>NC_050103.1:147379062-147682092 GCF_902167145.1 Zea mays
CGCTATAATTCATCGGACATGTCCGGTGCACACCGGACTGTCCGGTGAGCCAGTGGAGCAACTGCTACTTCGCGCAACGGTCGACTGCAGGCGCGTTGAATGCGCGCCAGCGCGCGTAGAAGTCAGAGCACGCGCGGGTGGCACACCGGACAGTCTACAGAACTTGTCCGGTGCACCACCAGACAGCCAGGCGGGCCCACAAGTCAGAGCTTCAACGGTCAGAACCCAACGCCCAGGTGACGTGGCTGGCGCACCGGACACTGTCTGGTGGTGCACCGGACTGTCCGGTGCGCCATGCGACAGCAGCCTCCACCAAACGGCTAGTTTGGTGGTTGGGGCTATAAATACCCCAACCACCCCCACATTCAAGGTATCCAAGTTTCCACCTTCCAACTACATTACAAGAGCTAGCATTCAATACAAGGCACACCAAAGAGATCAAATCCTCTCCCAACTCCACACAAAGCTTTAGTGATTAGAGAGAGTGATTTGTTGTGTTCATTTGAGCTCTTGCGCTTGGATCGCTTCTTTTCTTTCTCATTCTTTCTTGAGATCAAACTCACTTGTAATTGAGGCAAGAGACACCAATCGTGTGGTGGTCCTTGCGGGAACTTCGTGTTCCATTTGTTTGAGAAGAAGAAGCTCACTCGGTCTAAGTGACCGTTTGAGAGAGGGAAAGGGTTGAAAGAGACCCGGTCTTTGTGACCACCTCAACGGGGAGTAGGTTTGCAAGAACCGAACCTCGGTAAAACAAATCCGCGTGTCTCACTCTTTTTCGCTTGCGATTTGTTTTAAGCTCTCTCTCTCGGACTCGATTATATTTCTAACGCTAACCCGACTTGTAGTTGTGATTAAGTTGTTAAATTTCAGATTCACCCTATTCACCCCCCTCTAGGTGACTTTCAATTGGTATCAGAGCCCGGTACTTCATTAGAGCCTAACCGCTCGAAGTAATGTCGAGAGCATCCGCCAAGAGGGAGATCGGGACCGGCGACAAGTCCGCAAGCTCATGGAGAACGCACTCAAGGGAGTCCGCCCACAAGCACAAGGAGGAATCCTCTTCCTTCATCAAGTCCCAACGGAAGGGTGACAAGAAGAAGAAGATGAAGAAGGTGGTCTACTACGAGACCGACTCTTCGTCATCCTCCACCTCCGGCTCGGAATCAGCATCCGCCACTTCTAAGCACCATGAGCGCAAGAAGTATAGTAAGATGCCCCTTCGCTATCCTCGTATTTCAAAACGCACTCCATTACTTTCCATCCCATTAGGCAAACCACCTATGTTTGATGGTGAAGATTATTCTATGTGGAGTGATAAAATGGGGCATCACCTAACCTCACTCCACAAAAGCATATGAGATATTGTTGAGTATGGAGCGCAGGTACCAAAGGAAGGGGACAAGGATTATGATTCGGAGGAGGTCGAACAAATCCAACACTTCAACTCCCAAGCCACTACTATACTCCTCGCCTCTCTAAGTCGAGAGGAGTATAATAAGGTGCAAGGGTTGAAGAGTGCAAAGGAGATTTGGGACGTGCTCAAGACCGCGCACGAAGGAGACGAGGTGACCAAGATCACCAAGAGGGAGACGATCGAGGGGGAGCTCGGTCAATTTATGCTTCACCAAGGGGAGGAGCCACAAGCGATGTACAACCGGCTCAAGACCTTGGTGAACCAAGTGCGCAACCTCGGGAACACCAAATGGGATGACCATGAGATGGTCAAGGTTATTCTTAGATCACTCGTTTTTCTTAATCCTACACAAGTTCAATTAATTCGTGGTGATCCAAGGTATAAACTAATGTCTCCCGAGGAAGTGATAGAAAAATTTGTGAGCTTTGAATTGATGATCAAAGGCTCCAAGAAAATCATCGAGCAAGGCGCCACCTCAACACCCGAGGTGCAACCCGTCGCATTCAAGGCGACGGAAGAAGAAAAGAAGGATTCTACACCAAGTAGGATTCCCATCGACGTCTCCAAGCTCAACAACGAGGAAATGGCGCTCATCATCAAGAGCTTCCGCCAAATCCTCAAGAAAAAGAGGGGGAAGGATTACAAACCCCGCTCCAAGAAGGTTTGCTACAAATGTGGTAAGCCCGGTCATTTTATCGCTAAATGTCCTTTGTCTAGTGATAGTGACAGGGGCGACGACAAGAAGGGTAAGAGAAGAGAAAAGAAGAGGTACTACAAGAAGAAGGGCGGCGATGCCCATGTTTGCCGGGAGTGGGACTCCGACGAGAGCTCCACCGACTCCTCCTCCGATGAGGACGCCGCAAACATCACCGTCACCAAAGGCCTTCTCTTCCCCAACGTCGGCCACAAGTGCCTCATGGCAAAGGATGGCAAGAAGAAGAAGGTAAAATCAAGATCCTCCACTAAGTATGCAACCTCTAGTGATGAGGATAATTCTAGTGATGATGAGGATAACTTGCTCACTCTTTTTGCCAATCTTAATATACAACAAAAAGAAAAGTTAAATAAATTGATTAGTGATATTCATGAGAAGGATGAACTCTTTGATAGCCAAGAGGACTTCCTTATTAAGGAAAACAAAAAGCATGTTAAGACTAAAAATGCTTATGCTCTAGAAGTAGAAAAATGTGAAAAATTAACTAGTGAGCTAAGCACTTGCCATAACACTATTTCTAGCCTTAGAAATGAAAATGCCAAATTAATTGCTAAGGTTGAGAAATCAAATGTTTGTGATGATTCGATTATTAATCTTAGAAATGATAATGCTAGTTTAATTGCTAAGATTGATAAATTGAATGCATCCCTTTCTAGTCTTAAGATTGAAAATGAAAAATTAATTGCTAAGGCTAAGGAACTAGATGTTTCCAATATTTCTATTACCAATCTTAGAGATGAGAATGCTATTTTACATGCTAAGATTGTTGAACTAAAAAATTGTAAACCCTCCACATCTACTGTTGAGCATTTTTCAATTTGTAGAGATGTTAATGTAGATGCTATTCATGATCACCTTGCTTTAATCAAACAACAAAATGATCATATAGCTACATTAACTGCTAAAATCAATGAGCATGACTTAGAAAATTAAAAATTTAAATTTGCTAGAAGCATGCTCTATAGTGGGAGACGCCCTAGAATTAAGGATGGCATCATCTTCCAACAGGGAAACGATGTCAAGCTTAATGCCCCTCCTAAAAGATTATCTAATTTTGTCTAGGGCAAGGCTCCCATGCCTCAGGATAACGAGGGTTACATTTTATACCCTGCTGGTTATCCCGAGCACGAAATTAGGAGAATTCACTCTATGAAGTCTCACTCTGGCTCTCATCATGCTTTTATGTATAAGAGTGAGGCATCTAGTTCTAGGCAATCAACTCATGCTAAATTGTCTAAGATGAAAACTCCTATTGCATCAAATGAACCTAATATTTCATTTAAGACTTTTGATGCATCTTATGTTTTAACTAACAAATCAGGCAAAGCAGTTGCCAAATATGTTGGGGCTAAACATAAGGGATCAAAGACTTGTGTTTGGGTACCCAAGGTGCTTGTTTCTAATGTGAAAGGACCCAAGACCGTTTGGGTACCTAAAAATAAGGCCTAAATTTGTTTTGTAGGTTTATGCATCCGGGGGCTCAAGTTGGATCATCGATAGCGGGTGCACAAACCACATGACAGGGGAGAAAAGGATGTTCTCCTCCTATGAGAAAAACCAAGATCCCCAACGAGCTATCACATTCGGGGATGGAAATCAAGGTTTAGTCAAAGGACTTGGTAAAATTGCTATATCTCCTGACCATTCTATTTCCAATGTTTTTCTTGTAGATTCCTTATATTACAATTTTCTTTCTGTTTCTCAATTATGTAAAATGGGCTACAACTGTCTTTTTACGGATATAGGTGTTATTGTATTTAGAAGAAGTGATGATTCAGTAGCATTTAAGGGAGTATTAGAGGGTCAGCTATACTTAGTTGATTTTAATAGAGCTGAACTCGACACTTGCTTAATTGCTAAGACTAACATGGTTGGCTCTGGCATCGCCGACTAGCCCACGTTGGAATGAAGAATCTTCATAAGCTTCTAAAGGGAGAGCACATTTTGGGACTAACCAATGATCATTTTGAGAAAGACAGGGTTTGTAGCGCATGTCAAGAGGAAAGCAAGTTGGTGTTCATCATCCACACAAGAACATCATAACGACTGACAGGCCTCACGAGATCCTCCACATGGACCTATTCGGCCCGATAGCTTACATAAGCATCGGCGGGAGTAAGTACTGTCTAGTTATTGTGGATGATTATTCTCGCTTCACTTGGGTATTCTTTTTGCAGGAAAAATCTCAAACCCAAGAGACTTTGAAAGGATTCTTGAGATGGGCTCAAAATGAGTTCGGATTAAGGATCAAAAAGATAAGAAGCGACAATGGAACGGAGTTCAAGAACTCTCAAATTGAAGGTGTCCTTGAGGAGGAGGGCATCAAGCATGAGTTCTCTTCTCCCTACATGCCACAACAAAATGGTGTAGTGGAGAGGAAGAATAGAACTCTATTGGACATGGCAAGGACCATGCTTGATGAATACAAGACTTTGGATCGGTTTTGGGCCGAGGCGGTCAAGACCGCCTGCTACGTCATCAACCGGTTATATCTACACCGAATCCTTAAGAAGACATCTTACGAACTCCTAACCGGTAAAAAGCCCAATGTTTCATATTTTAGAGTCTTTGGTAGCAAATGCTTTATTCTTGTTAAAAGAGGTAGAAAATCTAAATTTGCTCCTAAGGCTGTAGAAGGCTTTTTACTTGGTTATGATTCAAACACAAGGGCATATAGAGTCTTTAACAAGTCCACTGGACTAGTTGAAGTTTCTTATGACATTGTGTTTGATGAGACTAACGACTCTCAAGTAGAGCAAGTTGATCTTGATGAGCTAGATGATGAAGAGGCTCCTTGCGTCGCGCTAAGGAACATGTCCATTGGGGATGTGTGACCTAAGGAATCCAAAGAGCCTTCACAAGCACAAGATCAACCATCATCCTCCTCAATGCAAGTATCTCCACCAACCCAAGATGAGGATCAAGCTCAAGAGGATGAATATGAAGTTCAAGAAGATGAGCCACCTCAAGAGGAGGACAACGATCAAGGGAGAGATGCTAATGATCAAGACAAGGAAGATGATACAAGACCGCCACACCCAAGAGTCCACCAAGCAATCCAACGAGATCACCCTGTGAACACCATCCTCGGCGACATTCATAAGGGGGTAACCATTCGATCTCGTGTTGCTCATTTTTGTGAACATTACTCTTTTGTCTCCTCTATTGAGCCACACAGGGTAGAGGAAGCACTTCAAGATTCAGATTGGGTGCTGGCGATGCAAGAGGAGCTCAACAACTTCACAAGGAATGAGGTATGGCATTTAGTTCCACGTCCTAACCAAAATGTTGTAGGAACCAAGTGGGTCTTCCGCAACAAGCAAGATGAGCATGGTGTCGTGACAAGGAACAAAGCTCGACTTGTGGCCAAGGGATGTTCACAAGTCGAAGGTTTGGATTTCGGTGAAACCTATGCACCCGTAGCTAGGCTTGAGTCAATTCGCATTTTACTTGCCTATGCTACTTACCATGGCTTCAAGCTTTATCAAATGGACGCGAAGAGTGCCTTCCTCAATGGACCAATCAAGGAGGAGGTTTATGTTGAGCAACCCCCCGGCTTTGAAGATAGTGAGTATCCTAACCATGTCTATAAACTCTCTAAGGCGCTTTATGGGCTCAAGCAAGCCCCGAGAGCATGGTATGAATGCCTAAGAGATTTCCTTATCCCTAATAGCTTCAAAGTCGGCAAGGCCGATCCTACACTCTTTACTAAAACTATTGAAAATGATTTATTTGTATGCCAAATTTATGTTGATGATATCATATTTGGGTCTATTAACAAATCCATTTGTGAAGAGTTTAGTAGGATCATGACTCAAAAATTCAAGATGTCTATGATGGGGGAGTTGAAGTATTTTCTAGGATTTCAAGTCAAGCAACTCCAAGAAGGCACCTTCATTAGCCAAAGCAAAAGGACCGCACGACCGCACCACCACCAATTTCAAAAATGTAGTCTTTCAATTTTGAGTTAAGAAAAGATTTTTCAATTGGTATCTTATTTTTGATATATAAGTTCAAATTGGTATAACCTCTTCAAAATTAATATCTAAAACCGTCTTGAACGCTAAGAGGAGAATTTCTTTGAGGGGGAGTTTTGTTTAGTCAAAGGAAAAGCATTTGAAATAGGGGGAGAAAATTTCTAATCTTGAAAATACTTCTCAAAATCTTTCTCATTTACCTTTGACTATTTGCAAAAGAATTTGAAAAGAATTTACAAAACATTTGCAAAACAAAACAAGTGGTGCAAGCGTGGTCCAAAATTTTAGATAAGAAGAAAGTCATCCATGCATATCTAGTAGAAATAATTATTGGTTTCATTCCAAATAACCTTTGCACTTACCTTATGCAAACTAGTTCAATTCTGCACTTTTATATTTGCTTTGGTTTGTGTTGGCATCAATCACCAAAAAGGGGGAGATTGAAAGGGAAATAGGCTTACACCTTTTCCTATATGAATTTTGGTGGTTGAATTGCCCAACACAAATTAATTGGACTAACTAGTTTGCTCTAGATTATGAGTTCTAGAGGTGCCAAAGGTTCACAACAATCCAATATAAAGTCAAAAGAAAGGGTTCAAAACAAAGGAGCAAAGTATACCAAAGGCAGCCCTGGTCTGGCGCACCGGACTGTCCGGTGTGCCACCGGACAGTGTCCGGTGCACCAGGAAACCCAACTCCGAACTTGCCACCATCGGGAATTCTGGGAGCCGCTCCGCTATAATTCACCGGACTGTCTGGTGCACCACCGGACTGTCCGGTGTGCCAGCGGAGTAACGGCTACACAGCGCCAACGGTCGTCTGCAACGGTACAGTAAAAGTGAACAGTGCGCGCCTGCGCGAACAAAAGTCAGAGCAGCGCTAGAAGGCGCACCGGAAAGTGAATAGTGACTGTCCAATGGCCCACATCTCAGAAGCTCCAACGTTCGAACCCTAACGGCTTGGTGACGTGGCTGGCGCACCGGACTGTCCGGTGCGCCATACGACAGCAGCCTCCACCAACGGTTCTATTGGTGGTTGGGACTATAAATACTCCCCAACCACCACACTTCAATGCATCCAAGTTTCAGCCATTTGCATTCAATACAAGAGCTCTAGACTTCATTCCAAGACACAAACAAGAGATCAAATCCTCTCCCAAGTCCAAAGTTCATTCGAATCAAATAGTGACTAGAGAGAGTGACATTTGTGTTCCTTTGAGTTCTTGCGCTTGGATCGCTTTTCTTCTTCCTTCTTTCTTGTGTTCATCTCACTTGTAATCAAAACAAGAGACACCAAGTTGTGGTGGTCCTTGTAGTGGACTTAGTGTCCCATTTGATTGAAGAGAAAGGCTCACTCGGTCTAGGTGACCGTTTGAGAGAGGGAAAGGGTTGAAATAGACCCGGTCTTTGTGACCACCTCAACGGGGAGTAGGTTTGCAAGAATCGAACCTCGGTAAAACAAATCACCGTGTCATTCGCTCTTATTTACTTCTGATTTGTTTTCGCCCTCTCTTTCGGACTCGTTTACAATTCTAACGCTAACCTCGGCTTGTAGTTGTGCTTAAGTTTACAATTTTTAGATTCCGCCTATTCACCCCCCCCTCTAGGCGACTTTCAAGGGGCAAAGGGGGATTGTGAGCTAAGAGGAAGAGGAAATATAAGAGCTCTAGATGCCAAACCAAGACTGAAGAGGAAGATGAACAGGAGCTGCGGATGCGCGGATGCGATGGGGGACGAGTGTGGGCCTCACGGAGTCATGACTAATTGAAAGGGATATAGGGTCAAACCTTTTCCTAAATAATTTTGGTGGTTGAAATGCCCAACACAAATAGTTGGACTAACTAGTTTGCTCTAGATCATACATTCTACAGGTGCCAAAGGTTCAACACAAACCAGTAAAAAGAACAAGTTAGCCTTCAAAAGAAAGGAGCAAAAAGGAAACCGAAGTGTTCCCTGGTCTGGCGCACCGGACTGTCCCGTGTGCCACCGGACAGTGTCCGGTGCACCAAGGTGAATCAACTCCAACTTCGCTGCTTCGGGTTTCCCAGGCGCAGCACCGCTATAATTCACCGGACAGTCCGTTGTGCCACCAGACTGTCCGATGCACCAGCGGAGCAACGGCTATCTGCGCGCAACGGTCGACTCTGACGGATGAACAGTGCAGCACAATACCACGACAGAAGTCAGAACAACAGGTCAGAGGGGCACCGGACTGTCCGGTGTGACACCGGACTGTCCGGTGCCACATGAGGACAAAGCCTCCAATGGTCGGCCAACTCCAAGCCCTAACGACAAGATGATGTGGCGGCGCACCGGACACTGTCCGGTGCGCCCATCGCCAGCAGCCTTCTCTAACGGCTACAATTTGGTTGGTGGCTATAAATACCACCCCAACCGGCCACTTCAAGGGGAGGGAGCCCAAGCAACATTCCAAGTCATATAGTTGACATATACAAGCCCTCCCAACCACCTCTATTCTTTGATTCATCCTATACACAAGATTTCGACCACTACAACCAACACAAGTGCCACAAAAGAGAGATCAAGCAAAAGAAAGCTACTCGTGTGAGTTTAGCGCTAGTGCCTTGTGAGATTCATTGAGAGAAAGTGTGTGCTACATCTTGCGTTCATTTGTGCGTGGAGTTTTGACTCCCATTGAACTTCCTCCAAAGTTTTGGAGGCTTGTAAAGCTAGCAAGAGACACCTAAGTGTGTGGTGATACTTGCGGGGTCTTAAGTGATCCTTGAGAAGAAGAAGAGCTCTCCGGTCTTGGGGATCGATAGAGAGAGGGAAAGGGTTGAAAGAGACCCGTCCTTAGTGGACTCCTCAATGGGGACTAGGCCTTCGAGGGCCGAACCTTGGTAAAACAAATCACCCGTGTCCCTTGTGTTTATTGCTTGTGATTTGTTTGTTCTCTCCCTCTCTAAGTTCTCTTGCGCTACTCTTTGCTAATATCTTTTTGTGTTGCTTCAAGTTAAAATCACATTTAGAGAAGCAACTCCTTGCAAGAAAAGAACTTGTGTTACTCTTCTTATCTAAGCCCTCTTGCATTATTCTTCACCAACATTTCTAGTAGTATTGTTATTGATTAAATTCCGTACTCTTTGAATACAATACTCATTGCAAGCAAAGGACTTATTTTTATACTCCGATAATTGTGAATCTTGTTCTAACCACTAATCAAGGGATCTAGTTTGTATTTAGAATTATAATTTTTAGGTTTTGCCTATCCACCCCCCTCTAGGCGGTTTTTAATTGGTATCAGAGCTAGGCACTTCATATTGAGTCTAACAACTCGAAGTGATGGCTCGAAGAAAATCCCAAAAGAACAAGAAGACCAAGGAGAACAAGGAGGTAACTCTTGAGATATTACTTTATGATTGTTCTAATTATGATTCATGGGCTACTAGGGTGCTAAATGCTTTTAGAATTGTAGATCATTAGAACAAATCTTATACAAGAGTATTATACCTCCTAGTTATGATAAGAAAAATACTTCCGAGGAAGGTCAAAGATGTATACGCTTAAACTATCTAGCTTATGACATCTTAAGTAATTCTCTTAGCAATGAAGATTATCGTGCCTTCATATCGAATTATAATGAATCTATTCATGATGCACATGATATTTGGACTAGAATTAAAATCAAATTTGATGAGTCCAAACATGATAGTTCATTCTGTGCTTCTACTTCCTTTGGTATTTGTGAAACTAACCCTTTGAAGGAAGAAGAAGAAAATGAACGATGGAGACCAAAGATGAATCCACCTCTCCAAAAGGTTTGTCTTCCCATTTCGATTCCCACATATGTTGTGTGGTTAATGAAAATGATAGCGGAAGCACAAATGAGGACGAGGAGGATGAACAAAGCTTCATGCAACTCTACGCTCATCTAAGCCTAGAAGATAAGGCGGTCATGCTCAAACTTCTAAAAAGAGCGAGAGAGAAAAGCGAAGCTCGTCAAATGCTAGAAGATGTTCTCTCCATGAAAATGCTACACTTTGACGAGTTGACTAAAGAACATGAGGAGCTAAAGTGCTCTCATGTTGATTTGGTCCAAAGGTATGAAACTATTTCAATTGAGCAATATAACTCTTTACATTGTATCGCTCAATTATTAAATAGGAATGCCTTGCTTAAGGACCAAATGGAAAAGCTAAAAAATGAAAATCTAGCTTTTCAAGAAAAATATGATATGCTTCTCTATTCTAATGAAAATCTTATGGATGATCATATCATATTAAACATTGCTCATGAGGTTGTAATAGAAAACTTAAAATCCCAACAACCTCACTCATGCACATGTATTCAAATTGAAACTATATTACCATGTGCTAAAGCTTGTTGTTCGTCGACAAGCAAATCTTCCTTTGAGCTAGAATTTACAGGAACAAAAGATGATACATATCAAAAGCTCAAAGAAGAGAATGAGAGGCTAAAGATGAGCTTGACACAACTTAAAGGGAAGTGCATTGCTCAACCTTCTCAAGATAACCGTGATCACATGGTGAAGAAGCTTGAGACGGAGACAACCGTGGCATGCACTAAATCCCTTGAAGAAAATGTCAAGGACTTGAGTATTGCCAAGAGGAGGGAACAAAAGAAGAAAATCAATACCTCTTCCAAAAGCCTCAACCATACCTCCATACAAGGTAACATCCAAGGTAATGATCAAGCCACACTTCACACTAAGAGAAGTAAGAAGTGTAGTGAATGCTTTGAAAAGGGACACTCGATTAGGTCATGTCCTCATATTAAAAATGACTTGATTATTAACAAGGATGATAAACTTTGTTTTAAATGCTCAAAGAAGGGACACTTAATTAAGTCTTGTCACTATTTAAAACAAAAAGGCATAGTGTTAGAAAAGAAATTATTAACTAACCATGTAGCAAGCAAGAAACAAGGAAAGAAGAAATCTTCAAGACCTGAAGATCGCCTTTGCTACATATGCCGAAAGAAGGGACATCAATGCAAGGATTGTCCCATGGGTAACTATCCCACCTCTAGCTTGTCAAGTATTTCTCATGTAACTAGGCAACCCAAAATTGAACTTGTGCTAGAAAGGTAATGAGTTTACCAAATGCTAACACAAAGGACTCTTGGGTTCCTAGATGGACCCATCAAGCTTTGGGGTACCATCAAGCGATGGGTACCAAAATATGCTTGACAAGCTTTGCACGAAAAGGAGATGGTATGAAGCTTTGGGGTGCTTGAGAGAGTCAATTCAGTTATTAACTCAAGCTATCAATCTTCAATGATCTATATCCAAGATTGACCCAAAGTTATTTTGAATTGTTATATCTAAAACTCATATCATCTCGGGGAAGATATTGATGTTGTAGGAAATAAAGAATTAATCCTATGCAGAAAAGTCAAGGCCTACAACATGGAGGAAAGTCAAAGAATGTAACAATTATGCTTTTAAGTGCAAGTATCTTAAATTATCATTTCTTATGTGTCTTGTGTAGTCACATAGAAAAAGAAAGCACTTCAAATGTTTTTAAATTATGTCACCATTTTTTGAAGAAATTCCTCTCATATGGTAGATTGTATATTCATCATTTCTATACTATGGCAATCTACATGCTTTGAATTGTTGTAAGTATCTCATGGCATGCTTTACACTAATCATCCTATTATTGCCATGTTCTAGATATAGAGAGATATTCCATGTTCTTAAAAGAATAAGGTGTCACGTAAGGAATTCAATTCCTTAGGACACTTATAAAGGGAATCTCTCTTTATATCTGGAAATCGAGGGACTGATGTTTTTGTCTAAATAATCTAAGTAGTCTCACATATAGAGAATAAGTTTCTCTTTGGAGATGCGCAATCTAACATGAAAAGTAAATTCAATCAAATGATTTATGTTGTTTTGCCTCTTGCTTAAGTTGGATATGATTCTTCTATATTTATCGCTCTCCATGTTTTGAATTAGATTTATTCCCATAATCTTAAAGAATTATCTATGCTTGTTTTGTAAGCAAAATTAAGCATACATCATGTAATAACCTAGTTCATATTATAAAGTTCACATGCTTTAGTAATCTATTTTCCATTCCTTATCAAAATTATTACACAAAGGGAAACTAGTGCTTGTGTTACTAATGACATATCCCTTGAGCTTACTTATGAAAATCTACAAGAGAGTAAGTGCAAGCTGCAAGCCTCAAGGGTTACTCTTCATCTAAAGGAAGAAAGGTAAAAGCAAAGGTATGGGAACTCATCTTCTTAATCAAATATAGTTCCCATCAATGGTTATTTACTCTAAATTCTACCTATGTGAAGAATAGATTCTCTATTGGACTTAAGTCAGCCAGATGTGCATTCAATCTCATTCTCATAAAATGCACTTGTCCATTAGAATCTAATTCATGCCTTTGTTATATCTGTTCTCTTATTGATATGCTTTTAAGTCATGATAATAAATTCAATATGAAGAAGTAAAATTCCTATGATTGATCAAGATATTTAAAAGGTGCTTATTCCTCTTTTCTAATAATGTGCACTAATGTTAAGGATTTTACTTCATGTCTGTGTGACTTGTGAATGATGAATTGTTTATATTCCTTATCTAAAAGAAATCATTCTTCATCATGTACTCCCTTGTGCTATTAACATCTCTCTTGAGTATTTTCAATAAGTTTGCAAGAAAAAGGAGACAACTATAAAGGGGAGGACACTCAAATGAAAAAGGAAGACATCAAGAGCAACAACACCTACTTGGATAATGAGATCTTCAAAACAATCGATGGTGTGGTTGTAAGCATTCTAAATATTTTTCATTGTGAGAATACTAGGCATAAATTGTTTATTGCAAATTTTGTAAGCCTTGATCAAGATGAATAATGCTTCTCCCTATTTGTCTTTAAAAGTGAGTACATGTATCCAATTCATTCAATTTCTTGATGCATATCTTTAGGGGGAGCCTATTTCTATATCTTGATTATATTGAGACTAACACTTTGTCTTAGTAATCTCATATAGTCTCATGTATGAAAACAATTTTCTCATGAAGTATGCTACTACATATCAATCCATCTTGGTAAAGTAATGTCACCTTTATCAAGGATTGTAGCTTTCATTGTTAAAGTAGCATATTTACTGGATTCTCCCGTTTTAAGCTTGTTTAATGATCTAATGCCTATGTTGTTCTTTTGATCGCATCTATTGTTTGTTTGATCATTGAATAACTTCAATTAACACTTATATTTCTTAGTGCCTCATATAATTTCAATCAATATCTCTCTTGATATGCACTAAGTTAAAAGGAGAATTCATGATATATTTATGCAATTTGTGATCTACTTGATATATAATAACAATAACTTAAAAAGGATCACTAGTTGTAGAACCCTCTCTTGTGCAAAATATTTCCATACACTGTCTTGAATATAGGTCTTAAATAACTAAGACTAAGGACAAAGTACAATGAAGAGAGCGTCTCTATGTGAAGGTGCAAAAGGGTAAAACTACTTCATCTCATTTACACATGTACCTAAATCTTCTATACATTCCTTGCATATCTCGTATAAAAGGAAGAGAAAGCATGTCTATGCATATCACTGCTTTATACCTAGTTTAACCTCTCAAAAATTCTCATTCTTGCATTAATGCACTTTTGTTGCAACTAGGTTAAGTGATTTTATTGTCAAAGAGCTTAAAGCTTAACCTTGTAACGAGGATAAGCTACCTTTGTTTCAAAGGTGGAGGGTCCTTAAGTCTCTTTGAAATCCTTAAGGGTAAATGCTTAAAATGAATCCAACATGCTTTCATAAGTGCATAGTCTGTCATGAGCATCACACTTTTATTATGACATATTGCACTTCACAGTTTCTATGATAAAGATATGTTCTCATTAACCTAATTATGTGCACTTGGCATTTAAGGCCAAAATTTGTATTCCTCTCAAGGCACATATTTAGGGGGAGCAATCTATATTATATAGAACTGTTTAAGCTTAATTGACATATCCTTTTAATCATGTCTCTTTCCTTTGGTACATTTGCATATTTCCTATCTCTATTGTACCAAGGCTAAGACTAATATGTTTCCATGAGCATCTCGTGTATTAAGTCTTAGATTGAAAGGGAAATGGAGTATTTGGCAAAGACATCGCTTCCACTCTACATCTTCGGTATTATCCTTCCTTGCCGGTATTCCGCCAGCTCTCCAATTTGGTATAATCTTCACTCATATATTGTTTGCCAAAGGGGGAGAGAAAGTAAAAAAGGGCTTATATTTCACTAACAAAGTATCCGTTTTTGGTGATTCATGCCAAAGGGGGAGAAAGTATTAGTCCAAAGCAAAAGGACCGCACCACCACCAATTTAAAAAAATGTAGTCTTTCAATTTGTATTAAAGAAGTTTTTCAATTGGTATCTTATTTTTGATATAATTTTAAATTGGTATGACCTCTTTCAAAATTAATATCTAAAACCCTCTTGAACACTAAGAGGAGAATTTCATTGAGGGGGAGTTTTGTTTAGTCAAAGGAAAAACATTTGAAACAGGGGAGAAAAATTTCAAATCTTGAAAATGCTTATTTCAATTATATTCATATACCTTTGACTATTTGCAAAATATTTTTGAAACGAATTTCACAAAGAATTTGCAAAAACAAAACAAGTGGTGCATGCGTGGTCCAAAAGGTTAAAATGAAGAAAGCAATCCATGCATATCTTATGAAAATGTAAATTGGTTTAATTCCAAGCAACCTTTGCACTTACCTTATGCAAACTAGTTCAATTCTGCACTTATATATTTGCTTTGGTTTGTGTTGGCATCAATCACCAAAAAGGGGGAGATTGAAAGGGAAATAGGGTCAAACCTTTTCCTAAATATTTTTGGTGGTTGAAATGCCCAACACAAATAATTGGACTAACTAGTTTTCTCTAGATCATACATTCTACAGGTGCCAAAGGTTCAACACAAACCAATAAAAAGAACAAGTTAGGCTTCAAAAGAAAGGAGCAAAAAGGAAACCGAAGTGTTCCCTGGTCTGGCGCACCGGACTGTCCGGTGCGCCAGGGTGAATCAACTCCAACTCCGCTGCTTCGGGTTTCCCAGGCGCAGCTCCGCTATAATTCACCGGACTGTCCGGTGTGCCACCGGACTGTCCGGTGCACCAGCGGAGCAACGGCTATCTGCGTGCAACGGTCGACTCTGACGGATGAACAGTGCGGCACAGTACCACAACAGAAGTCAGAACAGCAGGTCAGAGGGGCACCGGACTGTCCGGTGTGACACCGGACTATCCGGTGCCACATGAGGACAAAGCCTCCAACGGTCGACCAACTCCAAGCCCTAACGACAAGATGACGTGGTGGCGCACCGGACACTGTCCGGTGGCGCACCAGACTGTCCGGTGCGCCCATCGCCAGTAGCCTTCTCCAACGGCTACAATTTGGTTGGTGGCTATAAATACCACCCCAACCGGCCACTTCAAGGGGACGGAGCCCAAGCAACATTCCAAGTCATATAGTTGACATATCCAAGCCCTCCCAACCACCTCTATTCATTGATCCATCCTATACACAAGATTTAGACCACTACAACCAACACAAGTGCCACAAAAGAGAGATCAAGCAAAAGAAAGCTACTCGTGTGAGTTTAGCGCTAGTGCCTTGTGAGATTCATTGAGATAAAGTGTGTGCTACATCTTGCGTTCATTTGTGTGTGGAGTTTTGACTCCCATTGAACTTCCTCCAAAGTTTTGGAGGCTTGTAAAGCTAGCAAGAGACACCTAAGTGTGTGGTGATCCTTGCGGGGTCTTAAGTGATCCTTGAGAAGAAGAAGAGCTCTTTGGTCTTGGGGATCGGTAGAGAGAGGGAAAGGGTTGAAAGAGACCCGTCCTTAGTGGACTCCTCAACGGGGACTAGGCCTTCGAGGGCCAAACCTCGGTAAAACAAATCACTCGTGTCCCTTGTGTTTATTGCTTGTGATTTGTTTGTTCTCTCCCTCTCTAAGTTCTCTTGCGCTACTCTTTGCTAATATCTTTTTGTGTTGCTTCAAGTTAAAATCACATTTAGAGAAGCAACTCCTTGCAAGAAAAGAACTTGTGTTACTCTTCTTATCTAAGCCCTCTTGCATTATTCTTCACCAACATTTCTAGTAGTATTGTTATTGATTAAATTTCGTACTCTTTGAATACAATCTCATTGCAAGCAAAGGACTTAGTTTTATACTCCGATAATTGTGAATCTTGTTCTAACCACTAATCAAGGGATCTAGTTTGTATTTAGAATTATAAATTTCAGGTTTCGCCTATCCACCCCCCCTTTAGGCGACTTTCACTAATGTATCCATAGCGTTAAGCCACAGTCGTTTTTCCCATTTATGCATGTCATGCAGGGCTAACACACGATGGGCCATTCCCACTACCCAGACACGCTCAACAGGTCGGGCTAGCACGGGCACATCAGCAGTGGGTCGTGCCAGGTTGACACTGGGCCTACTGCACGCCGAGGCTCGGGCCGCTCGGTGGGCCTGACCCATATGGACATCTATAATGTGCAATAGCGATATAATTACAAGAGATTCATAAGGTACTTTCCTTAGACGTTGGCACTCATCACAGATGCTAGCACAGTCGGAATAAAAGGCAACGATGGGGTTCTTAGTTCTGACCTGTCTGACCCCAATGGACCCTAGAGTTTTTTTCACGCTCCTGACCTCTCGCCGCCACTCTCTAGTGTCTTTGCTTAACTTCTCCCCGCTACTTCACGACAAAACAAAAATGAAAAAAATGATTTTCAGGACTATAAACAATATGTAATGTTGCTATTTTAACATTTACTTCGCAAAGTGTCACACCCGGATTTAAGGGCCAAACCTAGGTGCGTCTCAAATGTGTGCTAGGATCAAGTCTCACACATATGATGACTCATGGTATAGAAACAAGTGTCACATATTTAATATATAATGGAGTTCTATACAAAATAGTTAAATACATCATACGAAGACAACGATCCAACAACCATAGTTGACTAGGAGACAACGGCCTAGACCTCTCACGAACATCATCGTGAAATCCTTCATGCTCCTCATCTTGATGGTACCTATTCTTGACCTGGGGGATGTGAGCACAACAAGGGTGAGCTCCACATACGTTCGAGAACCACTAAATTCGAAGTTTCAGTTAAAGAGTTATGATTTTCTGAAGATTTAGGTGTTAGATATAAAACAAACTAAGTGCATAATTTTAACCATATGTTTCATACTAAAATAAAGTTACTAGATGATAAAAAATATTAATGTGAGTCTAATGCAACTGGAATGGGTTTAAATGGGGTTAAAACAAATAAGTTATGAATTTATTAAGCTTTTACATTTATTTTCATATGATAAAGCCATTTTCTATAAATATTTCGATTTTATCTGAAACTGTGGACGACGAACAACAATATGAAGGAAGTTAGGGTGTTCTGTACAAAATTTATGACCTAACCGTGACATTCTTTGCATGGCTAAATATAATGGGTCAAATACAGAAAAGGGCAGGGGCTCATTAGAAGTTCCTGCACTATGAAGGGGTACAGGCGAATATGGGCTGCTATGAATCAACGACAACTACTTGTGGACTAACGGTTCTTGGAGAAATAAGAATGCAGGTTGGACCACATAGAACATAAAATCTTGGAGACTTATAAGCATTGGTTGTGGATCAAGTGAAGGCAAAGGTATAACATAGGTTTTTGTTTTTGCCGGTCTCCAGGAGTTTAGAGAAGATATTTAACCGGATTAGTAGGCTAGATGGTCGTACTATTAAGAGGGGTCAATGACTCTGGTTTGTGTAAAACTTAGTGCCTCATAGAGCATCTAGTGGTTGCATTTGCATGCGGACTAACAACGCTTTCAAATTCAAGAGTTCAAAATCTTTTCAAAAGCGTGTTTGAAAAGTTGCTAAGTCATGGGATAGGCGGACCGTCCGGGCCATGTGGGCGGACCGTTCGCGATTCATCCAGTGGGGTCAGAAGTGTGGGCACTTCTGACTAATCCTGTACTTTTGTACTGCGGACCGTCCGGACCTTGGGGCCGGACTCCACAGTCCTGACCAAAAAAGATTGCTCTCTACACAGTCCCTGTATTATTGTGCGGACTGTCCGGCCAGGGTTGGCGGACCGTCCGCGAGTGCCAAATGGATTTGGGCAGGGACTGTGTGTTTTTGGATGTTTGTACTATGGACTATCCGGGGCCTAAGCCCGGACAGTACTAACTCCCAGGTCGTGGACCGTCTGGCCTTGTATGGCGGACAGTCCGCGTGTGTTAATCCTTCTTGGTCAGAGCTCTGGCGCTCCAAGTTGCCAGGTCCCGGACAGTCCGGCCAAGGTTGGCGGACTGTCCGGACCTCGCTTTTCTGATAGCTCTGACAGATTTCAAACGGGAAATATAACCGTTACTTGTACGGCGGACCGTCCGGCCTCAGGGCGCGGACCGTCCGCGTGTGCGCAGAAAGTGTGCTAGTTGCATATAATGGTTGGATTTTTGAGGTGGGCTATAAATAGAAGGGGAGCTCATGTGTGAGGGCTCTCTTGGCCATTCCTTGCACACATTGAGCTCATTTGTGATCCTCCCACTCATTCTCTCACACTCCTTGCTTGAGATTGCATTCTAGTGAGAGATTGAGAGTTCCTAGTGCATTTGCATCCATTGGTGATTCTTGAGGCACTAGGTGGTACACCGAGCAAGCGTCAACGGCTTGTTACTCTTGGAGGTTGCCGCCTCCTAGACGGCTCGGGTGTTGTCTCTGTCGAGCTCTCCAAGAAGATTGTGAAGGAGCCGTGGTGTCGATTGTGAGGGGTTCGCGCCTACCTCGCCAGAGCGGCAAAGGTGACATTAGTGGAAACGAGGTATTGAGTGATTTCTTGTCCACTTGGCTCAAAGATCAAGCCGTGTCTTGATAGAGGAGCAAGTGAGAGCTTGAAGTCCACCTCAACGTGGATTAGGGGTGATCGGCAAATCACCGATACCACGGGATAAAATTCGGTGTCTTTCTTTTCTTACATTACTTATTGTCGTGCAAGTGATTAGTATTTCGCATATTGTTCTTCGTGTATACAATCACCATAGTTGATTCTCATAGATTGTTTACTTGTTGTCGCTAGAGAATTTATACCTCTTGTCATATTGATTAAATTTCTCTAGTGTTTTTTATTTTAGTCAAAACCGTCTATTCACCCCCCTCTAGCCGGTGTCCTAGATCCTACAGCTGCCCGATCACCTTTTAACGGTCAGGATTAAGTCATCAAACCGATCTCATCTCTGTCCTACGATTTGTGACCTATGGCTCGGTAAAAACGGCCGCCATCGCTCCAGGCCCGCACGATCGCGATCCAATCCCGAGAATTAAATCACGGTTGAATTGAACCGGTATGCGATCCAATCCACACGATCATAGAGCAACGACTGAGATTTAAATAACGGAGGTCGCTTCATGCCCGTCCGATCCAAGATCAATGGCCCACAAGCAATCCGGTCGAATGGTTATGCTCGCCCTAATCTCGATCGTCGCCTCAGGATCTGACGGCAAGCGAGCTTCCCCCCTTTCAAACCCCGCCAACCAGGCAACGGTGGCGTGGCAGCTTACCCCCACGGCGGTGCCATGGGCAGCATGCTCTACCGAGACACCCGAGACCCCAGACTTCATAAATTAAAAAGGAGTTCACGAATTCGAGGGTAGTACGAAGCTTAGCGAGGTCCATACCGAGGGTTGGTGTACGAGCAGAACCTGGCCACTCGTTGGCGGCCCGGTGGTGGAGCAATTGCTCCGACGAGCAATTCGACGGTGGCAAGACCTCCGCAACGTGCCCAAACCACCCGGATTAGTCCTCGGCCTCCAGACGCCTCACCCGGATGTCTCGCCAATGCCAAAAACCTAATGCTTCCGTGGAGCGTTGGTGGCTACCTCACCCTTCCTCTCTTGGCGCTGATGATAAACTATGGGTCTGGTGTCGCGAGAAGGGAGGGAGGCTCGGTTTTGATGGGTAGCGGGGAATGACACCGGGTCATATGCCGCGTGATCCGGAAGGTTCGGCCACTAGCTGGTCCCGGTATCTCGGCTTCCGTTACGCGGTGCCACGCCCAGCTACGATGGTGAAGCAACAGGGTGACAGTCGGGCCCCACTGACAGAGAACCGAGTGAGAATGCGACTGACGTGCGGGTCTCATGTGGCGGCGCAGTGGCGCGGTCAGCGTGGACGCTGAATGGGCCGGCCCACGCGCGTGGGTGGAGATAGGGTGAGCCGAAGCAGGGGCTTCAGCCCAACTGGTGGTGTATCTTTTCTTTATTTTATTTTTTTCTATTTTCTTGTTTTTATTTTCTACCACAAAGTTGCCTTCAATCCCATTAATAATGTGACCCAAAATCCACATCAATGCAACAATAGAAACAAAAACCAGCATGGTGCATATCCTATTGATAGTTCATCGTTCAAGTTAATCACTTTTAAACATGAATACTTTTATGCTCAAATAGGAATCCATATCACACAATTGTATTATTTTTTTATCTATACTTTGGGTATTACAAAAGATAAGACTCAAAACATGTCACATTTGATTGTAGTGCCATTTGAGACATTTTTGCTCTTCTACGTGTATATAAATGGACACGTGCAAAAGATATGAGGTTACGGAAGAGCAACAAAATGGTATTAAAACCCAAGTGTGATATATTTTAAATCCTATTTTTAGGAAGTCAATATTACAAATACCAAAAGCATGAAAAACGTCGTTAGGGGTGAAAGTAGGTATCCAAATTGTTTGAACAAACTAGCATATAGCTCGTGCTAACGCTACAATCCTGTGAAGGGGTGGGGAGGGGTCGACGACGAAGGCAGCGACAAGAGGGGAGGTGTTGATACGCGGCGTTGACGCGAGTGAAGGGGGGAACACGGTGGGGACGTGGGAGAGAGGGGGACGTTGGGGCAGCGAGGTCGCAGGGAGGGGATGAAGGATGATCCAAATATCGTCCATTGCATTTGAGTAAGCAAGTGATGATTATGCAGTGATCTAAATCGTTGGTTTTGATGATGTGTTAAGTCTGGATATAATTTGTTTGGTGGATTTAATGGAGGTTATAAGTGTGGGGTGATTTTGTTGGATGAGTTTTGTAAAGTTTAAACTGGTGGATTATATAGTTATATAGATTTAATATTTTAAAATAGATATGCATGAAATTTGATGTTAATCTTTTCTTATGTTATCAAGCACATTATATTTTTTTACAAATTGTTTTATACATTATTTGCGCCCTACAACAAAAAAGTGTAAAACACTAGTTTTACGGTTCCATGGCCAACGTGCTCTCCCACATTTAAATAGTAAAAATGATAAAATTATGTACGAGGATTCGAACCATGATTGTTGGCTGTAAACCCACAATCTGGGTACGATTTAAGTTTATTCATAAAACGCAAAACAAGTATATCTTTTTGTTATATATTCTATATAAGCATAAATAAAAAACCATAGCAACATATATGTACTTTGCTTTTTAAGAAAATATATGATAAAATTTAAGTTTAGTTTTTTATAATTCTTCATAAGTTTTAATACTAAAAACAATAATATAATTTTTTATAGCAGGTTCTATATCATATTTATACATAATCAAATAAAAAATAAAAAATCGATATTAGAATATCCGTTTTCGTCCCTCCACAACGTTTAACCCAAAGTAACCGTCCCGTGTTTCCGTTTGCTTCGCCTGGTCACCTTCCGTGGTGCCTGTGGCTGTGTACGCGGTCGTCTCCATCCGACCCATCAATCATCCAAAAACTAAACCAAATCTTCCCCATCGATCCCAACTTCCAGTCGATCTCCTCGCTCGGCTGTTGCCTCCCAAAGCCGTGCCTTACAACGAGATTCCTCCCCTCCTCTCTCCAATAACCCTAGCCTCCTCCGCCGCCGGCGACGAATCCGGTAAGCGTCCTCGCTTCTGCTAGATCCACCGCCTCCAGATCGGTGCGGCCCGCGACTAGGGAGAGGGTCGGTCGCGATCCGCCGTTCCTCTGCCTTAGGTCATCGCGGTCGGTTAGTCGGCACCCGTGGACAAGCTCTCCTTTTCCACTCCAGTTATTTTTGGGTTGTGCTTGCAATTGCTACTTGATGAGTTTCTCGAATTAGCTTGTGAATGCCGTTGTTTTGCCTCGCAGGCGTTTTGAGTTTCTGTTGCCAGCGTAGCCATGTCCATGTTCAATAGGATCTTCGGGAAGCCCAAGGAGCAGGCCAACTCCAATGCCTTGGCCACTCTGGACAAGTTAAATGAGGTGACCTTTCTGTCTTCTTTATTTATTTGCTGTCGTATGATTACCTTGGCTTATACTTACATCAAGGTGTTTTTTTGGGCACGTATTGATGTTTGCTTATTTTGGCTGCCTAAATATAATTCCCACCCTTCTACTTAAGTGTCTTGGAACTCTCACATTTTGTTAACTTCATCTCAACTTATGGGATGCTTAAGTTCTTCTCATGACATTTGTATGTTCCATCTATTTATGATCAGTTAGTACAATAGGCTGACCATTCTTTGATTTGCTCATGAAGTTCTAACGTTTTACCTATTAGGAAGGGACCAGTATCGTTAACTCTTTACATATGTTTTGCCAACTAGGAAACTATGCTCTTGTTATAGCTGGCAATTTGGCACATGTAATGCCTATGCTAGTAAACGAGAAAGTTCTAAAAGCTCACATTATTTATATTTAGACTCTTGATATGCTGGAGAAGAAAGAAAAGGTGCTGGAGAAAAAAGCAGCCGCTGAGCTTGAGAGAGCCAAGGAGTTCTCAAAAGCTAAGAATAAAAGAGGTATGATAAAGTACAATATTGCAATTCGAAATTTATACTTGTACTTTGGCGGTACGATTGGAGACTACATGTTTTTGTTAAGTATCAGAATCTACTGGGTGCAAATGCTGCACTCCAAGCTTATCCATCATATTTGTGTATTTGTGAATATAAATTGCTTTGGTGCATGGTGCATTGGATCAAGACATATGCACACTTTTTTTGGCAGTTACTGTCCTCATCATTATTAGTGCTGTGTCACCATGTTGACATAGTATTTTACCGAAACAAATTTAGCTTATCCATCGGATTTGTGTATAATAAGTTTTGTTGGCGCATAGCGAATTGGATCAACAAATATGTTGGTATTTCTGTTCACATCATGTTATTGTGTATAATAAGTTTATTAGTGCTGTGTCACCATGTTATTGTGCTTATCATTGCTACTTGTTAGTATTGTTTCACCATGTTGACATAGTATTTTATTGAAGCAAGTTTAGGTTTGTATGCACCTGCAATGTAACAGATCTGCATAGAATGCAAATTCCATGGAGCATTATTTGTAGAGCATTTTCAACATATTTGACTTGAAGACCTCGTGATCATAACATTATTAGCTAATACAGATATGCTTATTTTCCTTTTTTTTTTGGCTTCCATGCAAACTAATGTTGATCATCATTAAATGCTACCAACTTCATTTCCTATGCAATGGAAATTTGATGTATAGAAACTTGTGCTAATACAAATAAACTTCCTCTTAACAGCGGCTATCCAATCCTTGAAGAGGAAAAAACTTTATGAGCAACAAATTGAGCAGCTTGGAAATTTTCAGTTGAGAATCCATGATCAGGTATATTTGCACTCAAACATTGAGCTTTTTTGTTTACTATACGCTGTGTTAACTGTATAACCCATTTGAGTACAGATGATCATGTTAGAAGCAGCTAAAGCTACAACAGAGACTGTTGATGCATTGAGAACTGGAGCTGCAGCTATGAAAGCAATGCAAAAAGCAACGTTAGTATTAATATTGAGTCCGTTTTAGGATTTTATGCACCTAGTCGTAGAAGGTTTCAAAATGATTATTTATCATGTCTCCGCAGAAACATTGATGATGTAGACAAGACCATGGATGAAATTAATGAACAGACTGAAAATATGAAACAAATTCAGGATGCTTTGTCAGCTCCTCTCGGAGCTTCTGCTGATTTCGATGAGGTAATTCACAGTGGGGATTTAAGGTTTGCAACCTTGCAGTGCATAGTTTTCTCTGACACACTTAACACACATTGCACTAAAAAAACTTACAGGATGAACTGGAAGCCGAACTTGAAGAACTGGAGGGAGCAGAGTTGGAATCTCAGCTTCTGGAGCCTGTTGCAGCTCCTCCGGTGCATCCAGTGCATGCCCCAGCCAACAAGCAACCAGCGCGCCCTGCTCCACAGAAAGCTACAGCTGAAGATGATGAGCTTGCTGCACTGCAAGCTGAAATGGCATTGTGATCAGGTTATGTTTGATCCATTTGTACATCTTATTGTGCATTTGATGTTCCTTTCATGGGACTAATCTTCTGGTATCTAAATCTGATAATGCTGTGTCCAACTGGTTGTATGGTTGTCAGCAGTACATATATTTGCTAATTATCCAATTTACTAGTGTACATATATTGTACCCCCTCCATTCCAAATTATAAGACATTTTGGCTTTTCTAGATACATAGCTTTGCTATGGACTTACATATACACTACGTCTGCATAGCAAAAGCAATATACCTAAAAAGGCCAAAACGTCTAATAATTTGGAATAGAGGGAGTTCTGTTTTTTTTATAAAAAAATTCTACACTGTTCTGTTCCTTTATTTTTATTTTTTTGATTTTCAACTGTTTAGGCTCTGTTGTAACTCTTAAGATATCCTAATGCATTAGGACGATAGAAATACTGTCACTTGTACACTGCATGATGAAATCATGTATACTCCCTCCGTCCTATAATATAAGGCGTAACCACTTTTTGTTCTTGTCCCATGATATAAGGCGTGCTCTCTTTATGCATACGTACATCGATGCAGTGATATAGAAAGAATTAAATATATTTCTTGGTCTTTGAACCAGATGTGGTTACGCCTTATATACTGGGACGGAGAGAGTATCATATAAATATGTATTGAGATATTTATTCAAATATAATTATTGTTTATTTCTAAACACTAAGGTACGTGTGGTCTGGTGGTTACCCTAAATTTCTGAAGTAGGTGGGTGTGGGTTCGAGTGCTTGTTCTACACTATTTTTTGAGCGGTGTGGTGGGTGGGCCCAAATTGTCAACGCGGAGGGTGAAGCCGTGGTATCACCAGGTGCCCACATTAGGTTCTTAATAGATTAGTATAGATATAGATTTCATTTACAAGCCTTTGACTATCTGTTACTCATTTACTCCATTAACACATTTTTTCACACAGTTGATGTCATTAGATCATGTATTTAAAAATACTTGCTTATGATCAAATTTTTTATCTCGCAAATAAGGTATTAATATAGTAGTTACTCTTCAAATTATTGTTCTAACGAACCAAAGTGCACTGTGCAAAAAAATAGAGACAGGTAGTAATTTTACATTCGCTGGTAGATACTCGCCTGAGAAAGAAGTTCAGCAGATGACATGTGCTATTTCAGCACTGTTTAGGCTAACTCCAACAATACCATTCATTTTTTGGAGACCCATTTCATCCTTTGCCTACCCACCCAAAATGCATCTTCTATTTGCCTACTATTATCTCCAACAAACAATACCCATCCGGACACTCATACCAATAAAATACCATTTTTTTCTTTCCATTCCACCAACCTAGACCCGCTTTCTCTCTCTCCTCTCGCTCACACCACACATGATAGGTTCTGGAGAGAGAATTCATATTTAGGTTCCCTCTCTAAGGATTCAAAATGGGATTACCGTTGGGGGGGGGGGGGTAGTTGTCGCTACAATGCTCACCAAGTACCCATTTTGAGTTTTGATGTCTATTTAGGTGCTAAATTGGAGTTAGCCTTATGGCTATTCAAGCATCCTTATTCTTTTTAGATGGTTTGCTTGGAAGCAAGCAATCATCATGAGTTTTCTGTCTAGATAGACTTTTCAGATTTTGAAAGGGGCATATGCTTCAAGGTGAAGGTGTATCCAGTTGATGCCCAGTATTAACACTTGAGAATTCAAATGGCAATATTGTCTGACCTATTGTTTGTCTTAATAGGCTGAGAACCTAGTTCCATATCAGTTGAACTTATTGCAGCCACATTGTAGTTTTGGGTTGAACTGAGGACCTATGGGGTGCTAATTAAACCACCTAACCAACTCAGATAGAGGCTCTTTTACTGCGGCATTGAGTCACCTCTTCTCTTTTATGGGGGAAGACTTGCCTTTGTTTATCCCTTCTTCAGATTCCACTACTTGCTACAATAAAAGAGAACTGTAATTTTTTTAAATCAAATTGTTCCAATTTTTTTTTAGAAAAATTACACATAATTAGTAAAGTTTATGTTGTTTGGTGTACATATGTCTGGCATAATCTCCAAGGGTATAAATGATGTGCCGGTTTGCAGCTATTTCGACCTCAGTCAGCATGTTTCATTGTTGCAACTGAATACCAGTATTGTTTTGCAACTGAATAATAGTATTTCTATGGAAATACTATTATTTGAATCCTGCATTTTTTTTTGCTTTGCGTGTTTTAAAGTTATTGCTGCTCTTGGTCATTGTTATTAACCCTACCGAAACTTGCAGGTTTCCAATGAAGAGGTGGAATGTGTATATGAATGGCGTTATGCTACCAAGATGAAAGTTGAGTCAGGATTTATTATATTTGCCATGTGTATAATCTTGGGGGATATTTGGCAAGCAGAAAAAAAGCTGCTCCAGGCAGTGTTTGTTTCAGTGATTTTGGGCTCTGTTTTCCACAAACAGTTTAATGTCGCCCGGTTAGCTCTAAGCTAACTATTCAGGTCACCAACGTGCATTGTTTGTCACAGTATTTTTCATTTACCCATATTGTCTGGAGCCATGTAAGAGTGTTGGAACGTATAAAGCCTCAGGGTACACATTTGATGTGCCGGTTTGCAGCTATTTCGACCTCAGTCAGCATGTTTCATCGTTGCAACTGAATTACCAGTATTGTTTTTGTACCGAGCAGTGTGTTTCGCCTGAGAATGACGGTCGAACATGTAGGCATGAACACTGAAAGCATTAGGCTCTAGTCTTGGTTTCTATGATTCATAACAATAAGATTATTGTAATTAATGTGTTTGGAAGGGTTCTATATGCTTGGTAGATCACTAGTTTCATGATGGTCTAAAAAGTAAAATAGTGTTTCTTTGTTGCAAGTGCTTGTTATTTTATATACAAAATAAACTCTTTTAGGCTATGCTATGATGTTATTCTAGAAAAGATACCTCTTTTATATGACAATAGAAATGCCATAAAACTTGCAAATGATATGGTTTAACACTTCCGCACCGAGCACATTGATATCTGCTATAATTTTCTTTGATATCATGTCGCAAAAAGAGATCACTTGAAGGACTGAGGACAGATGGTCAATTGGTAGATATCTTCACAAAGCCATTAGATAAAACACACTTTTGTATGTTGAAGCATGAGATTAATATTCTTGACCTAAGCAATTTCACATGAACATAAGCTTGTGTTTTGAATGGCATTGCAATATAAACACGTTTAAATTTGATTTGCAAGTAGGTTTTGTCTAACCTAGTTAAATAACTACCCAAAAGCATATGAATAAGCTTAACTTTGACTCAAATTTGACAAGCAATTATATCTAAATTTCAAGTATCACATTGCATATGCATGAATGTTATTTGATTGTTTCTTTTGATCAAGTTTGAGAAATTATGTGGTCATCAAGGAGTCGAGGTGTGGGTCCTCGGGGTGATAGCTGAGGCAGAGCTGGCGATGCCGGTGGAACGCCATAGGGTGGCGTTGGAGGCACATTATAGGGTCACGTTGTCAGGAGAGCCAGCGCTGTAGGACGGGACGCACTCGGGCCTAACTCGGCCATATGGAGATGGTCCTGGTCTAGGGGTTGTAGAATGATGGCCACAGCTAGTCGTCACCCCGGCCGGAGGGACCACACGGGTGGAGGTGCCACCCCCGCGGTCGCCTGGGGGCGACGACCTCCGTGGGCTGTGGAAGCCTGGTGAGGAGTCGTAGGGGCCAAGGGAGGATGGCGGGTAGGGGCCCCGATCGACGGAGGATGAGGGACCTGCCCCCCCCAGGGGGTGCCTGACCGCTGGGAGGAGCGTTGTAGAGGGTCGAGGCCAGAGCGGGTGCCTCAGTCACTATGGTGAGCTCCTCGAGGAGAAGCTTGTTCTGCACGACATGAAAGGTGGGAAAAAGCACGATCCTATTGATGAGAGCTTTCAGGTGGTCGTAGCGGGGGCTATGGCCACGTAGAAGGTTCAACACTAAGGTGCGGTCGGTGACCAGCTCGCCGAGGTCATGGAGGGAGTTCGCCATGCCCTTTATCTAACGGTAGTACTCCCCCACGGAGAGATCCCCTGAGAGAACTGGTGGAACTGCGTCGAGGTGGAGGGACCGAGCGTCCTGATTTCCAAGGAACTGTTCCTCGAGGGCGAGCCACGCCTATCGACCCGTGTCCGCCTGGTCACAGATGATGTCATGTAGCTCAACGGTGATGATGTCGTGGAGCCACGAGAGCACAACACTATCCATCAAGCACTAGGATGAAGACGACGGGGCAACGAGATCATCGAGAACGTGGTCGGCGAGAGCGTATCGCCGAAGCGTGAGGACTCGCCCCCGCCAACGACGGAGTGGGAGGACGCCGGGTCCAACACGATGGACATAAGGGACCAAATGTTGTGCAGCCCGACAGCCTGAGCGTGGAGAGCGGCGATGTGGTCAGCGTCGAGTCTAGAGGCAAGGGGAGCCTTAGGAGTGACCAGAGGAGCAACCTGGGCGACTGGAGGGTGGCCGAGGATGGGGCGTTGCGTGATGGCCATCTGCGTAGTCGGGGTGAGGGATGCGGCACGCTCGCACTCCTGCGAAGCAGCCACGACAGTCTGGACTGTGGCGATGGCGACGAGCAATGTGGGGTCACCGTCGGGAGCCATCAATGTGGGAGCAGCAAGAGTGAAACCCGACGGGGGCCGACAGGGGCGCTACAGCGCCGTGACGCGGGTGAGAGGTCGGTCGGGGAAAGGCCCGAGGCCGACGATGAAGGGGGGTCATCCCTGGCGAGCGTGCTAGTGCGAAGGGGCGTTGTGCATACATCGGGGGTGAGGCGGAGACCACCGGAGGAGTGGAAGTCGAGCAGTTGGTGGCCAGGCTGGTGGCGAGGCCCGCGACGAGTTTGCCGGCGGTGCTGGTGGCCAAGCCCACGACGAGTTCGCCGGCGGCGGCCAGAGGGACGTTGAGGGCGACGCTGGTCGTGGAGGCGCCGACGGTGGCTAGGGCCGCGGCAGATGCCGCATCGGCTATGGCGGATGCTGCGGCCGACTCCATGGGGTTGTGCTCGCCCGATGGTGAGTAGGGGTCGCCGGTTGGCGGCCAGCGGCTGAGGGTCGGATGGGGCCCGTGGAGGCGGTGGCATTCGGTGACGGGGAGGGCATGGGACCCGCGCCGGTGGATGAGGAGTCAGGGGAGACGTGCCAGCGGGTGGGGAGATAGGGGCCGACGACTGCTGAGGATGGTAGAGGGGAGCCGGTGGCTAGTGCTGGAGGACAGGGCGACGACTTGGTTAGGGGAGAGATGGGGAAAAGAAACCTAGCTCTATACCATATGGAAAACCCTAACCCTATCTTAGGGTTAGGTGTTGTATTAATAGACTTTAGTTAACTAGGCCTGACCCATTACACATGGGTGAGAGAGTAATTACGCAAGGAGAACCCCAAACCCTAAGGGCTATAGGAGTCCAAAAACCAGAGAGAATTGGATAGGCTAAAATCTCCTTCTTATTCAAAATCGAATAAAGAGGATATTTTAGCCTCTTCAATCTCCTCCAGATTTGTGGCTTCCAAACTAACCTTAAACGAGATTATGACATTATCTAATTGCTTTGCTCATAAAAGGATTTACTTACCCCCTAGTGATATGTTGCTTATATAGGGGTTGTTTGGTTCGTGCCTAAATATGTCACTATGCCTAAGGTTAGTCGTTTGAATTGAATAACTAACCTTAAGCAAAAAAGTTAGGCAAAGTGTGGCAAGTTAGCCATCAAACCAAACGGGTCCCTACTCTTTCCATGTAACAGTTCATGCCGCACTAATTTGGACATACATGAATTCGATAGAAATGAATTCAATTTTGAATCAAATTTGAGTTATTCGATTTTTTTTGTTGCACAAACTCAAGCCAAATCAAGCCCTAATCGTAACATCATGACCATGAATTATTAAAGTGATAAACTTTGAATTAGTGGGGGCAATTTAAAATAAATAATAGTTAAATCCGAGAATAAAAAAGGGGGTAAGTCTGAAAATAAAAGGGAGGGAAACAGTTGTGCGGCTTCTCCGCTTCTGTCCCCATAGCAATGGAAATTGTTGTAGCCACTGTTGTGCCTTGCCACGTGTCTCATTCACATATGTCTGTCATCCACGCCACCACAACCTCCTCGCCCTCTCGTTCTCGGTTTTCTCTCGCCACCATGCCATTGTCTCTCTACTGCTTCACCGCACCATTGCCTTCCCTAGCTGGAAACCTCCACACCGTCGCCCTCTTAGGCTGGAACTACAAGCGCTGTCGCTTCCCTACTACCTCATCGTGTCGCGACCTCCTCCATGTCCATGTGGTCCGCGCGCATCGGGGGAACTTTGCAGCATTGTCTCTCTTCCCCATCCTTGCCTCCTAGAGCTCCACAGCCGTGTCTTCTTCACCCTTGTCGCGACTGTGGTCACGATTCAGCTCTCTGTGCTCAGCAAGGTCAAGTTTTGGTGAGCTATTAGTGCGGGGAAAGTGGCCCATGGGCTTGCAGATAGGGGCCGGGTGGGGGTTCGCCAGTGGCGAATGTTGTCTGGGGTGGCCGGTGGCATTGCCTGGTGGGGGAGAGATTAGAGAGGGAGGAGCTCGTGGGAGAAGAAAGGGAAGCCCAAGGGGCTAAGTGGAAAAGAGCCGAGGGTTTTTTTTTTCAGATTATAGCTAGGACCTAGAAAACGCCATAGAAAATTTCATAAAAATCATTTAAATGCAAAAAATATTTTTATTAGATTAGGTGTAATACATGTTGTACGAGACCAATACTAGAAATTAAATATTCGCATTGTTTTACCAATGTCTAGTTGTATTAGTGATTTCATTAATTATTTAATATTTTTAAATCTTTCCACGCAACCACGGTTTCACCCTCCACGCTAACATTTTGAGCTCACCCACCACACCGTATAAAAAATAGTGCAGAGTGAGCACTCAAACACACGCTCCATTGCTTCAGAAATTTGGAGTTAACAACCAGACCACACGTATCTTAGTGTTTAGAAATAAACAATAGTTATATTTGAGCATACAACAACCGTAGCAAAGCACGGACAACTGGCCGGTATCAATATTATATCTTTAGAACCTAGAAAAAGTTCCATACAGAAATGCAATTCCTAAGTATGGTTGATAATATTATGTTATATATATATATGCTAGAAGAAAAAAGAAAATATGTATCGTCTCTCGTAGAAAGATTAAAAGAGGTGGTAATTTCATGTAAATATTAGTAGACTCGATTCTGAACCTTTGGAATGATAATTAGTTATGTTGTATGAAAATTTTAATTAGCCAATTACATGTGTACATGCTTAATCATATTGTTGCCACTTATGTCACACATCCTATATAGTCTAGACTTGTAAGAGATTTTTGATATAGAAGCTTCCTTTAGATATAAGATTGAAAAACTTGCTTAGAATCCAGACTAATTCTTCTTGGTATAATGTTTATGAAAAATGAACATTACAGTCCTAATACACATGCATAATGATATTACATATAATTAATAAGAACCAACTTCCTTACTTTGTGAACATCATTAATTAGAATAAGAAAAGATATGACCCTGACCAATAAAGTTTTTTTTAATATAGTTTATCACTAGCTTAGAAATGGTTAAACAAACATCTTTCTTTCACATAAGATGTATAATCTAGTTGTGGTATGTGTATGTCAACAATTTGCTTTCATGCGGCTCATGTATTTATCGTACTCATGTAGATTCATTGCTAGAAGTCGGTATCTACCATCTGGTGTGTAACGCCCTGAATTTGGGGTAGAATTTTTTCTTCTTTTCTCTCACCAAATTCGGGTGTTACTCTCTTTTCTCTTTCCCCGTTTTGCTCCTTCTTCCCAATTTCAAACCAGTATAGCGACAGGTGTCCGTGTCATGTATAAACCTAAGTATCATGGGTGTTGAATCATGCTGAGGCACATTTCTTTGCCTGATGTTGAGTGTTCGTCTCGTTCCGTTCCGGATTTCGATTCGCGATTTAATTCCGTTTAGTGGTCGTGCACGTCGTGGGTTTTCGATCCGCGAAGTGGCCCGGCCCAGCCCGGCCCGGTCCGGCCTGGCCCTGCGCGCCCCTGGCGCCCACACCCCCCCATGCGCCCCCTCCTCTCTCTCTCTCTCATTTGGATCTCCCGCGCAACAACCTCCCCTCTCCCTCTTTCACCTCTCTCTCCCCGTGGTGCCCTAGGATTTGGAGACGGCGATCACCGGATTTTGGACCCCGAGGTGAGCTCCCCTCCCCTTCTCCCCTCCTCTCTCTCTCCCTCCTCTTCTTCCTCCCCCGCGCGCCCCTTTTTTTTCCTGCTCGCGCGCGCCCCTGCCCTTCCCCCGCTCGCCGGCGGCGCGGCCGGCCCCGCCCGCCCCGCTGCCGCGGCGGCGACCCCGCCCCCGCCCCATCGGCGGCGCTCCCCCGTCCCCCCGCGCGCGGCGGCGCCCCCCACCCCTGCCCGGCCCCGCGGCGGCGTTTTCCCCCCGGCCCGCGCGGCGACGCTCGCCCGCCCCTCCCCCCCCGCGCGGCGGCGCTCGCCCGCCCGCCTCTCCCCGGCTCGCGGCGGCCCTCGCCCGCCCCCTGCCGGCCCGCGGCGGCGCTCCCCTGCCCCTGCCCGGCCCCGCGGTGGCGCCTCCCGCCCCTTCCCGGCCCGCGGCGGCGATCCCGCCCGCCCCTGCTCGCCGGCGCGGCCCCCGGCGCGGCCTCCGGCCCCCGGCGCGGCCTCGACCCCCTGCGCGCGTCGTCCTGGCCCTCGGCGTGGCCTCGCGCTCCCCGTTTGCCGCTAGCGCGTTCCCGCGTGCGCAACCCGCGCTCGCTGTGATTATTTTTGGTTGGTAGTTAATGTCAAACTCCGTTAGTTAGCATGCTGCGTCGCGCGGTTTCAGGTTCTATCTATGTGTTGCGCCGTGCACTTCGTCGCGCGACGATCCATTTTAATTTCAGGTTGTTTAAGGTGTAACGCCGCGCGCGTATTCACGCGACGTTCCACTTTGGACTCAGTTTAGTCGACGTATGCCGTAGTGCGCTTCGTCGCGCGACGCTTAACGTCTCCTCATAACTAAGGCGAAGTGTCTCGTTGCGTGCTCGGTCGCGCGACGAGTCGTTAACTTCTTAATTCGTTTTAGAGTGCTAAGTCGCGCGTCTCGCCGCGCGACAATCCTTTTTATTTATCTTCACCTGCTTATAATGATTAGACATGAAACATGACTTTACTTTACGCTAAACATAGTGTCTACATTAAATTTCCTTCTATTAAGCGAGTGGTTAATTTATAATCATGTAACGTGACCGTTTCTCGACTGTCTTGTTCCCTTTCTCTCTTAACTGTAACTGCGAGCCCGCGTGGAACGTCTGTTTACTTACTGCATTCTATTGTATGGTTGTGACACCCCAGGTGTCTATTTCGCGTTATGTCGGGAGATTAATCCTACTCTCGGATGCTCGGTAAAAAAATTTCTATTTCCCGATCGTGTCTATCTCTGTTTATCAGGCTTTCTCTTGGAAGTTCACCGAATTCAGAGTTAATCGATCGCGAGAAACAGTCAATTTTGGAGCGTGTTAAAACTTTTAATTCTCGGAACTAATGCAGACTCGAAGATCATTCTCGAATTATAAATCTCATCTGAAGCTCTTTAAAATCAAACTCTCGACGACTGTTATCTGATCTGAGCCCGAATCTAATTCCTCGAAACTTCGATCCATGTTCGATCTATGTCCAAAACTTAATCCGACTCCGTACTCTCACACGGAATACTCAGTACGTCGTCCTCTAATTATTTCTTACTCGACTCAGCCAAATATCTCATGTCCGAACCAAATTCAGAACCCCGTATCGACAACAATTTTAAAAATATCACGATTCGCCTTCTCCGGCTAAAAATCCAAAGCCGATCAAATCTTAAGACGATTTATTTTCAAATCACGCGTAGGGAATTATTTTCGAGCAAAGTCAAATCAACCTCTCGACCGAGTTAATCGCGTAGTCGTCCGTTCGTTCGAATTCTATTTCACTCTGTTCCGCGTACAGACGAATTCCGCACGAGCATTTTTATTCCGGGAAATATTAGCGCGGCCCGAGTACGTGTTTGGGCCACATCCAGCCCAGCCCATTTGGCCCACTAAAAACCCTAGCCCTCACATGGCTATAAATAGAAGTGCCTCCCCTTGCCAATTTGGAAAATTGCATCTACCCCCCTAGCCGCCACAACATTTCTCCCTCTCCTTCCAGCCAACGCACGCATCCCCCTGCCTTCTTCCTCCCTGGCTCCCACGGCAGCAAGCAGGGAGCAAGGCTTGCAGCCATGGACGCCCAGGCCCCGACGCCCTGCCTGCGTTCCTCCCCGGCGCCATTTCTCCCAGCCGGTTCCCTCTTCTCTCCTGCTCATGGCGCAGAGAAGCTCTCTGCCGAGCTGCTCCCATGGCGCCAGCCTTCCCTGCGGTGAGCTCCTTCCTCCAGGCACCCTTGCCGCCGAGCTCTCCTTCACGGCGCGGGCGAGCTCCCTCCTCGGCTGCTTCCAGCCCAACTCGGCGCCCTTGCTGAAGGCGAGCAGCAGGCTCCCTGCTCCACGCGCCCCCCAGCCATGGCGTCCTGCTTCCTCCCATGGCGCAGGAGATGCCCCAGCGAGCTCCCTTCCCTTCCCCATGGCTCGAGCTCGAGTTTCCTCATGGCGCTGCCTCCCTGTCCATGGCGACGCAGCAGCTCCCTCCCATGGACGCCCAGAAAAATCCCCCATACCGACGCCCCTTCTTCTCCCTTACTCGTTCTCCCTCGCGCAACAGCAGCCGGGTCTTCTTCCTCCCCCTGCTGTCCACGGCGTGCAGCAAACAGGGAGCTGAGCTCCATCTCCCCCTCATGGCGGGACACAGCAGCAGCTCGCCCCGCCTCTCCTCGCAGGCGCAGCCCTCTCCCATGGCGCGCTGCAGCAGATGCCGCGGAGCATTCCCTCCATGCCTTGTGACTCGGTTTCCTTCCTGTGTGTGTGCTGCTGCGCCTGCGCCGTTGATGCTTGCTAGGCGCTCGACAAAATGCGCAGCAGCCCCAACGTCTCCGCGTGGCTCGCTGCTTTTTGCTGCGCAGTGAACAGCACGCCATCGACGCTCGTCGGGTGTTTGCTGTTTTTGCGCAGTGAACAGCACGCCATCGACGCTCGTCGAGTGTTTGCTGTTTTTTTTTTGCGCAGCCCCAACATCATCGTCGTTCACCCCGGTGAGACCACGACGCTCCTTGTTCGATTCCGCATCGGCGTTATTTTCATATGATTAATTGTGTATGTGTGCTGTTTTGTTTTTCTTTGTGGGAGGAACCCCGTGTTTGCGTGGAGGAGAAGGCAAGTCGTTCAACGCTCGTCGATGTCATAGCGATGCACAAATCGGAATCACCGTCGTTCTTGCAAACGCTGATTGGGTTTGTTTATGGTGAGCCATGTCGCTCTCGATTGACTCGATTAATAAATTATATAGATGCGGTTGAAATGTTTTGGCGGTAGGTCGTAATATGGTCGTGCTCATGATTTCGAGTTAGAGATTGGTGGTCGTCGATTCGTATAAATTGGTCGATGTGGTGCGTGTTTAAAAATTGTATTGGTATGGATTGAAGTTTGTGGCGAAATAAAAAGGAAGTAGAAAAGAACTCGGATGTTTTTACGTTTCGATAGGAAGATGTGCGATGTGTTGTTTGATGCGAAGGGTAGGTTTTACTAGTTTAAACGGTTAGTCGGCAGACTCGATCAGTAAAGCTAAGATTTATTATGCGATTAAGATGAGGTGACGACATGCCATAGTAGTCGTCACCTTCTCTATGTTTTCGAGTTGGATAAATACCATAAGGCAATTAATTGTTGATACCCAAAGATTGTTAGAAACAAGTAAACGTGCTCTACCTGTTGCGTCAAAGGAAATATGGTGTGTTGATTAATTGGGAGCTACGTGACCTAATATAGAAAAGTAGTTAAGAAAACTAATCGAATTACTTTTAGCTATATTTTAAGTTAAGATGTCTAAAATGGTGAAACTAGTTTTGTTGGTCTCATAGTGTTATGATTGAGAAAAATATGAACTTGTGTATGAATTACTATTTTTTATGCTGTGTTAGCCAACACTTGTTAAATAGAGGAATTCAATAGAGGAATTCAATTGCGTTGAGTGATTGTTATATGTAGGTGTTTCCAGTACTTCAAGTGGTGGCAAGTTAATTAGTAGACTCTCTATATGACGCTAAATGTCTAGGTAGAATTCTGAAATTTGTGGTGCCCAAATTGTCGAGTTAGAGGTTTAATTCAATCGATGCCGATTAAGTGGCTGAAAATAACTAGTAAAGAAGTTGTAGATGTAAAACTAGAAACTAGTATGCATATGTCCTCGTATGATGTTGTGGTCTAAATGCGTATGTTTATGGTCGTGATGAAAAGTAGTAGTGCTCAGGTGATGTCTAAATTAAAATGCAAACTATTGGTGAAAAGCGCTTTGATATTGATTGTTATAGAGAATGCATTGTTAATTGAGTATGGTGCTTTTAGTACGCAAAATAACTTGTATAAGAATTAGTAAGTCTACCTGTTAGTTCTCACTTAGGTATTTTAACTCTAACAATTGTCAAAGTGTTAGAATAATTCAAGTCTTTAGAACATGGCAATTCTTGAATTGTATAGGAGCTGAAATTTATTAATTTCTGTTTTGGACTGCGCGCGGTGTTTTAGTTGTGCTGTATGTTTGATGAACTAAATTGTGTTTTCTGTAGATATGTGCTATAGAAAAGTGGTAGATAACCTTATTATCTTGCTGGTGTTAAAATTTGACAGCCATAGGTCTGACAGTTTAGGAGTTATGCTTTTTACAAATTCAGTAACTAGATCTGTCCAAATTCTGTACAGATTTCAGAAACTGTATTGTTTGTTCAATTTAATGTTGCAATCTGTTCATGGTCGTTATAAGAAAGTTGTAGATGCTTTTCTGATCTTGCTTGTGTTAAAATTTCATAACCATAGGACTGATAGTTTAAGAGTTATGAATTTTACAAACTGCTTGCTGTGTTCTGTCCACCGTCAGAATAGATTCGAAAACTGTGTTGTTTGATTTAGTTAAACATTGAATCACTTCTTAGTGATTATAAAAGTTATTTAGTACTTTTGCTGAGCTTTCCAAAAAGTCTTGGATCACTCTTTTTAGTGGTCTGAAACTTAAGTTATGGATGTTTAAAGTCTGAAGACTGAATCTGTCCAGTTCTGGACAGCACAGCCTTCATAGTGTATTTTACTCTCGATACATATTAAACTAGCCAATGATGTGTATAAATAATTTGTAGAACATTTAATTAGCTTTCCAGAAAGTCTAAAATCACTTTGTTTGGATGTCTGAATCTGTAGTTGTGAATTTTTGAAGTTGCAAGTCAGAATCTGTCCAAATCTGGACAGAGCTGCTGTGATTGCACTTTTTGACCTTGATAAGTGTTGAATCAGTTTGAGTTGAAAATACCAAAGTTGTAGTTCACCTTGTAAGCTTTCCAGAAAGTCCTAGTTTGATATTTTTGGATTAATATTTGAAGAGATATGATTAAAACAAGTAGCTGCTGTGCTGCTGTCCTAAAAATCTGCATGTGCTCAAATGAATATTTAGTTCACCATTTTGGCTAAAAATGCTTAGTTAGCACTTAACGGACATAAACTTGTGATAGCTAAACTTAAGTTAACATGTGTTCCATGATTAATGTGCTTGCTTGCTATAGTTGATTGTGATAGATGAGTCCATCGACATTGATGCATCGGTCCTCTGTTAAACTTGTGTTGTGATGCTTTTGTGTGATCAATAGAACTAATGCAAAGTCGTAGCAATTAAATAAATGCGTGTACCTGTGATATCGTATTTGTGTTGCGTAAATAAATAAGATATGGTCGTCTTGTTATTGGTGTTAATGATGAACGCTGATAACGTACGAATAGCTAGCGCTTGCGTATAGTTGTTGCGGTGTCTTACTACTTGGTGTTTAGTTCGCTACCGTGTATTGTATATCTTGTGATAACTTTTCATTATATTCATACATATGCATCTTGCACCTCATATAGGACCGTGAGATGATGATTGAGCCAGTGATGTGGTGCCACCCACAAGATGCAGATGGTGGACGTACTGAAGGATGGTGGACTTAACCAGTGGATACTCGCCGAGCGAGTACCCTCCCCCAGCAAACACTATCTAAGTGTCAAATTAAAGGCAAGCCCCGGTTTTATGCATAACCTGTTATTATGCTATTTTACTTCACTTAATGCTTGTAGGATTGATTGTGCACTTAAGTGTAGGAATTGTTTGAAACCCTAGTTGCATGATCTCAGGAATCCTATTGAGATGAATACTAGTATGCTAGGTCGAGTAGCTGCTTTATTAAGTAGGATCTCGGTAGAAGACGAGTGATTTTTCTAGCACTCGCGCGAGGTCAGGCCATTGATTGTACCCACTTTCATATCGTACTGATGTTGGTTGTGGACAACAATCCATGGGGATTGGTTGTCCACGGGATAAAATTTGAGTAAGGATTAAGGTGTGGTACCGTGAGTCAAGCGTTTGAACGTACTAAACACATACCGAGAAATATGGTAAATCGGTAAGCCTAGTACCTGAGTGAACCTGCCCGCAGACTTTACCCCTCACGCGACCTGAGACGAGGTCTCCCATTCCGGTTATGGTGGGTACAAGTGCGGCCACTGCACGGCGGCCAGTCGGGGTCAGTGGGGCATTGTACGCCAAGGCGGTGAGCCCTGTTCTGTTGCCAGGGAATCGATGGGGACGGTTGATGTGTGTGGGGACGGAGTGCCCCTACATATCGTGTGTTTAGGTTTACCTTGCAAGGATAAAAACTCGATTCGAATCGTCTGCTTCTCGCAGCTAATGAGACTGCTTGATCCATGCTGCTACATTGAGTAACAAGTGGAATGATGCGGAGATGATATAAGATGTTGATTGCTAAAATGTTTGCTACTTTGTATGAATAGATAGTACATTTTTAGCCTTAAGAGAGTCACACTTAACTTGACTAAGTTAAAATCTTGATTTAGAAACTCAGCTAGTGCTTTTGGCAACCAAACCCCACAGCCAAACAGCTGCATGTCTAGAGGTAGAGGAGTAGACTCCTCACACCGGGTAAGTGAAAGGGAAATGTGCCCTTGGGCCATTTCTAAGTATTTTGGTGATTGAGTACCAACACAAGTGCTTAAATGTGAATTCATGTTTATGGATGAATAAAGTGAAAATCAAGAGCAAAGGTATGTTTCTAAGTCTTAGTACATTGGTTTTGTGTACTAATATACTTGTCTAAGTATTGGAAACAGGAAGAAAAAGAAAAGAAAAGAGTTGGCTGTGTACAGCCAAGAGGCTGTTTCGGTCTGGGGCACCGGACTGTCCGGTGGTGCACCGGACAGTGTCCGGTGGTGCACCGGACAGTGTCCGGTGGTGCACCGGACAGTGTCCGGTGCGCCAGGCTGCCTCGGCCGAAGTAGCCGCTCTCGGGAATTCGCTGACGGCGTACGACTATAATTCACCGGACTGTCCGGTGTGCACCGGACTGTCCGGTGAGCCAACGGTCGGCCGGGCCAACGGTCGGCCGCGCGATCTGCGCGTGACACGTGGCCGAGCCAACGGCTAGAAGGGGGCATCGGACTGTCCGGTGTGCACCGGACATGTCCGGTGTGCACCGGACATGTCCGGTGCGCCAACGGCTCTCTGGCGGGCAACGGGCAGCTGCGCCATTTTAGGAAGGAAATCGGGCACCGGACAGTGTCCGGTGTGCACCGGACTGTCCGGTGCGCCCGACGACAGAAGGCAAGGATGGCCTTCCAGATTTGTTCTCAACGGCTCCTAGCTGCCTTGGGGCTATAAAAGGGACCCCTAGGCGCATGGAAGAGACACCAAGCAACCTTAGAGCATTCTTGATCATCCACACTCAGTCTTTGCGCATTTGTTTGTCATTCTAAGTGATTCGAGCTCCGTTCTAGTGAGAACTTTGAGATAGTCTTTTGAGCTCGATTCTTGGCCGTGTGTGTGCGCATTTTGCTGTGGATTTGTGTGTGTTGCTTCTCTCCCTTACTCCGTATTTCTTTGTGAATCTCAAGTGTAAGGGTGAGAGACTCCAAGTTGTGGAGATTCCTCACAAACAGGATATTGAAAGGAAAAGCATAACACTGTGGTATTCAAGTTGATCATTGGATCACTTGAGAGGAGTTGAGTGCAACTCCCGTCCGTTGGGACGCCACAACGTGGAGTAGGCAAGTTTTGTACTTGGCCGAACCACAGGATAAATTACTGTGTCTTCTCTGTGTTGAACTCCTTGTGATTATCATATTGTGCAAGATCTTCTCTCCATCCACTTGGCATTAACTGTGCTAACACTTAATCAAAGTTTTGTGGCTTAAGTTTTGAAGTTTACAAGATCACCTATTCACCCCCCCCCTCTAGGTGCTCTCAATTGGTATCAGAGCCGTTCTCTTCAAGAAAGGGACTAATCGCCCGAAGAGATGGATCCTAAGGGGAAGGGAATCGTGATCAACGACAAGGAAAAGGAGTCCTTCGTCAACGAGCCAAAAGATGACAAATCCAACGACTCTGGCTCGGGCCACAAGCGCAAAGATGGGAAGAAGAAGAAGACAAGGCGCATCAAGGAGGCAAGATACGTGGACGACGCCTTGAATGGACCGATCAACGAGCATCAACCCCTTGCTCTCAAGGCAACAAGAAGCAAGGAGGCGCTACCTAGCAAGGTGGCACAAATTGAGGCGGCCGGACTTAATGATGAAGAGATGGCTCTCATCATCAAACGCTTCAAGACGGTGCTAAAAGGTCACAAGGGGCAGCCAAGCAAGACCAAGACAAAGGGGAAGCGCTCATGCTTCAAGTGCGGTAAGATTGGTCATTTTATCGCTAACTGCCCCGATAACGATAGTGACCAGGAACAGGGGAACAAGAGGGAAAAGAAGAAGAATTACAAGAAGGCCAAGGGCGAGGCACACATCGGAAAGGAGTGGGATTCAGATTGCTCCTCCGACTCCGACAATGAAGGACTCGCCGCCACCGCCTTCAACAAGTCATCCCTCTTCCCCAACGAGCGTCACACATGCCTTATGGCAAGGGAGAAGAAGGTGAGTACTCGAGACTCCACTTATGCTTCTTCTAGTGATAATGAGTCTAGTGATGATGATGACATAGACTATTCATGCTTATTCAAGGGCTTAGATAGATCTAAGATAGACAAAATCAATGAATTGATTGATGCCTTGAATGATAAGAATGTGCTTTTAGAAAAGCAAGAGGATTTGTTGTATGAAGAACATGACAAGTTTGTAGAAGCACAAAAATCACTTGCATTAGAGATTAAGAGAAATGAAATGCTTTCTTATGAGTTGTCTACATGTCATGATTCAATTGCTAGTTTAAAGAGCATAAATGATGATTTAAATGCTAAACTAGAAAAATCTAGTAAATCAACATCTTGTGTAGAACATGTTAAGATTTGCACTAGGTGTAAAGATTTCGATGTTGATGCCTGTAGTGATCATTTAGTTTCAATTTCCAAACTAACTGAGGAATTGGCTAGTCTTAATACCCAACTTAAGACTAGCAAGAATGATTTCAATAAACTAAAATTTGCAAGGGATGCCTACACGATTGATAGACACCCCTCAATTAAGGATGGACTTGGCTTCAAAAGGGAAGCCAAGAACTTAACAAGCCATAAGGCTCCCATTCCCGCTAAGGAGAAAGGGAAGGCCCCTATGGCTACTAGTGCTAAAAAGAACCATGCCTTTTTGTATCATGATAGGAAAAATTCTAGAAATGCTTTTAGAAGTTATGATGCTTTTGATTCACATGCTTATGATTCTTATGCCATGACTGCTTCTAGTTCTTCCTATATGCATGGTAGAAGTATGACTAGGAGAAATGCTATTCATCACGTGCCTAGAAAGAATACTATTCATGCTCCTAGGAAAGTAGTAAATGAACCTTCTACAATTTATTGTGCTTTAAATGCTTCCTTTGCTATTTGTAGAAAGGATAGGAAGATAGTTGCTAGGAAGTTAGGGGCAAAATGCAAGGGAGACAAAACTTGCATTTGGGTCCCTAAGGATATTTGCACTAACCTTGTAGGACCCAACAAGAGTTGGGTACCTAAGTCCCAAGCCTAAATTTGCCTTGCAGGTTTATGCATCCGGGGGTTCAAGCTGGATTATCGACAGCGGATGCACAAACCATATGACGGGGGAGAAGAAAATGTTCACCTCCTACGTCAAGAATAAGGATTCCCAAGATTCAATTATATTCGGTGATGGGAATCAAGGCAAGATAAAAGGGTTAGGTAAAATTGCAATTTCTAATGAGCACTCTATCTCTAATGTGTTTTTAGTTGAGTCTCTTGGTTATAATTTGCTATCTGTTAGTCAATTATGCAACATGGGGTATAACTGTCTATTTACAAATGTAGATGTGTCTGTCTTTAGAAGAAGTGATGGTTCACTAGCTTTTAAGGGTGTATTAGACGACAAACTTTATTTAGTTGATTTTGCAAAAGAAGAGGCCGGTCTAGATGCATGCTTAATAGCTAAGACTAGCATGGGCTGGCTGTGGCATCGCCGCTTAGCACATGTGGGGATGAAGAACCTTCACAAGCTTCTAAAGGGAGAACACGTGATAGGTTTGACTAACGTGCAATTCGAAAAAGATAGACCTTGTGCAGCTTGTCAAGCAGGTAAACAAGTGGGAGGAGCACATCACAGCAAGAATGTGATGACCACTTCAAGACCCCTGGAGCTGCTGCATATGGACCTCTTCGGACCCGTCGCCTATCTGAGCATAGGAGGAAGTAAGTATGGTCTAGTTATTGTTGATGACTTTTCCCGCTTCACTTGGGTGTTCTTTTTGCAGGATAAGTCTGAAACCCAAAGGACCCTCAAGCGCTTCCTCAGGAGAGCTCAAAATGAGTTTGAGCTCAAGGTGAAGAAGATAAGGAGCGACAACGGGTCCGAGTTCAAGAATCTTCAAGTGGAGGAGTTCCTTGAGGAGGAAGGGATCAAGCACGAGTTTTCCGCTCCCTATACACCACAGCAAAATGGTGTGGTAGAGAGGAAGAACAGGACGCTAATCGACATGGCGAGGACTATGCTTGGAGAGTTCAAGACCCCCGAGCGTTTTTGGTCGGAAGCCGTGAACACGGCTTGCCACGCCATCAACAGGGTCTACCTTCATCGCCTCCTCAAGAAGACGTCGTATGAGCTTCTAACCGGTAACAAACCCAATGTATCTTACTTTCGTGTATTTGGGAGCAAATGCTACATTCTAGTGAAGAAGGGTAGAAATTCTAAGTTTGCTCCCAAAGCTGTAGAAGGGTTTTTGTTAGGTTATGACTCAAATACAAAGGCGTATAGAGTCTTCAACAAATCATCGGGTTTGGTTGAAGTCTCTAGCGACGTTGTATTTGATGAGACTAATGGCTCTCCAAGAGAGCAAGTTGTTGATTGTGATGATGTAGATGAAGAAGATGTTCCGACGGCCGCTATACGAACCATGGCGATTGAAGAAGTGCGGCCACAGGAACAAGATGAACGAGATCAACCTTCTTCCTCAACAACGGTGCATCCCCCAACTCAAGACGATGAACAGGTTCATCAAAAGGAGACGTGTGATCAAGGGGGAGCACAAGATGATCATGTAATGGAGGAAGAAGCACAACCGGCACCTCCAACCCAAGTTCGAGCGATGATTCAAAGGAATCATCCCGTCGATCAAATTCTGGGTGATATTAGCAAGGGAGTAACTACTCGATCTCGATTAGTTAATTTTTGTGAGCATTACTCCTTTGTCTCTTCTATTGAGCCTTTCAGGGTAGAGGAGGCCTTGCTAGATCCGGACTGGGTGCTGGCCATGCAGGAGGAGCTCAACAACTTCAAGAGAAATGAAGTTTGGACGCTGATGCCTCGTCCGAAGCAAAATGTTGTGGGAACCAAGTGGGTGTTCCGCAACAAACAGGACGAGCACGGGGTGGTGACGAGAAACAAGGCTCGACTTGTGGCAAAAGGTTATGCCCAAGTCGCAGGTTTGGACTTTGAGGAGACATTTGCTCCTGTGGCTAGGCTAGAGTCAATTCGCATCTTGCTAGCATATGCCGCTCACCACTCTTTCAGGTTGTACCAAATGGATGTGAAGAGCGCTTTCCTCAACGGGCCGATCAAGGAGGAGGTGTACGTGGAGCAACCCCCTGGCTTCGAGGATGAACGGTACCCCGACCACGTGTGTAAGCTCTCTAAGGCGCTCTATGGACTTAAGCAAGCCCCAAGAGCATGGTATGAATGCCTTAGATACTTTTTACTTGCTAATGCTTTCAAGGTTGGGAAAGCCGATCCAACTCTGTTCACTAAGACATGTGATGGTGATTTGTTTGTGTGCCAAATTTATGTCGACGACATAATATTTGGTTCTACTAACCAAAAGTCTTGTGAAGAGTTTAGCAGGGTAATGACGCAGAAATTCGAGATGTCAATGATGGGCGAGTTGAACTACTTCCTTGGGTTCCAAGTGAAGCAACTCAAGGATGGCACCTTCATCTCCCAAACGAAGTACACGCAAGATCTGCTAAAGCGGTTTGGGATGAAGGACGCCAAGCCCGCAAAGACTCCGATGGGGACCGACGGACACACCGACCTCAACAAAGGAGGTAAGTCCGTTGATCAAAAAGCATACCGGTCAATGATAGGTTCTTTACTTTACTTATGTGCTAGTAGACCGGATATTATGCTTAGCGTATGCATGTGTGCTAGATTTCAATCCGATCCTAAGGAGTGTCACTTAGTGGCGGTGAAGCGAATTCTTAGATATTTGGTTGCTACGCCTTGCTTCGGGCTCTGGTATCCAAAGGGGTCTACCTTTGACCTGGTTGGATACTCAGATTCCGACTATGCTGGATGTAAGGTCGATAGGAAGAGTACATCGGGGACGTGCCAATTCTTAGGAAGGTCCCTGGTGTCGTGGAACTCTAAGAAACAAACCTCCGTTGCCCTATCCACCGCTGAGGCCGAGTATGTTGCAGCAGGACAGTGTTGCGCGCAACTACTTTGGATGAGGCAAACCCTCCGGGACTTTGGCTACAATCTGAGCAAAGTCCCACTCCTATGTGACAATGAGAGTGCTATCCGCATGGCGGAAAATCCTGTTGAACACAGCCGCACAAAGCACATAGACATCCGGCATCACTTTTTGAGAGACCACCAGCAAAAGGGAGATATCGAAGTGTTTCATGTTAGCACCGAGAACCAGCTAGCCGATATCTTTACCAAGCCTCTAGATGAGAAGACCTTTTGCAGGCTGCGTAGTGAGCTAAATGTCTTAGATTCGCGGAACTTGGATTGAATTGTAGCATACATGTGTTTATGCCTTTGATCATGTTCATTCTGCATTTTGTTGCTTATTGTGGTGCTCAAGTTGTACAAACACTCCCTGGATCTCACAAGTCCGTTGCAAAGTGATGCACAGTTTGAGGGGGAGATGTGTTACAACTTGACCCTTTGAGACTAACCGTATGCTTGAGTTTGCTTGTTTTAGTCTCAAAGGAGAATTAAAAGGGAAAAGGTGGACTTGAACCATGAAAGACTTCCACTGCACTCCGATGAGAGGGTAACTTATTCCAAGTTCATCTCATGTACTCTTATTGCCTTTGTATTCTTATTGAAGATTTTGGTGAGGCAATGGGGTTCTTGGGCCAAGATTGATCCCGTTTTGGTGCTTGATGCCAAAGGGGGAGAAAATAAGGGCCAAAGCAATAAATGGATCAGCTACCACTTGAGAAATTTTGAAAACAGTAGAATAGAGCTTTTGGTTTGTCAAATCTCTTTTGTTGTCTCTTTTGTCAAAAGTTGGCCTCTTATGGGGAGAAGTGTTGATTATGGGAAAAAGGGGGAGTTTTTGTAATCTTTCCTTTGGAATGACTCTCTTTATGCTTCAACATGTGTGTTTGACTTAGAGATAGAGATTTGAGTTTGATTTGCAAAAACAAACCAAGTGGTGGCAAAGGATGATCCATATATGCCAAATTGAATCAAAATAAATTTGAGTTTTTATTTGAAGTAATATTGCACTTGTTCTAGTTGCTTTATGTAGTGTTGGCATAAATCACCAAAAAGGGGGAGATTGAAAGGGAAATGTGCCCTTGGGCCATTTCTAAGTATTTTGGTGATTGAGTACCAACACAAGTGCTTAAATGTGAATTCATGTTTATGGATGAATAAAGTGAAAATCAAGAGCAAAGGTATGTTTCTAAGTCTTAGTACATTGGTTTTGTGTACTAATATACTTGTCTAAGTATTGGAAACAGGAAGAAAAAGAAAAGAAAAGAGTTGGCTGTGTACAGCCAAGAGGCTGTTTCGGTCTGGGGCACCGGACTGTCCGGTGGTGCACCGGACAGTGTCCGGTGCGCCAGGCTGCCTCGGCCGAAGTAGCCGCTCTCGGGAATTCGCTGACGGCGTACGGCTATAATTCACCGGACTGTCCGGTGTGCACCGGACTGTCCGGTGAGCCAACGGTCGGCCGGGCCAACGGTCGGCCGCGCGATCTGCGCGTGACACGTGGCCGAGCCAACGGCTAGAAGGGGGCACCGGACTGTCCGGTGTGCACCGGACATGTCCGGTGCGCCAACGGCTCTCCGGCGGGCAACGGGCAGCTGCGCCATTTTAGGAAGGAAATCGGGCACCGGACAGTGTCCGGTGTGCACCGGACTGTCCGGTGCGCCCGACGACAGAAGGCAAGGATGGCCTTCCAGATTTGTTCTCAACGGCTCCTAGCTGCCTTGGGGCTATAAAAGGGACCCCTAGGCGCATGGAAGAGACACCAAGCAACCTTAGAGCATTCTTGATCATCCACACTCAGTCTTTGCGCATTTGTTTGTCATTCTAAGTGATTCGAGCTCCGTTCTAGTGAGAACTTTGAGATAGTCTTTTGAGCTCGATTCTTGGCCGTGTGTGTGCGCATTTTGCTGTGGATTTGTGTGTGTTGCTTCTCTCCCTTACTCCGTATTTCTTTGTGAATCTCAAGTGTAAGGGTGAGAGACTCCAAGTTGTGGAGATTCCTCACAAACAGGATATTGAAAGGAAAAGCATAACACTGTGGTATTCAAGTTGATCATTGGATCACTTGAGAGGAGTTGAGTGCAACTCCCGTCCGTTGGGACGCCACAACGTGGAGTAGGCAAGTTTTGTACTTGGCCGAACCACGGGATAAATTACTGTGTCTTCTCTGTGTTGAACTCCTTGTGATTATCATATTGTGCAAGATCTTCTCTCCATCCACTTGGCATTAACTGTGCTAACACTTAATCAAAGTTTTGTGGCTTAAGTTTTGAAGTTTACAGGATCACCTATTCACCCCCCCTCTAGGTGCTCTCAGTAAGTCTAGCTGAGTATTAGTATACTCAGCCTTGCTTGTGGCACAATTTTTGCAGGTACTCCTTAGGATGATTGGTTGCGGGTGTGACTTGGCCTTCACCCCTGCCACCGGGATAGATGGTCGAGAGGGTTATTGCTTCCGCAGGAGAGGACTAGGAGGAGTAGCGTGGCCAGGCTTCGCCATGTTACTCGGTTTTCTCCGTTAGTTATTTCCGCTGATTAAAATTTATGGTTATTATTTTTGAAACTCCGATAATGTAATCACTAATGTTACTTATTAAAATTGTGGTATTCTGCTTTATTGTATTTCTCTGTGCCTCACCTTCGAGTGAGCTAGTGGTATTCGATCCTGGTAAGTGGCTTTATCGGACTAGATCCGAGGGACTGACGGGTTATTCCTGTTTAAGTGTGTTGCTGCCCTCAAGGGTGCGACTTGGGCACTTAAGCTGGAATAATTCGGGCGGTTCCGCCACAGCTGGTATCAGAGCGAATACCATTACAGAGAAGTCAATAAGTCATGATTACTAACCTTTTCTAAAAGTAAAACTTGCTAGAAACCAAGTTGGATAGCAGTCAGGACGATAAGGATAGACCTAGGACGTGAAGCCTTAGGAAATAGATGGTTAGCTAGGTGGCTATATATATAGGCCATAAAGGCTACTACTATTAATAAGGATGCTGTAGAAGCACCCGAAAAATTAGTTAGGTCTGAGAAGACGACTAGAATGAGCATGCATCATGATTGTCGCATTATAATTGTCTCTTGTGCACCAACATGCTGCTCTCACCTTTATTCTAATAATAACTTTTGAATAATGTGATGTACTGCTATGTTAGGAATTATAAGAAATGCTTTATCTTGTGTCGGATTGGTATGTCTTAACTAGGTCGTGATATGTGTTTCTCTTGCCTTGCTTTCTAGAAGGTACGATATTTGTTCAGTCCATTTTGCCTCAAAAAAATGTTGTTTGTTTCCTCATGAAAAGACCCCCCCCCCAACAACCTTGAGTTTAGCAAGTGAAACCTCTTAAAAAAAATCATGCTTGTGTTGGTGTTTTATGACCATTGTGTGTTTCCCCCTTGAAATTGCACCTGCACAACTTGTAGACCCCCATTGCTTAATCGCTAGCCAAACCGAAACTCCCTTATGCACGTGGTTATGTCAAAAAAAATTGTTGTTTGGTGTCTAGTTGCGCAAACCCTATCAAGGCCATGTTTCTTTCCATAGATCCTGTCTCGAAACTTTATAACATTTCTATTGATCATCCTAGCCGATCCTGTTTGCCTACCTCTCTTTTCACCTGGATCTAGTAATCTCTTTCCTCGTGAATCATGTTGTGGCTTTATCATCGAAATCTCGGGATCCCCTATTGAATCTGCCCCGTTATCTGGTTATCTGCTATAACCCGTTCTCAAGTATCAGATGTTGATCTTGCCTAAATCTCTCATTTCTGATCATTCTCATACTCTTTCTCTAAGGATCATGACGTCATTTTATCAACTTATCTCTAAACGACATATCCAGGTGGATTAATGGATGTTGTTGTTATCTTGGGATCTTTTATGTCTCTAAAAGCTTATCAGTCTCGATCTCATGGTTGGTTCCCCTCATATCCACTCTCGTATAAATCTCTGACCTGATAATCTCCGTATTAATCATAAAATAATTCTCTGAGTTGAAGAAAGTTCTTATGTGAAGCTCTTTTGCCAACAATCTTTGCTTCAACTTCAGTCACATTTTCTGAGCCATACTCTCATAGGCTCCATCTATATTTGCTATGTGGATTTCATTGGTTACGTTTGGTAATGGTGTCATGACTAACGACTGATGGTGCCGCGACGAAACCAAGAGCCTACTATGGTGCACACATGGTTGAGCTGCTCGGTACGCGCTGGTATCGCGGTTAATAGTCGTGATCCATTACGAGACTATACTGATGTGTTATCTTTTGTGAACATTCTCTCAGAATGATCGCTGCATTTTGTCTCGATATGTCGCGATATTCTAACCAAATCTGTCTTCAGTATCTTGTCAGATACACTCTCATGAATTTGCATCTATCTTCAGTCTGGGAGTTATATGCTTCTCCACCCTTAAATATCCTCATTCGAATCTCGGGACGAGATTCTGTTTAAGGGGGGAAGGCTGTGACACCCCAGGTGTCTATTTCGCGTTATGTCGGGAGATTAATCCTACTCTCGGATGCTCGGTAAAAAAATTTCTATTTCCCGATCGTGTCTATCTCTGTTTATCAGGCTTTCTCTTGGAAGTTCACCGAATTCAGAGTTAATCGATCGCGAGAAACAGCCAATTTTGGAGCGTGTTAAAACTTTTAATTCTCGGAACTAATGCAGACTCGAAGATCATTCTCGAATTATAAATCTCAACTGAAGCTCTTTAAAATCAAACTCTCGACGACTGTTATCTGATCTGAGCCCGAATCTAATTCCTCGAAACTTCGATCCATGTTCGATCTATGTCCAAAACTTAATCCGACTCCGTACTCTCACACGGAATACTCAGTACGTCGTCCTCTAATTATTTCTTACTCGACTCAGCCAAATATCTCATGTCCGAACCAAATTCAGAACCCCGTATCGACAGCAATTTTAAAAATATCACGATTCGCCTTCTCCGGCTAAAAATCCAAAGCCGATCAAATCTTAAGACGATTTATTTTCAAATCACGCGTAGGGAATTATTTTCGAGCAAAGTCAAATCAACCTCTCGACCGAGTTAATCGCGTAGTCGTCCGTTCGTTCGAATTCTATTTCACTCTGTTCCGCGTACAGACGAATTCCGCACGAGCATTTTTATTCCGGGAAATATTAGCGCGGCCCGAGTACGTGTTTGGGCCACATCCAGCCCAGCCCATTTGGCCCACTAAAAACCCTAGCCCTCACATGGCTATAAATAGAAGTGCCTCCCCTTGCCAATTTGGAAAATTGCATCTACCCCCCTAGCCGCCACAACATTTCTCCCTCTCCTCCTTCCAGCCAACGCACGCATCCCCCTGCCTTCTTCCTCCCTGGCTCCCACGGCAGCAAGCAGGGAGCAAGGCTTGCAGCCATGGACGCCCAGGCCCCGACGCCCTGCCTGCGTTCCTCCCCGGCGCCATTTCTCCCAGCCGGTTCCCTCTTCTCTCCTGCTCATGGCGCAGAGAAGCTCTCTGCCGAGCTGCTCCCATGGCGCCAGCCTTCCCTGCGGCGAGCTCCTTCCTCCAGGCACCCTTGCCGCCGAGCTCTCCTTCACGGCGCGGGCGAGCTCCCTCCTCGGCTGCTTCCAGCCCAACTCGGCGCCCTTGCTGAAGGCGAGCAGCAGGCTCCCTGCTCCACGCGCCCCCCCAGCCATGGCGTCCTGCTTCCTCCCATGGCGCAGGAGATGCCCCAGCGAGCTCCCTTCCCTTCCCCATGGCTCGAGCTCGAGTTTCCTCATGGCGTTGCCTCCCTGTCCATGGCGACGCGGCAGCTCCCTCCCATGGACGCCCAGAAAAATCCCCCATACCGACGCCCCTTCTTCTCCCTTACTCGTTCTCCCTCGCGCAACAGCAGCCGGGTCTTCTTCCTCCCCCTGCTGTCCACGGCGTGCAGCAAACAGGGAGCTGAGCTCCATCTCCCCCTCATGGCGGGACACAGCAGCAGCTCGCCCCGCCTCTCCTCGCAGGCGCAGCCCTCTCCCATGGCGCGCTGCAGCAGATGCCGCGGAGCATTCCCTCCATGCCTTGTGACTCGGTTTCCTTCCTGTGTGTGTGCTGCTGCGCCTGCGCCGTTGATGCTTGCTAGGCGCTCGACAAAATGCGCAGCAGCCCCAACGTCTCCGCGTGGCTCGCTGCTTTTTGCTGCGCAGTGAACAGCACGCCATCGACGCTCGTCGGGTGTTTGCTGTTTTTGCGCAGTGAACAGCACGCCATCGACGCTCGTCGAGTGTTTGCTGTTTTTTTTTTTTGCGCAGCCCCAACATCATCGTCGTTCACCCCGGTGAGACCACGACGCTCCTTGTTCGATTCCGCATCGGCGTTATTTTCATATGATTAATTGTGTATGTGTGCTGTTTTGTTTTTCTTTGTGGGAGGAACCCCGTGTTTGCGTGGAGGAGAAGGCAAGTCGTTCAACGCTCGTCGATGTCATAGCGATGCACAAATCGGAATCACCGTCGTTCTTGCAAACGCTGATTGGGTTTGTTTATGGTGAGCCATGTCGCTCTCGATTGACTCGATTAATAAATTATATAGATGCGGTTGAAATGTTTTGGCGGTAGGTCGTAATATGGTCGTGCTCATGATTTCGAGTTAGAGATTGGTGGTCGTCGATTCGTATAAATTGGTCGATGTGGTGCGTGTTTAAAAATTGTATTGGTATGGATTGAAGTTTGTGGCGAAATAAAAAGGAAGTAGAAAAGAACTCGGATGTTTTTACGTTTCGATAGGAAGATGTGCGATGTGTTGTTTGATGCGAAGGGTAGGTTTTACTAGTTTAAACGGTTAGTCGGCAGACTCGATCAGTAAAGCTAAGATTTATTATGCGATTAAGATGAGGTGACGACATGCCATAGTAGTCGTCACCTTCTCTATGTTTTCGAGTTGGATAAATACCATAAGGCAATTAATTGTTGATACCCAAAGATTGTTAGAAACAAGTAAACGTGCTCTACCTGTTGCGTCAAAGGAAATATGGTGTGTTGATTAATTGGGAGCTACGTGACCTAATATAGAAAAGTAGTTAAGAAAACTAATCGAATTACTTTTAGCTATATTTTAAGTTAAGATGTCTAAAATGGTGAAACTAGTTTTGTTGGTCTCATAGTGTTATGATTGAGAAAAATATGAACTTGTGTATGAATTACTATTTTTTATGCTGTGTTAGCCAACGCTTGTTAAATAGAGGAATTCAATAGAGGAATTCAATTGCGTTGAGTGATTGTTATATGTAGGTGTTTCCAGTACTTCAAGTGGTGGCAAGTTAATTAGTAGACTCTCTATATGACGCTAAATGTCTAGGTAGAATTCTGAAATTTGTGGTGCCCAAATTGTCGAGTTAGAGGTTTAATTCAATCGATGCCGATTAAGTGGCTGAAAATAACTAGTAAAGAAGTTGTAGATGTAAAACTAGAAACTAGTATGCATATGTCCTCGTATGATGTTGTGGTCTAAATGCGTATGTTTATGGTCGTGATGAAAAGTAGTAGTGCTCAGGTGATGTCTAAATTAAAATGCAAACTATTGGTGAAAAGCGCTTTGATATTGATTGTTATAGAGAATGCATTGTTAATTGAGTATGGTGCTTTTAGTGCGCAAAATAACTTGTATAAGAATTAGTAAGTCTACCTGTTAGTTCTCACTTAGGTATTTTAACTCTAACAATTGTCAAAGTGTTAGAATAATTCAAGTCTTTAGAACATGGCAATTCTTGAATTGTATAGGAGCTGAAATTTATTAATTTCTGTTTTGGACTGCGCGCGCTGTTTTAGTTGTGCTGTATGTTTGATGAACTAAATTGTGTTTTCTGTAGATATGTGCTATAGAAAAGTGGTAGATAACCTTATTATCTTGCTGGTGTTAAAATTTGACAGCCATAGGTCTGACAGTTTAGGAGTTATGCTTTTTACAAATTCAGTAACTGAATCTGTCCAAATTCTGTACAGATTTCAGAAACTGAATTGTTTGTTCAATTTAATGTTGCAATCTGTTCATGGTCGTTATAAGAAAGTTGTAGATGTTTTTCTGATCTTGCTTGTGTTAAAATTTCATAACCATAGGACTGATAGTTTAAGAGTTATGAATTTTACAAACTGCTTGCTGTGTTCTGTCCACCGTCAGAATAGATTCGAAAACTGTGTTGTTTGATTTAGTTAAACATTGAATCACTTCTTAGTGATTATAAAAGTTATTTAGTACTTTTGCTGAGCTTTCCAAAAAGTCTTGGATCACTCTTTTTAGTGGTCTGAAACTTAAGTTATGGATGTTTAAAGTCTGAAGACTGAATCTGTCCAGTTCTGGACAGCACAGCCTTCATAGTGTATTTTACTCTCGATACATATTAAACTAGCCAATGATGTGTATAAATAATTTGTAGAACATTTAATTAGCTTTCCAGAAAGTCTAAAATCACTTTGTTTGGATGTCTGAATCTGTAGTTGTGAATTTTTGAAGTTGCAAGTCAGAATCTGTCCAAATCTGGACAGAGCTGCTGTGATTGCACTTTTTGACCTTGATAAGTGTTGAATCAGTTTGAGTTGAAAATACCAAAGTTGTAGTTCACCTTGTAAGCTTTCCAGAAAGTCCTAGTTTGATATTTTTGGATTAATATTTGAAGAGATACGATTAAAACAAGTAGCTGCTGTGCTGCTGTCCTAAAAATCTGCATGTGCTCAAATGAATATTTAGTTCACCATTTTGGCTAAAAATGCTTAGTTAGCACTTAACGGACATAAACTTGTGATAGCTAAACTTAAGTTAACATGTGTTCCATGATTAATGTGCTTGCTTGCTATAGTTGATTGTGATAGATGAGTCCATCGACATTGATGCATCGGTCCTCTGTTAAACTTGTGTTGTGATGCTTTTGTGTGATCAATAGAACTAATGCAAAGTCGTAGCAATTAAATAAATGTGTGTACCTGTGATATCGTATTTGTGTTGCGTAAATAAATAAGATATGGTCGTCTTGTTATTGGTGTTAATGATGAACGCTGATAACGTACGAATAGCTAGCGCTTGCGTATAGTCGTTGCGGTGTCTTACTACTTGGTGTTTAGTTCGCTACCGTGTATTGTATATCTTGTGATAACTTTTCATTATATTCATACATATGCATCTTGCACCTCATATAGGACCGTGAGATGATGATTGAGCCAGTGATGTGGTGCCACCCACAAGATGCAGATGGTGGACGTACTGAAGGATGGTGGACTTAACCAGTGGATACTCGCCGAGCGAGTACCCTCCCCCAGCAAACACTATCTAAGTGTCAAATTAAAGGCAAGCCCCGGTTTTATGCATAACCTGTTATTATGCTATTTTACTTCACTTAATGCTTGTAGGATTGATTGTGCACTTAAGTGTAGGAATTGTTTGAAACCCTAGTTGCATGATCTCAGGAATCCTATTGAGATGAATACTAGTATGCTAGGTCGAGTAGCTGCTTTATTAAGTAGGATCTCGGTAGAAGACGAGTGATTTTTCTAGCACTCGCGCGAGGTCAGGCCATTGATTGTACCCACTTTCATATCGTACTGATGTTGGTTGTGGACAACAATCCATGGGGATTGGTTGTCCACGGGATAAAATTTGAGTAAGGATTAAGGTGTGGTACCGTGAGTCAAGCGTTTGAACGTACTAAACACATACCGAGAAATATGGTAAATCGGTAAGCCTAGTACCTGAGTGAACCTGCCCGCAGACTTTACCCCTCACGCGACCTGAGACGAGGTCTCCCATTCCGGTTATGGTGGGTACAAGTGCGGCCACTGCACGACGGCCAGTCGGGGTCAGTGGGGCATTGTACGCCAAGGCGGTGAGCCCTGTTCTGTTGCCAGGGAATCGATGGGGACGGTTGATGTGTGTGGGGACGGAGTGCCCCTACATATCGTGTGTTTAGGTTTACCTTGCAAGGATAAAAACTCGATTCGAATCGTCTGCTTCTCGCAGCTAATGAGACTGCTTGATCCATGCTGCTACATTGAGTAACAAGTGGAATGATGCGGAGATGATATAAGATGTTGATTGCTAAAATGTTTGCTACTTTGTATGAATAGATAGTACATTTTTAGCCTTAAGAGAGTCACACTTAACTTGACTAAGTTAAAATCTTGATTTAGAAACTCAGCTAGTGCTTTTGGCAACCAAACCCCACAGCCAAACAGCTGCATGTCTAGAGGTAGAGGAGTAGACTCCTCACACCGGGTAAGTCTAGCTGAGTATTAGTATACTCAGCCTTGCTTGTGGCACAATTTTTGCAGGTACTCCTTAGGATGATTGGTTGCGGGTGTGACTTGGCCTTCATCCCTGCCACCGGGATAGATGGTCGAGAGGGTTATTGCTTCCGCAGGAGAGGACCAGGAGGAGTAGCGTGGCCAGGCTTCGCCATGTTACTCGGTTTTCTCCGTTAGTTATTTCCGCTGCATTAAAATTTATGGTTATTATTTTTGAAACTCCGATAATGTAATCACTAATGATACTTATTAAAATTGTGGTATTCTGCTTTATTGTATTTCTCTGTGCCTCACCTTCGAGTGAGCTAGTGGTATTCGATCCTGGTAAGTGGCTTTATCGGACTAGATCCGAGGGACTGACGGGTTATTCCTGTTTAAGTGTGTTGCTGCCCTTAAGGGTGCGACTTGGGCACTTAAGCTGGAATAATTCGGGCGGTTCCGCCACAGCTGGTATCGGAGCGAATACCATTACAGAGAAGTCAATAAGTCATGATTACCAACCTTTTCTAAAAGTAAAACTTGCTAGAAACCAAGTTGGATAGCAGTCAGGACGATAAGGATAGACCTAGGACGTGAAGCCTTAGGAAATAGATGGTTAGCTAGGTGGCTATATATATAGGCCATAAAGGCTACTACTATTAATAAGGATGCTGTAGAAGCACCCGAAAAATTAGTTAGGTCTGAGAAGACGACTAGAATGAGCATGCATCATGATTGTCGCATTATAATTGTCTCTTGTGCACCAACATGCTGCTCTCACCTTTATTCTAATAATAACTTTTGAATAATGTGATGTACTGCTATGTTAGGAATTATAAGAAATGCTTTATCTTGTGTCGGATTGGTATGTCTTAACTAGGTCGTGATATGTGTTTCTCTTGCCTTGCTTTCTAGAAGGTACGATATTTGTTCAGTCCATTTTGCCTCAAAAAAAATGTTGTTTGTTTCCTCATGAAAAGACCCCCCCAACAACCTTGAGTTTAGCAAGTGAAACCTCTTAAAAAAAATCATGCTTGTGTTGGTGTTTTATGACCATTGTGTGTTTCCCCCTTGAAATTGCACCTGCACAACTTGTAGACCCCCATTGCTTAATCGCTAGCCAAACCGAAACTCCCTTATGCACGTGGTTATGTCAAAAAAAATTGTTGTTTGGTGTCTAGTTGCGCAAACCCTATCAAGGCCATGTTTCTTTCCATAGATCCTGTCTCGAAACTTTATAACATTTCTATTGATCATCCTAGCCGATCCTGTTTGCCTACCTCTCTTTTCACCTGGATCTAGTACTCTCTTTCCTCGTGAATCATGTTGTGGCTTTATCATCGAAATCTCGGGATCCCCTATTGAATCTGCCCCGTTATCTGGTTATCTGCTATAACCCGTTCTCAAGTATCAGATGTTGATCTTGCCTAAATCTCTCATTTCTGATCATTCTCATACTCTTTCTCTAAGGATCATGACGTCATTTTATCAACTTATCTCTAAACGACATATCCAGGTGGATTAATGGATGTTGTTGTTATCTTGGGATCTTTTATGTCTCTAAAAGCTTATCAGTCTCGATCTCATGGTTGGTTCCCCTCATATCCACTCTCGTATAAATCTCTGACCTGATAATCTCCGTATTAATCATAAAATAATTCTCTGAGTTGAAGAAAGTTCTTATGTGAAGCTCTTTTGCCAACAATCTTTGCTTCAACTTCAGTCACATTTTCTGAGCCATACTCTCATAGGCTCCATCTATATTTGCTATGTGGATTTCATTGGTTACGTTTGGTAATGGTGTCATGACTAACGACTGATGGTGCCGCGACGACGAGTCCTTAACTTCTTAATTCGTTTTAGAGTGCTAAGTCGCGCGTCTCGCCGCGCGACAATCCTTTTTATTTATCTTCACCTGCTTATAATGATTAGACATGAAACATGACTTTACTTTACGCTAAACATAGTGTCTACATTAAATTTCCTTCCATTAAGCGAGTGGTTAATTTATAATCATGTAACGTGACCGTTTCTCTACTGTCTTGTTCCCTTTCTCTCTTAACTGTAACTGCGAGCCCGCGTGGAACGTCTGTTTACTTACTGCATTCTATTGTATGGTGTACTGTTCTTTTGTATTAAATATGTGGATGTATGTGTGTTTGCGCTCGCATAGAGAACGATCCGGTCGAAGAGCCCGAGGAACTAGCAGGAGAAGCCCCTGAGCAGCAGTCGGTTGGTGGAGGCAAGTGTCCTTTGACCTATCTCTGTCCTATTCATTATTTAATTCACCTCCCGCTTTACACATTTATGCCTAAGGATTGACTAGCTTTTGTTATCCATGTCCTTGTTTACCTATTTGGGTTGGACTATTATTGTTTAGCTTTATGCTATTGCTTAACCCTAATCAATGAACATGATGAGATTATCTATGATACGCTGTTTTCCCCTTTCTTATGATGATGTTATACTTGTGGTCTTCAAGGGGGCTCGAGCGGTTTCTCGAGTGCCTCTCCGTAAGGACCTGTTCTATGGATGGCCGCCCGGGAAAACAGTGCAACCATGAGGGTGGAATGGGATGCCCTTAGCTGAATAATTAGAAGATCCGGGGTGTAGATCACTTAGCCGTCGTGCCGTCAATGGGGCTCGGTGTATGTGGCTCGCTCTGCCAAGTTTGGGTTCGCCCCTTGGGGAGGAGTGCGGTGCATTTAGGAAACCTAACGGGTGGCTACAGCCCCGGGGAATCTTTGTAAAGGCTACGTAGTGATGTCCTGCTAGGCCACCTAGGTAGTGGTCAATGGGGAGTAGCTCTCTCCGGGCAGAAAGGGAATCACGGCTTGTGGGTAAAGTGCACAACCTCTGCAGAGTGTTTAAAAACTGATATATCAACCGTGCTCACGGTTATGAGCGGCCAAGGGAGCTCCAGTGATTAGTGGTACTTGATCAGAGACATTATGGTACAGGTGGCTATGAGATCGATGGTTTTGGTTATGACTTTGGTGCTGGTAAGTGGTACTCTTTCCGTTTGGAAAGGGTACATCGGGCTAATAACTTGGGTTAATGCTAAAACCTGGCTTTCTATTAGTAAATAATAATCTGACCAACTAAAAGCAACTGCTTGACTTATCTCCACATAAAGCTAGTCCACTACAGCCAAACAGGATACTTGCTAAGTATGTTGATGTGTACTCACCCTTGCTCTACACACCAAACCCCCCCCCCATCCCCAGGTTGTCAGCATTGCAACCACTGCTCAGGCGAAGATGAAGCTGTGGAAGGAGACTTCTAGGAGTTCCAAGACTACGACGAGTTCTAGGCGTGGGTTAGCGGCAACCCCCAGTCGGCTGCCTGTGAAGGCCGCGGTTATCTACGTTTCTTTTCCGCACTTTGATTTATTGTAAGGACTATGTGGACGTCTCAGACGTATGATGTAATCGACTATTATTTCCCTTTTAATACTATTTTGAGCACTGTGTGATGATGTCCATGTTATGTAACTGCTGTGTACGTGATTAACTGATCCTGGCACGTACATGGTTCGCATTCGGTTTGCCTTCTAAAACTGGGTGTGACATAAGTGGTATCAAAGCCGTGCTGACTGTAGGACCGCTAACCTAGAATAGAATGGTCGTTCTAAGGACTATAGACCTCTGTCCCTGCCTTGACTTTGATATCCCTTCAAAAGTTGGTCATACCGACCAAACCTATGTTCTACTATATATTATACCTTGCTGAAAATCATGTTTTATTCTAATCCTTCATTTATTTATGATTCATTACTTGCTGGTCATATTGATTCTGTTCTCACCCTTTTGCTTGCGATGTCTTTTGTAGATGGCTCGACTTAGACACACTGCACGAAAGTCCGTCATCCCCTTCTTACCCTCCCGTCTTGCTGAGCGTCCGCTTCGCCGTCCCGTGGCCGGACAGTCCAGCCACTTGGAGAGACTGCACCACCGCCTGCATGAGGAGCAGGAACGTCGACGACAGGAGCAGCAGGGCTCTTCCTTCTCGCTCCAACAGGAGGTAGAGTCCGTGAGGAGCTGCTCCCCCGTGCTTCCCCTGGAGGCGCCCCCTGCACCATCACTGGGCGCCCCAGCTTCTGGAGTAGCTGCTGGAGGAGACCCAGACGATGACGGAGGTGGCGACGACAGCTCGAGCCACGACATCGACTTCTCTGCTAACCATGAGCCGGAAGGATGGGTTGCTCGACCCATCACTCGCGACGCTGCTCACGGGTGTCACTTCCACGATGCGCTCGACACCCTGCTACGTCGGGCACTTAACCGGCGTACTTGGTCCATCGAGTATCGCTGTGTGGTCTACCAGCACAGTCGCGGGGTCTACCCGGACCGCTGGGAGGCAACCTGCTTGGTGCGCCGTCCGGAGAACAGTCTCCAGGGTGCGGAGGCCTGCTCAGAGCACTATTCTATCTCTGAGCGGGACTCAGCTGAGGCAGCCATGCAAGATGCTGCACGGCGTGCGCTTTCGCACTACTGCTCGGTTTTCGGTGGGGTAGCTGACGGTCTTGACTTGAAGTATTACCCCCGCCGTCCATCTGGCAGCACAGGAGGCGTGATTGTCTCACCTGTCGGTGAGGGCAATCCTAGGTTGAGCAGCACAGTCAACCTAGCCGCCGTGCTAAACACGGAGCTGGACCATGCACTAGACGAGCTGAGTAGGGCTCGTGCTGAGATCGCCCTGCTGCGGGCTGAGCGCGCGGAACGTCGTCACCTGGATGGTGGTTCCCCCGCTCCCGTCGGGACTCAGCACCCGTACCGCTCACCTCGGCGTGGACACCAGTCTTATGGCAATCCCGACTGCAAGACCAAGATAACTCTAGAACCATAGCTCGTTAGAGTTGGATCTTGTAATTAATACAAAATATATACGTAGAAGCTACAGTCTTAGCGTTAGTCTCGGTCTTAGTTAGTCTTAGTTAGACAGGGTAGTTTGCTATATCCTGTGCATTTATGTTTGTCATGATGAACTATGTTTGGTTTGGATCTTTGTAATGACTGTCACCAGAGTGCGGGTATCCCCTGCATTTTGGTTTACCTATTATGTTAATGGAATTAGTTATATAGTTGGGAAACCTTTTATTCCACTTCCCTCTTTATCTGAGAAGCTGTGTGGTCTGTGTTGGAGATCAGTGAAGATGCTCATCTGTTCAGTGCTGTTGAAGAATTCTATGCTCTTTTCTTATGCTGCAAAATTTGCCAGATCAGTTCTGATGTGTGGTTGCATTCTGCAGATGTCAGAGAACAGGCGCAGAGGAGGAAGGCGTGCTCAGCAGGAGCGAGCCGCTCAGCAGGATGAGGTGCCCCAACAACAGCACCTGCCGCCCCCGCCCCCGATGTCCATCGAGCAAATGTTTCTGATGCAGACTCAGGCAGTCCAAGCCATCGGTCAGACTCTGGCCGCCATTCAGCAGCAGCAGCAGCAGGCCCCACCTCAGCCTCAGATGCCTCAGATGCCCAGAGACAAGCGTGCTGAATTCATGAGAGGTCATCCACCAACGTTCGCTCATTCTTCTGACCCCATGGATGCTGAAGACTGGCTGCGCACTGTGGAGCGGGAGTTGCATACCGCTCAGTGCGATGACAGGGAGAAAGTCCTGTATGGTCCCCGTCTGTTGAGAGGAGCAGCCCAGTCATGGTGGGAGTCTTACCTCGCCACCCATGCCCACCCTGACGCCATCACTTGGGAAGAGTTCAGAGAAAGCTTCCGTCAGTACCATGTTCCTGCAGGTCTGATGACAGTGAAGAAGGAGGAGTTCCTGGCCCTCAAGCAAGGGCCATTGTCTGTCAGTGAGTACCGGGACAGGTTTCTGCAATTGTCTCGCTATGCTCCTGAAGATGTCAACACCGACACCAAGCGACAGTACCGTTTCCTGAGAGGCTTGGTTGACCCTCTATAGTACCAACTGATGAATCACACCTTCTCGACATTCCAGCACCTGATTGACAAAGCAATCATGACAGAGAGGAAGCGTAAGGAGATGGAGGATCGTAAGCGCAAGATCAGTGGACCCCAGCCTGGAAGCAGCAATCGTCCTCGTTTCTCAAGCAATCAACCTCAGCAGTTCAGGCAGAACCAGCGTCCACCTCAGCAGCATCAACAGTTTCAAAGGCAGTATCCTCAGCATCAGTACCAGAACCGTCAGAGCAATCAGTCAGGAGGTCAGTTTCAGAGGCAGAATCAGCAAGCACCTCGTCTTCCTGCCCCAGCAAACCAGCAGAACAATCAGGCAGCACCAGCTCAGGTTGGAAACAGAGCATGTTTCCACTGTGGAGAGCAAGGCCACTGGGTGATGCAATGTCCGAAGAAGGCAGCCCAGCAGCAGTCAGGCCCCAATGCCCCAGCAAAGCAGAATGTGCCTCAGCCTGGAGCAGGCAACCGCTCTCAGCCGCGTTACAATCATGGAAGACTGAACCACTTGGAGGCTGAAGCAGCTCAGGAGACCCCCGACATGATAGTAGGTATGTTCCCAGTCAACTCCCATATTGCAGAAGTGTTATTTGATACTGGAGCAACGCATTCTTTCATTACTGCATCATGGGTAGAAGCACATAATCTTCCGATTACTACCATGTCAACCCCCATTCAAATTGACTCAGCCGGTGGTAGGATTCGAGCCGATAGCATTTGTTTGAATATAAGTGTGGAAATAAGGGGGATAGCGTTTCCCGCCAACCTTATAGTAATGGGTACTCAGGGAATAGATGTCATCCTAGGGATGAATTGGCTAGATAAGTACCAGGCAGTTATCAGTTGTGATAAAAGGACCATCAAGTTGGTGTCCCCACTAGGAGAGGAAGTGGTGACCGAGTTAGTCCCGCCTGAGCCAAAGAAAGGAAGTTGTTATCAGCTAGCTGTCGATAGCAGTGAGGCAGACCCAATTGAGAATATCAAGGTTGTGTCTGAGTTCCCAGATGTGTTTCCAAAGGACTTACCGGGTATGCCACCAGAGCGGAAAGTTGAGTTTGCCATAGAGCTTCTTCCTGGAACCGCCCCTATCTTCAAGAGAGCTTACAGAATATCTGGACCAGAGTTGGTTGAGCTTAAGAAGCAAATTGATGAGCTGACAGAGAAAGGTTACATTCGGCCAAGCACCTCGCCTTGGGCCGCCCCTGTCCTATTTGTGGAGAAGAAAGATGGCACCAAAAGGATGTGTATTGATTATCGAGCTTTGAATGAAGTCACGATCAAGAACAAGTATCCCTTGCCCAGAATAGAAGATTTGTTCGACCAGCTGAGAGGAGCCAGTGTGTTCTCCAAGATTGATCTGAGGTCAGGTTATCATCAGCTCAGGATCCGACCTTCGGACATTCCGAAGACGACATTCATTTCCAAGTATGGTTTGTATGAGTTCACAGTAATGTCTTTTGGTTTGACCAATGCGCCAGCGTTCTTCATGAACTTGATGAACAGTGTATTCATGGATTATCTCGATAAGTTTGTGGTGGTATTCATTGATGACATTTTGATTTACTCTCAAAGCGAAGAAGAGCATGCAGATCATTTGAAGATGGTGTTGCAGAGATTGCGAGAGCACCAGTTGTATGCAAAGTTGAGCAAGTGTGAATTCTGGATCAATGAAGTCTTGTTCTTGGGTCATATAATCAACAAAGAAGGATTGGCCGTGGATCCGAAGAAAGTGGCAGACATTCTGAACTGGAAAGCGCCAACAGATGCTCGAGGAATCAAGAGCTTCATTGGAATGGCCGGATACTATCGGCGATTCATTGAAGTGTTTTCAAAGATTGCGAAACCAATGACAGCGTTGCTAGGCAACAAGGTTGAGTTCAAGTGGACCCAGAAATGCCAAGAGGCCTTTGAAGCGCTGAAAGAGAAGTTGACAACAGCGCCTGTCCTAGTCTTGCCTGATGTGCACAAGCCCTTCTCGGTGTATTGTGATGCTTGTTACACAGGTTTGGGATGTGTGTTGATGCAAGAGGGAAGAGTTGTGGCCTACTCGTTCCGACAGCTGAAGGTTCATGAGAAGAATTACCCAATTCATGATCTAGAGTTGGCAGCAGTGGTTCACGCACTGAAGACATGGAGGCACTACCTGTATGGACAGAAATGCGATGTTTACACAGATCACAAGAGTCTGAAGTATATATTCACTCAGTCAGAGTTGAACATGAGGCAACGAAGATGGTTAGAGTTGATCAAAGATTATGAGTTGGAGATTCATTACCATCCAGGCAAAGCAAACATAGTGGCAGATGCTTTGAGCAGAAAGAGTCAAGTCAATCTGATGGTCGCTCGTCCGATGCCTTATGAGTTGGCCAAGGAGTTCGACAGGTTGAGTCTCGGATTTCTGAACAATTCGCGAGGAGTCACAGTTGAGTTGGAACCTACCTTAGAGCGCGAAATCAAAGAAGCGCAGAAGAATGATGAGAAGATCAGTGAGATCTGGCGCCTGATTCTAGATGGCAGAGGCAAAGATTTTCGAGAAGATGCAGAAGGTGTGATATGGTTCAAAGACCGCTTGTGCGTTCCTAATGTCCAATCCGTTCGGGAGTTGATCCTTAAGGAAGCTCATGAGACAGCCTATTCGATTCACCCTGGCAGTGAGAAGATGTATCAGGATCTGAAGAAGAAATTCTGGTGGTACGGAATGAAGAGGGAAATCGTAGAGCATGTGGCTATGTGTGATAGTTGTCGAAGAATTAAGGCAGAGCACCAGAGACCAGCCGGATTGTTACAACCGTTGCAGATCCCTCAGTGGAAATGAGATGAAATCAGTATGGATTTCATAGTCGGATTGCCTCGCACTCGAGCCGGCTACGATTCCATTTGGGTAGTAGTGGACCGCTTGACCAAGTCAGCCCACTTCATACCTGTCAAGACCAACTACAGCAGTGCAGTATTGGCAGAGTTGTATATGTCTTGGATCGTTTGTCTTCATGGTGTGCCAAAGAAGATAGTGTCAGATAGAGGAACGCAGTTCACCTCTCATTTCTGGCAGCAGTTGCATGAAGCTTTGGGCACACATCTGAATTTCAGTTCAGCTTATCATCCGCAGACAGATGGCCAGACCGAAAGAACCAACCAAATTCTTGAAGACATGTTGAGAGCCTGTGCGTTGCAAGATCAGTCCGGATGGGACAAGCGATTGCCTTATGCAGAATTTTCCTATAACAACAGTTACCAGGCCAGTTTGAAGATGTCACCATTTCAGGCGCTCTATGGAAGGAGTTGCAGAACTCCGTTGCAATGGGATCAGCCTGGAGAAAAGCAGGTGTTTGGGCCAGACATTTTGCTTGAAGCCGAATAGAACATCAAGATGGTCCGAGAGAATCTGAAGATAGCGCAATCAAGACAGCGAAGCTATGCAGACACAAGAAGAAGAGAGCTGAGTTTCGAAGTCGGAGACTTTGTCTATCTGAAAGTGTCACCGATCAGAGGAGTCAAAAGGTTCGGAGTCAAAGGCAAGCTAGCACCCCGCTACATTGGTCCGTACCAAATTCTCTCAAGGCGTGGAGAAGTGGCCTATCAGCTCAGTTTGCCAGAGAATTTGTCTGCTGTGCATGATGTCTTTCATGTGTCTCAGTTGAAGAAGTGCTTGCGTGTGCCAGAAGAGCAGTTGCCAGTGGAAGGTCTTGAAGTCCAGGAGGACTTGACCTACGTTGAGAAGCCAGTGCAAATCCTTGAGGTTGCAGACCAAGTCACCCGAAGGAAGACCATCAGAATGTGCAAAGTTAGATGGAATCACCATTCAGAGGAAGAAGCAACCTGGGAGCGTGAAGATGATCTGATGGCTAAATACCCTGAGCTCTTTGCTAGCCAACCCTGAATCTCGAGGGCGAGATTCTTTTAAGGGGGATAGGTTTGTAACGCCCAGAATTTGGGGGTAGAATTTTTTCTTCTTTTCTCTCACCAAATTCAGGCGTTACTCTCTTTTCTCTTTCCCCGTTTTGCTCCTTCTTCCCAATTTCAAACCAGTATAGCGACAGGTGTCCGTGTCATGTATAAACCTAAGTATCATGGGTGTTGCATCATGCCGAGGCACATTTCTTTGCCTGATGTTGAGTGTTCGTCTCGTTCCGTTCCGGATTTCGATTCGCGATTTAATTCCGTTTAGTGGTCGTGCACGTCGTGGGTTTTCGATCCGCGAAGTGGCCCGGCCCAGCCCGGCCCGGTCCGGCCTGGCCCTGCGCGCCCCTGGCGCCCACACCCCCCCATGCGCCCCCTCCTCTCTCTCTCTCTCTCATTTGGATCTCCCGCGCAACAACCTCCCCTCTCCCTCTTCCACCTCTCTCTCCTCGTGGTGCCCTAGGATTTGGAGACGGCGATCACCGGATTTTGGACCCCGAGGTGAGCTCCCCTCCCCTTCTCCCCTCCTCTCTCTCTCCCTCCTCTTCTTCCTCCCCCGCGCGCGCCCCTTTTTTTTCCTGCTCGCGCACGCCCCTGCCCTTCCCCCGCTCGCCGGCGGCGCGGCCGGCCCCGCCCGCCCCCCTGCCGCGGCGGCGACCCCGTCCCCGCCCCGTCGGCGGCGCTCCCCCGTCCCCCCGAGCGCGGCGGCGCCCCCCGCCCCTGCCCGGCCCCGCGGCGGCGTTTTCCCCCCACCCCTGCCCGGCCCGCGCGGCGGCGCTCGCCCGCCCCTCCCCCCCCCCCCCGCGCGCGGCGGCGCTCGTCCGCCCGCCCCTCCCCGGCCCCGCGGCGGCGCTCGCCCGCCCGCCCCTCCCCGGCTCGCGGCGGCCCTCGCCCGCCCCCTGCCGGCCCGCGGCGGCGCTCCCCCGCCCCTGCCCGGCCCCGCGGCGGCGATCCCGCCCGCCCCTGCTCGCCGGCGCGGCCCCCGGCGCGGCCCCGGCGGCTTGGCTCTGGCGTGGCCCCGCCCCCTGCTCGCCCGGCGCGGCCCCTGCCCCGGCGCGGCCTCGACCCTCGGCGCGCGTCGTCCTGGCCCTCGGCGTGGCCTCGCGCTCCCCGTTTGCCGCTAGCGCGTTCCCGCGTGCGCAACCCGCGCTCGCTGTGATTATTTTTGGTTGGTAGTTAATGTCAAACTCCGTTAGTTAGCGTGCTGCGTCGCGCGCTTCGCCGCGCGACGGATTTGTCTAATTTTAGTTTCTATCTATGTGTTGCGCCGTGCGCTTCGTCGTGCGACGATCCATTTTAATTTCAGGTTGTTTAAGGTGTAACGCCGCGCGCGTATTCACGCGACGTTCCACTTTGGACTCAGTTTAGTCGACGTATGCCGTCGTGCGCTTCGTCGCGCGACGCTTAACGTCTCCTCATAACTAAGGCGAAGTGTCTCGTTGCGTGCTCGGTCGCGCGACGAGTCGTTAACTTCTTAATTCGTTTTAGAGTGCTAAGTCGCGCGTCTCGCCGCGCGACAATCCTTTTTATTTATCTTCACCTGCTTATAATGATTAGACATGAAACATGACTTTACTTTACGCTAAACATAGTGTCTACATTAAATTTCCTTCCATTAAGCGAGTGGTTAATTTATAATCATGTAACGTGACCGTTTCTCTACTGTCTTGTTCCCTTTCTCTCTTAACTGTAACTGCGAGCCCGCGTGGAACGTCTGTTTACTTACTGCATTCTATTGTATGGTGTACTGTTCTTTTGTATTAAATATGTGGATGTATGTGTGTTTGCGCTCGCATAGAGAACGATCCGGTCGAAGACCCCGAGGAACTAGCAGGAGAAGCCCCTGAGCAGCAGTCGGTTGGTGGAGGCAAGTGTCCTTTGACCTATCTCTGTCCTATTCATTATTTAATTCACCTCCCGCTTTACACATTTATGCCTAAGGATTGACTAGCTTTTGTTATCCATGTCCTTGTTTATCTATTTGGGTTGGACTATTATTGTTTAGCTTTATGCTATTGCTTAACCCTAATCAATGAACATGATGAGATTATCTATGATACGTTGTTTTCCCCTTTCTTATGATGATGTTATACTTGTGGTCTTCAAGGGGGCTCGAGCGGTTTCTCGAGTGCCTCTCCGTAAGAACCTGTTCTATGGATGACCGCCCGGGAAAACAGTGCAACCATGAGGGTGGAATGGGATGCCCTTAGCTGAATAATTAGAGGATCCGGGGTGTAGATCACTTAGCCGTCGTGCCGTCAATGGGGCTCGGTGTATGCGGCTCGCTCTGCCAAGTTTGGGTTTGCCCCTTGGGGAGGAGTGCGGTGCATTTAGGAAACCTAACGGGTGGCTACAGCCCCGGGGAATCTTTGTAAAGGCTACGTAGTGATGTCCTGCTAGGCCACCTAGGTAGTGGTCAATGGGGAGTAGCTCTCTCCGGGCAGAAAGGGAATCACGGCTTGTGGGTAAAGTGCACAACCTCTGCAGAGTGTTTAAAAACTGATATATCAGCCGTGCTCACGGTTATGAGCGGTCAAGGGAGCTCCAGTGATTAATGGTACTTGATCAGAGACATTATGGTACAGGTGGCTATGAGATCGATGGTTTTGGTTATGACTTTGGTGCTGGTAAGTGGTACTCTTTCCGTTTGGAAAGGGTACATCGGGCTAATAACTTGGGTTAATGCTAAAACCTGGCTTTCTATTAGTAAATAATAATTTGACCAACTAAAAGCAACTGCTTGACTTATCCCCACATAAAGCTAGTCCACTACAGCCAAACAGGATACTTGCTGAGTATGTTGATGTGTACTCACCCTTGCTCTACACACCAAACCCCCCCCCCATCCCCAGGTTGTCAGCATTGCAACCACTGCTCAGGCGAAGATGAAGCTGTGGAAGGAGACTTCCAGGAGTTCCAAGACTACGACGAGTTCTAGGCGTGGGTTAGCGGCAACCCCCAGTCGGCTGCCTGTGAAGGCCGCGGTTATCTACGTTTCTTTTCCGCACTTTGATTTATTGTAAGGACTATGTGGACGTCTCAGACGTATGATGTAATCGACTATTATTTCCCTTTTAATACTATTTTGAGCACTGTGTGATGATGTCCATGTTATGTAACTGCTGTGTACGTGATTAACTGATCCTGGCACGTACATGGTTCGCATTCGGTTTGCCTTCTAAAACCGGGTGTGACATGGTGCCACCCTCAAAGTATAATCTGGTGGAATCTAGTGCTGGTACTTCTGGCGCTCTCAAGATCTGAACCAAAGTTTGGCACTAACTATTATTGAAGAAGGCAAGCACCAGGCATAACCTTTTATGGCCAACCCAAACTTTATGATTTAAAGTTTTAAATTTTAGAAAATTTTATTTATACATTAGGTCTTTCGGAGTTAAACGAAAACCTAGTTGCATGATCCCTAGGACTCCGTGATGGTTTCCTAGAGGGGGTGAATAGGCGAAACTTGAAATTTAATCACTTTAAAACAAAAACTTCGATCCCAATTAGTCATTACAATTGGGGTATATAGAGGAGTTCTTGCACGTGTTGCTCTTTCGAATGCATAATTGACTTAGGGAGCAACACAAGTGATTTTGAATCAAGATCAAAGCAAGAGAACTTATAGAGGGAGAGGAAAAAAACAAATCACAACAAAACACATGACGATTTGATTCACCGAAGTTCGGTTCCAAAAAACCTACGTCTCCGTTGAGGTGTCCTAAAGAACAGGGTCTCTCTCAACCCTCTCGATTGATTCCAAAGATCAAGCCTGAGCCCTCTAGTTCTTTGAGATTGAGACACCATAGTCTCCACAAGGCACTCCACAATCTCGGAGCCTCTTGCTAGCCTTTACAGTGATGGGAGTTTGCAACTCCAAACACAAGAGTACAAGATTGCAACAACACACCCTCCTCTAATGCACTCACACAAGGCACTATCACAAATCGCTATAGAATGGCTATCGTTTGCTCGATTCTCTCTATTTGGCACTTGGGAGGCTTTTGAGGTCTATGGAGTGTTGCTCTAGCTTGTAGGAATTGATTCACATATCTTGTGTGTAGAATGGGTCAGTTGGAGGTATTTGTAGGCCCAACCACTAAAATAGCCATTGGGAACGATTTTGGACCTTTGTCACCTTTTATTTAGGTGGCATTTTAGCTTTGCATCCCCGTAGGAATGACTTTGGAGCTTTACCTTTTATTTAGGTGGCATTTTAGCTCTGCATCCCCGTAGGAATGACTTTGCAGCTTCCTTATATTTTTTACACTCGATGGTGTAATCCCAGATCTTTACGTTTTACATATGGGGGAAATTTGCCCTTGTATTGGACGAGGTTGTGAAGAGTGAAAGTCGCCTAGAGGGGGGTGAATAGGCAAATCTAAAATTTATAAACTTTAAGCACAACTATAAGCCGGGGTTAGTGTTAGAGATATAAACGAGTCCGAAAGAGAGGGTGTAAAACAAATCGCAAGCAAATAAGAGCGGATGACACGGTGATTTATTTTACCGAGTTTCGGTTCTTGCAAACCTACTCCCCGTTGAGGTGGTCACAAAGACCGGGTCTCTTTCAACCCTTTCCCTCTCTCAAACGGTCACTTAGACCGAGTGAGCTTCTCTTCTCAATCAATCAGGACACTAAGTCCCCACAAGGACCACCACACAATTGGTGTCTCTTGCCTTGATTACAATTGAGTTGGAAACAAGAAAGAAGGAAGAAGAAAAGCAATCCAAGCGCAAGAGCTCAAATGAACACAAATGTCTCTCTCTCTAGTCATTATTTGATTGGAATGATCTTTGGACTTGGGAGAGGATTTGATCTCTTGTTTGTGTCTTTGAATGAAGTCTAGAGCTCTTGTATGAGGTTTGATGGCTGAAAACTTGGATGCATTAAAGTGTGGTGGTTGGGGGTATTTATAGCCCCAACCACCAAGTTGACCGTTGGTGAAGGCTTCTGTCGTATGGCGCACCGGACAGTCCGGTGCGCCAGCCACGTCACCAGGCCGTTAGGGTTCGACCGTTGGAGCTTCTAACAAGTGGGCCACCGGACAGTCCGGTGGTGCACCGGACAGTCACTATTCACTGTCCGGTGCGCCTTCTGGCGCTGCTCTGACTTCTGCGCGCGCAGGTGTGCACTGTTCACTTTTACTGTTCCGTTGCAGATAACCATTGGCGCTGTGTAGCCGTTACTCCGATGGCACACCGGACAGTCCGGTGCTACACCGGACAGTCCGGTGAATTATAGCGGAGTGGCTCCCAGAATTCCCGAAGGTGGCAAGTTTGGAGTTGGGTTCCCTGGTGCACCGGACACTGTCTGGTGGCACACCGGACAGTCCGGTGCGCCAGACCAAGGCTGCCTTCGAGTTGTCTTTTGCTCTTTTTATTTGAACTCTTTCTCGGACTTTTATTGGTTTGTGTTGAACCTTTGACACCTGTAGAACTCATAATCTAGAGCAAACTAGTTAGTCCAATTAATTTGTGTTGGGCAATTCAACCACCAAAATTCATATAGGAAAAGGGTATAAGCTTATTTCCCTTTCAATCTCCCCCTTTTTGGTGATTGATGCCAACACAAACTAAAGCAAATATAAAAGTGCATAATTGAACTAGTTTGCATAAGGTAAGTGCAAAGGTTGCTTGGAATGAAACCAATAATTATTTCTATTGGATATGCATGGATGGCTTTTTTCTTATTAAAATTTTGGACCACGCTTGCACCACTTGTTTTGTTATGGAAATTCTTTTTCAAAATCTTTTGTAAATAGTCAAAGGTATATGAATAAGATTTTGGGAAGCATTTTCAAGATTTGAAATTTTCTCCCCCTGTTTCAAATGTTATTCCTTTGACTAAACAAAACTCCCCCTTAATGAAATCCTCCTCTTAGTGTTCAAGAGGGTTTTAGATATTAATTTTGAAGAGGGTAAACCAATTTGAAATTATATCAACAATAAGATATCAATTTGAAAATCTTTTCTTAACACAAATTTGAAAGACTACATTTTTGAAATCGGTAGTGGTGCGGTCCTTTTGCTTTGGGCTAATACTTTCTCCCCCTTTAGCATGAATCGCCAAAAAACAGATTCTTGTGAGTGAAATATAAGCCCTTTTTCAAACTTTCTCCCCCTTTGGTAAATAATATAGGAGTGAAGATTATACCAAATTGGAGAGCGTTGTGCAGTGTCGACGAAGGATGAATAATTCGATGGAGTGGAGTGGAAGCCTTTTGTCTTCGCTGAGGACTCCATTTTCCTTTCAATCTATGACTTAGCATAATATTCACTTGAAAACACATTAGTTATATTACATGAAAGAGATATGATCAAAGGTATATAAATGAGCTATGTGTGTAAAATATCAATAAAAATTCCTAGAATCAAGAATATTTAGCTCATGCCTAAGTTTGGTAAAAGATTTCTCATCTAATGGCTTGGTAAAGATATCGGCTAATTGATCTTTGGTGTTAATGTAAGCAATCTCGATATCTCCCCGCTGTTGGTGATCCCTCAAAAAGTGATACCGAATGGCTATGTGCTTAGTGCGGCTGTGCTCAACGGAATTATCCGCCATGCGGATTGCACTCTCATTATCACATAGGAGAGGAACTTTGGTTAATTTATAACCATAGTCCCTAAGGGTTTGCCTCATCCAAAGCAATTGCGCGCAACAATGGCCTGCGGCAATATACTCGGCTTCGGCGGTAGAAAGAGCTACATAATTTTGTTTCTTTGAAGCCCAAGACACCAGAGATCTTCCCAAGAACTGGCAAGTCCCTGATGTGCTCTTTTTCTATCAATCTTACACCCTGCCCAATCAGCATCGGAATAACCAATTAAATCAAAAGTGGATCCCTTGGGGTACCAAAGGCCAAACTTAGGAGTATAAACTAAATATCTCAAGATTCGTTTCACGGCCTGTCGGCGTTTCGAGACCGGGGGGTCCCTAAGCCGACGAGTGAATGTCGCTGCGTGCCCCAGCCCAGATGGGTCGAGCGCGTGGGCGAGCGCGAAGGGGGGAAGCGAGGTGGCCGGAGAAGGACGTGAGAGAGGTGGAAATCCCGCGGCCTTCGTGTTCGTCCCGCGCCCAGGTCGGGTGCGCTTGCAGTAGGGGGTTACAAGCGTCCACGCGGGTGAGGGAAGCGAGCGGCCCCAAGAGAGCGTCTGTCCCGTCCTCGTCCCCGCGCGACCAACCCTCTCTAAGAGGGCCCTGGTCCTTCCTTTTATAGGCGTAAGGAGAGGATCTAGGTGTACAATGGGGGTGTAGCAGAGTGCTACGTGTCTAGCGGGGGAGAGCTAGCGCCCTGAGTACATGCCGATGTGGCAGCCGGAGAGATCTTGGCACCCTGCTAGTGTGATGTCGTGGCCGTCGGAGGAGCGACGGAGCCTGGCGGAGGGACAGCTGTCGGAGCGGTTGAGTCCATGCTGACGTCCTCCTGCTTCCGTAAGAGAGCTGAGAGCCACCGTCGTCACAGAGCTTGCGGGGCGCCATCATTGCCTATCTGGCGGAGCTAGCCAGATGGGACACCGGTCTTGTTCTCTGCGGCCTGAGTCAGCTCGGGATAGGGTGATGATGGCGCTTCCTGTTGACGTGGCTGGCTTGCGCCCTAGGTTGGGCGACGTGGAGGCTCCTCCAAGCCGAGGTTGAGTCTGTCTTCCGTGGCCGAGGCCGAGTCCGAGCCCCTGGGTCGAGCGAGGCGGAGGTCGTTCAGCAGAGGCCAGGGCGGAGTCCGAGCCCTGGGGTCGGGCGGAGCGGAGTTCGTCGTCTTCTGGGGCTGAGCCCGAGTCCGAGCCCTGGGGTCGGGCGGAGCGGAGTTCGTCGTCTTCTGGGGCTGAGCCCGAGTCCGAGCCCTGGGGTCGGGCGGAGCGGAGTTCGCCGTCTTCCGGGACTTAGCCCGAGTCCGAGCCCTGGGTCGGGCGGAGCGGAGTTCGTCGTCTTCCGGGACTTAGCCCGAGTCCGAGCCCGGGGTCGGGCGGAGCGGAGTTCGTCGTCTTCCGGGACTTAGCCCGAGTCCGAGCCCGGGGTCGGGCGGAGCGGAGTTCGTCGTCTTCCGGGACTTAGCCCGAGTCCGAGCCCTGGGTCGGGCGGAGCAGAGTTCGCCGTCTTCCGGGACTTAGCCCGAGTCCGAGCCCTGGGGTCGGGCGGAGCTTCCTATGGTGCCTTTGGCAGGGCCTGACTGCCCGTCAGTCTCACTCTGTCGAGTGGCACTGCAATCGAAGTGGCGCAGGCGGCGCTATCCTTCTGCCAGGTCGGTCAGTGGAGCGGCGAAGTGACAGCGGTCACTTCGGCTCTGCCGGGGGGCGTGTGTCAGATAAAGGTGTCAGGCCACCTTTGCGTTAAATGCTCCTGCAATCCGGTCGGTCGGTGCGGCGATTTAGTCAGGGTTGCTTCTTAACGAAGGCAAGGCCTCGGGCGAGCCGGAGATGTGTCCGCCGTTGAAGGGGGGCCTCGGGCGAGACGGAAATCCTCCGGGGTCGGCTGCCCTTGTCCGAGGCTAGGGTCGGGCGAGGCGTGATCGAGTCGCTCGAATGGACTGATCCCTGACTTAATCGCACCCATCAGGCCTTTGCAGCTTTATGCTGATGGGGGTTACCAGCTGAGAATTAGGAGTCTTGAGGGTACCCCTAATTATGGTCCCCGACAGTAGCCCCCGAGCCTCGAAGGGAGTGTTAGCACTCGCTTGGAGGCTTTCGTCGCACTTTTTTGCAAGGGGACCAGCCTTTCTCGGTTGCATTTTGTTCCGGTGGGTGCGCGCGAGCGCACCCGCCGGGTGTAGCCCCCGAGGCCTCGGAGGAGTGGTTTCACTCCTTCGAGGTCTTAATGCCTTGCGCAATGCTTCGGCTGGCCTGGTTGTTCCCTCATGCGAACTGGCCGTAGCCCGGGTATACGGTCGGGGCCTAAGTTCTCGGGCTGGTATGTTGACGCTGTCAACGGTTTGGCCGGAGCCGGGTTTGCGAGAGCAGTCCCCGAGCCTCTGCACAGGGCGAGAGGACGATCAGGGACAGACTCGGCTTTTTTACATACGCCCCCGCGTCGCCTTTCCGCAAGGAGGAGGGGGGGAAAGCGCCATGTTACCCTCGATGGGTGCCGAACATGGTGTCTCCGGTGAGCTGCAAGCGGGTAATCCGAGTGGACGTTCGTGCCCCGTTCGTTAGGGGTCGGCTAGGGGCCCAGAGGCACGCCCAAAAGTACCTGCGGGTGATCTGCCGGACCCGGTCCCCTGGCGACGGGGTCCGAGGGCTCGATGCCTCCCTCCGATGGGATTCCGTTACAAGATCGCTCCCGCTGGTCTCGGAAATGTCCTAGGGTACCTCAGGAGCGCAGCCCGAGCCTTGGTTATGTATCGAACGTTCCCCTGGTCATCCCTCGCTCGGCGTCAGAGGCGGCTGTGAACCCTTCGGGGGCCAGCCTTCGAACCCCTGATCAGTAATGGGCGCGGAGCCTGAGTAGCCTGAGGCGGCCGTGGAACCCTTCGGGGGGCCGGCCTTCGAACCTCTGACCAGTAGTGGGTGTAGGGCCCACGCGATCTGAGGCGGCTGTTGAACCCCTCGGGGGGCCAGCCTTCGGACCTCTGATCAGTAGGGAGGCTCGGAGCCCGGTTCCTTCACGGGGAAGGATCCTTTTCGGGGTATCCCCCTTTCCCGGTCCCTGCTACAAGAGATAGAGAAAGAGAAAAAACGGAAAAGGATACGAAATCGAACGACGCGGCGTACCTTTTTTGGCGCGGTTATTACGGCGAAGGCGAAGCGTCGCCCGCTCTCCTGCCATAGGTGCCGCCTGTCACGCCGCGGAGTTAATGCGACGGGGCGAGTGGTTGGCGGGGCGTCCGTCGCGCGTGCGCGAGTCGTTCGAGGAACGGATCACGGGCGCGTTGTCTTCACGCCGTGAGAGGAGGTCCTCTCGCTGCCCCCAGATGGGACGTGAGCTTGGCTGACGACGTGACCGCTGCTCCTGCCCGCCTGCCACCGTCATTACTGCCGGCCCACTTTCGGCCGCATTGACCGTCGCGCCAGGCTGGCGCTGCTGGGTCGTGTGCCTGGTCGCCTCGAGTCGCGGTATTGGTTCCGCAACCGAAGAGGCGCGGTGGTGGCGTGAGTGGCGGTGCAGTTGCTTACATGCAGCATCCGGCGCACCGGTTGAGTGACGCGTGGGCCTGGGCCTCCAGGCTGGGCGCGTTGGGAGTCGGAGAAGCGCGTCCACTTGGCGCGGTTGCATGCCGCCTACATGGCTGCCCGCCTCTTTCGCCTGTTGGTCTGGGCAAAAGTGGAGGGTCACTTGTAACCGCTGGGCGGTTGAGTGCACCGCGCGCGGCGGTTTGGCTTCTTCTGCTCCGAGCTGGTTTGCATGACATGCGGGACCCAGCCCCCGCGCCGCAGGGGAGGGCCTTGGAGCGTGTTGGAGAAGACTCAGCCCGTGACGGTTGGGGGCGCAAGTAGGGAGAGTTGCCTTTAAAAGGAGGGCGACCCCTTTCGGAAGGTGACCATGTCTTCCCGCTCCCTTATGCATCGCGTCTCTCCACCTTCCAAGCCCCCGGATGGGGGATACCCGCCGTCTTTTCGCCTCATCGTTGGAGGAACGCAACTCCGTGGGAGTTAGTACCTTTCAGCCATCATTCGGCTTCAAGGATTTTCATCCGCCAGCCCGGCTGTACCCCCCCCCCCCCCCCCCCGCCGGCGGTCACCCAAGACGGTGACCACCAGTTCCTGGGTGGGGAGAAGCAAGTCGGGCTGCGGTCTTGGTCCCACCCTCAGCTTCAAGGATGTTCATCATCCTCGCTGGGGTGGGGGCCGGGCTGAGCCGGCGCTCTACCTCCCGCGCGGGTTCGTGGGTCACCCTCCCCCGTGGCGTTCGAGGGAGAGGGCGCTCACTGGCCCTGCGGGCGGCCCGGACTTCGACAACGCGGGGCTGGTCGACGGCGGGCGTCGTCACCTCCAGCGTGTCGGGCTCGTCGACTGGGCTCCCGGCGGCCCCTCCTGCCGGAGGGCGGCTGCCGCACCGTGTGCACGGGAGGGCCACCCCAGACGCCGCGCGCTGCTAGGGCGGCGTTCGTGTTCTGGGGTGGTCCTGCCTTTGCACCGGCGTGGCATCTTCACGTGGAGGCCGGTGCCCCACTCGTCCGGGAGGATTTGAGTGGGGATCTGCTGGAGGGCTAATGGCCCCTGCCGTCGGTGCCGAGGCGGAGGCGGTTCGAGAAGTCCCCGTCACCAACGGGATCACCGCCACCATCCGCGCTTCGGGCCTCCGGCCCTTTGGACTTGTCCTCGCCCCTCGAGCGTCGGTGTGGGCGAGGCCAAGATTGCAGCAGCGCCCACCTTGAGGCCTGCGCTGCTGCAGTTCGGCCACCCGGAGCGGGGGTCGTTGTCGTCGTAGTCAGAGCGGGCGGCGGCGAGCCGCTCGTCAGTCTTCCATTGCTCCGCAGGCCCTCCCCCCTGGAGTGGGGTTGTTCGTGCCTGCGGAGGGGGAACCGGAGTTTCGTTTGTAGTGGCACTTCGAATGCCAGTGTTTTCGTTCATTATGGCTGTCGAGGCCTGAACATGTATGTAATTTTGGCACGGAGTCGTGTTTTTTCCTCATTTTCGAGCACTAAGACTCGCCTGTTGATTATCTGAACCGCTTCACCAAGCATGAGTCGCCCCGTGTCAAGGTGACGAGTGAGGTATCCGTATCCCGGAGGCGTAGGAGTCCCTCGGCTCGGTCGGCCTTGTTGTCTGAGGCTCCTCTAGCTTAGTTAAAGGGACCCCTTGGTCGCTCTTCGACGAGCCGAGGCCAGGGGTAGCGATATCAGCATGAATAGAGGCGGAGTTGGCTCGAAAATGAAAACCTGGTTGGCCGGAGCCTAGCCGGGTTGTCCGTTAGCGGGACCGACGCCGGAGTCGACCAGCCGAGGCCTCGGGTCGGGCTGGCGCCCTTGGAAGATGGTCGGTCGAGGCCCCAGAGGTGACCGGCCGAGCCGCCTGCTCGGGCCGGATTCCCGGAGAAGACTCTGGCGACGATGGCCCGGGCGTGGTGATGACGTCGTCCTTCGGAGTGGAGGTCTTTGGACCGCGTCGCCGTCCGAGGCTAGGTCGAACCTCGCCGAAGTTGTTGTCGATGCCGAGGGTGCTGCTGGCCCCTTCCAGCGTCAAGACCCGAGCCTACAGGATCAGATTATCTTGTACGTGTGCCTTCTGCGGCCACCGAGGCCAGAACACACACCCTCGCTGCGTTGTAAAGTTGCGTCCCTTTTCCTCTTGTTTCGAGTATCCGGACTTTTTTGTCGGTAACAGGGATGTTTGTGCGAGCGAGAGTTGCTTCTCGCGGAAGGTGATGAGTGAGGTATCCGTATCCCGGAGGCGTGGGAGTCCCTCGGCTCGGTCGGCCTTGCCGCTTACGCGTACTTTCACCCGTCCGTGAGGCCCTGTCACCGACTCAGTCGAGAAGGCTCGAAGGATCGCTTCGGCAGAAGAGCTTCCGAACGTGAAGACTTGTTCGGTCCGCGGAATCACTTTATCCGAACGCGAGTTACTTATCGCAGAAGGTGATGAGTGAGGTATCCGTATCTCGGAGGCGGAGGAGTCCCTCGGCTCGGTCAGCCTTGGCTGCTTAAGTGTACTCCGTCGTTTTCAGGATCCACTTTTCGAAGTAGTTAGAAAGCACGAAAGATATTCTGGCAGAAGGGATCTTTTTTTGAGGAAAATTTCAACGCAGAGGGGGTTCCCCCCCTTTTAGCCCCCGAGGGAGGGTCGGGCTTTGCCGAGGCGAGGCCGACCCTTCCTTGATGACTAAACTTTGCGTGGGTGCGAGGTATATGAACAACTTGAAAATATCTTAAGGGTAGAAGCGACGTAGCTGTTGGATATTCCAAGCGTTGCCGTAGACCTCGCCTTGACTGTTGGCCAGCTTGTACGTTCTGGGCTTCAGAACTTTGGCGATGACGAATGGCCCCTCCCAGGGGGGCGTGAGCTTGTGCCTCCCTCGGGCGTCTTGCCGCAGCCGAAGCACCAGGTCGCCCACCTGGAGGTCTCGGGGCCGGACCCCTCGGGCGTGGTAGCGTCGCAGGGACTGCTGGTACCGCGCCGAGTGTAGTAAGGCCTTGTCCCGAGCTTCTTCCAGCTGGTCCAGCGAGTCTTCTCGGCTAACTTGGTTACTTTGATCGCTGTAGGCCCTCATCCTCGGGGAGTCGTATTCCAGGTCAGTGGGCAAGACGGCCTCGGCCCCGTAGACCAGGAAGAACGGCGTGAAACTCGTGGCTCGGCTCGGCGTTGTCCTCATGCTCCAGACCACCGAGGGAAGTTCCTTCATCCATCGCTTGCCGAACTTGTTGAGGTCGTTGTAAATCCGAGGCTTGAGCCCTTGTAGAATCATGCCGTTGGCACGCTCTACTTGTCCATTCGACATGGGATGAGCCACGGCGGCCCAGTCCACCCGGATGTGGTGCTCCTCGCAGAAGTCCAAGAATTTTCTGCCGGTGAACTGGGTACCGTTGTCGGTGATGATGGAGTTCGGGACCCCGAAGCGATGGATGATGTTGGTGAAGAACGCCACCGCCTGCTCGGACCTGATGCTGTTCAGAGGTCGGACCTCGATCCACTTGGAGAATTTGTCGATGGCGACCAGCAGGTGCGTGTAGCCCTCGGGCGCCTTCTGCAAGGGACCGACGAGGTCCAGACCCCACACACCAAAGGGCCAGGTGATGGGTATCGTCTGCAGAGCCTGAGCGGGCAGGTGGGTCTGCTTCGCATAGAATTGGCACCCTTCGCAGGTGCGGACAATTCTAGTGGCGTCAGCCACCGCCGTTGGCCAGTAGAAGCCTTGCCGGAAAGCATTCCCGACAAGGGCTCGAGGCGCTGCGTGATGGCCGCAAGCCCCCGAGTGTATCTCTTGCAGGAGTTCCTGACCTTCGGCGATGGAGATGCATCGCTGGAGGATGCCCGAGGGGCTGCGGTGGTAGAGCTCCTTCTCGTCGCCCAGCAAGACGAACGACTTGGTGCGTCGCGCTATTCGCCGAGCCTCGGCCCGGTCGAGGGGTAGCTCTCCTTGGCGGAGATATTGCAGGTACGGGGTCTGCCAATTTCGATCAGGCGTGGCCCCGCTCCGCTCCTCCTCGACGTGCAGTGCCTCGCCCTCGGAGGCCGAGGGTACCTCGGGCTGAACCGAGGGCGCCTCGGGCCGAGCTGAGGGTGCCTCGGGCTGCGCCGAGGGTACCTCGGGCTGGACCGACGGCGCCTCAGGCTTGGGCGAGTCGTCAATCTTGACGGAGGGTTGATGCAGATCCCGGGAGAAGACGTCCGGGGGAACCGTTGTTCGCCCCGAGGCTATTTTTGCCAGCTCGTCCGCAGTCTCGTTGTAGTGCCGAGCGATGTGGTTAAGCTCGAGCCCGTAGAACTTGCCTTCCAGGCGCCAAACCTCATCGCAGTAGGCCTCCATCCTCGGGTCGCGGCAGTGGGAGTTCTTCATGACTTGGTCGATGACGAGCTGCGAGTCACCGCGGGCGTCGAGGCGCCTGACCCCTAGCTCGATGGCGATCCGCAACCCGTTGACCAGAGCCTCGTACTCAGCCACATTGTTGGACGCCGGGAAATGGAGGCGTAGCACATAGCGTAGGTGTTTCCCGAGGGGCGAGATGAAGAGTAGGCCCGCGCCGGCTCCCGTCTTCATCAGCGACCCATCGAAAAACATGGTCCAGAGCTCTGGTTGGATCGGAGCCGTCGGTAGCTGGGTGTCGACCCATTCGGCCACGAAGTCCGCCAATACCTGGGACTTGATGGCCTTCCGAGGGGCGAACGAGATTGTCTCGCCCATGATTTCCACCGCCCACTTTGCAATCCTGCCCGAGGCCTCTCGGCACTGGATGATCTCCCCCAGGGGGAAGGATGACACCACAGTTACCGGATGAGACTCAAAGTAGTGTCGCAACTTCCGCCTCGTCAGGATCACTGCATACAGCAGCTTCTGAACTTGTGGGTAGCGGATCTTGGTCTCGGACAGTACCTCGCTGACGAAGTAAACTGGCCTCTGAACGGGCAAAGCATGCCCCTCTTCTTGCCTCTCGACCACAATCGCGGCGCTAACCACCTGAGTGGTCGCGGCGGCGTAGACCAAGAGGGCTTCTCCGTCAGCTGGAGGCACCAAGATAGGCGCCTTTGTGAGGAGCGCCTTCAGGTTCCCGAGAGCTTCCTCGGCCTCAGGGGTCCAAGCGAAGCACTCGGTCTTCCTTAAGAGGCGGTACAGAGGCAGGCCTCTTTCGCCGAGGCGTGAGATGAAGCGGCTCAGGGCCGCGAGACATCCCATGACCCTCTGCACGCCTTTTAAGTCCTTGATGGGCCCCATGCTGGTGATGGCTGCGATCTTCTCCGGGTTGGCTTCGATGCCCCGCTCGGAGACGATGAACCCCAAGAGCATGCCCCGGGGTACCCCGAAGACACACTTCTCGGGATTGAGCTTGACGCCTTTCGCTTTGAGACATCGGAATGTCACTTCAAGGTCGGGGAGGAGGTCAGAGGCTTTCCTTGTCTTGACTACGATGTCATCGACGTAGGCCTCGACCGTGCGACCGATGTGTTCACCGAACACATGGTTCATGCACCGCTGATACGTCGCGCCCGCATTCCTCAAACCGAACGGCATGGTGACATAGCAGTACATGCCGAAGGGTGTGATGAAAGAAGTCGCGAGCTGGTCGGACTCTTTCATCCTGATTTGGTGATACCCTGAGTAGGCGTCGAGGAAGGACAGGGTTTCGCACCCAGCAGTGGAATCCACGATTTGATCGATGCGAGGCAGAGGGTAAGGAACCTTCGGACATGCTTTGTTGAGACCAGTGTAGTCTACACACATCCGCCATTTCCCCCCTTTCTTTCTCACAAGCACAGGGTTGGCAAGCCATTCGGGATGGAATACCTCTTTGATGAACCCTGCTGCCATTAGCTTGTGGATCTCCTTGCCTATCACTCTGCGCTTCTCCTCGTCGAATCGGCGCAGAGGCTGCTTGACGGGTCGGGCTCCGGCCCGAATATCCAGCGAGTGCTCGGCGACATCCCTCGGTATGCCGGGCATGTCCGAGGGACTCCACGCAAAGACGTCGGCGTTTGCGCGGAGAAAGTCGACGAGCACTGCTTCCTATTTGGGGTCGAGCCCGGAACCGATCCGGATCTGCTTGGAGGCGTCGCCACTGGGGTCGAGAGGGACGGCCTTGACCGTCTCCACTGGCTCGAAGTTGCCGGCATGGCGCTTCACGTCTGGCACCTCTTTGGAGAGGCTTTCCAGGTCGGCGACGAGGGCCTCGGATTCGGCGAGGGCCTCGGCGTACTCCACGCACTCCACGTCGCATTCGAACGCGTGTTTGTACGTGGGGCCGACGGTGATGACCCCGTTGGGGCCCGGCATCTTGAGCTTCAGGTAGGTGTAGTTGGGTACGGCCATAAACTTCGCGTAGCATGGCCTCCCCAGCACCACGTGGTAGGTTCCTCGGAACCCGACCACCTCGAACGTCAGAGTCTCCCTTCGGAAGTTGGAGGGCGTTCCGAAGCAGACGGGAAGGTCGAGTCGTCCGAGGGGCTGGACACGCTTCCCGGGAATGATCCCGTGGAAGGGCGCAGCGCCTGCTCGGACGGAGGACGAATCGACGCGCAGGAGCCCGAGGGTCTCGGCGTAGATGATGTTGAGGCAGCTGCCCCCGTCCATAAGGACCTTGGTGAGCCTGACGTCGCCGACGATGGGGTCGACGACGAGCGGGTATTTCCCCGGGCTCGACACGTGGTCGGGGTGGTCGGCTTGGTCGAAGGTGATGGGCTTGTCGGACCAGTCTAGGTAGACTGGCGCCGCCACCTTCACCGAGCAGACCTCCCGGCGCTCTTGCTTGCGATGCCGAGCCGAGGCGTTCGCCGCATGCCCACCGTAGATCATGAAGCAGTCGCGGACCTCGGGGAACTCTCCTGCTTGGTGATCTTCCTTCTTGTCGTCGTCGCGGGCCCTGCCACCCTCCGCGGGTGGCCCGGCCCTGTGGAAGTGGCGCCGAAGCATGACGCACTCCTCAAGGGTGTGCTTGACGGGCCCCAGATGATAGGGGCACGGCTCCTTGAGCATCTTGTCGAAGAGGTTGGCACCTCCGGGGGGCTTCCGAGGGTTCTTGTACTCGGCGGCGGCAACAAGGTCCGCGTCGGCGGCGTCGCGTTTCGCTTGCGACTTCTTCTTGCCTTTCTTCTTGGCGCCGCGCGGAGTAGACGTCTCGGGAGCATCTTCCGATGGGCGGCCCTGGGGCTGCTTGTCCTTTCGGAAGATAGCCTCGACCGCCTCCTGGCCAGAGGCGAACTTGGTGGCGATGTCCATCAGCTCGCTCGCCCTGGTGGGGGTCTTGCGACCCAACTTACTCACCAGGTCGCGGCAGGTGGTGCCGGCAAGGAACGCGCCGATGACATCCGAGTCGGTGATGTTGGGCAGCTCGGTGCGCTGGTTCGAGAATCGCCGGATGTAGTCCCGGAGAGATTCTCCCGGCTGCTGCCGGCAGCTTCGGAGGTCCCAGGAATTCCCGGGGCGCACGTATGTGCCCTGGAAATTGCCGGCGAAGGCTTGGACCAGGTCGTCCCAGTTGGAGATCTGCCCCGGAGGCAGATGCTCCAACCAGGCGCGAGCGGTGTCGGAGAGGAACAGGGGGAGGTTGCGGATGATGAGGTTGTCGTCGTCCGTTCCACCCAGCTGGCAGGCCAGGCGGTAGTCCGCGAGCCACAGTTCCGGCCTCGTTTCCCCCGAGTACTTTGTGATAGTAGTCGGGGGTCGGAACCGGGTCGGGAACGGCGCCCGTCGGATGGCCCGGCTGAAAGCCTGCGGACCGGGTGGTTCGGGCGAGGGACTCCGATCCTCCCCGCTGTCGTAGCGTCCCCCACGCTTGGGGTGGTAACCTCGGCGCACCCTCTCGTCGAGGTGGGCCCAGGGCCGCAGGCGCGGTGTTGCGCGTGCGCCCGGTGTAGACCGAGGCTTCCCGCATGAATCGGGAAGTCGCGGCATGAGGTTCCGAGGGGTATCCCTGCCTTCGGGAGGCAGAGCTCTCGGCCCGTCGGACCACAGCGCCTTCCAGGAGATTCCTGAGCTCTCCCTGGATTCGCCGACCCTCGGTGGTTGATGGCTCCAGCATCGCGCGGAGAAGCATCGCTGCTGCAGCCAGGTTCTGACCGACCCCACTGGATGCGGGTGGCGGCCTGACCCTGACGTCGTTGGCGACGCGGTGCTGGAAACCCTGGGGCAGGTGACGTATTTCTCCGGCCGGGGGTTGGCCCGCCCATACCTGCCCGACGTCCCGGCGGATCGGCTCAAGCGCTCCTGCTCCCTCGTCGAGCCTGGCCTGCGCCCCGCGGACTTGCTCGAGCTGTGGGTCGTGACCCCCCGCCGGAACGAGGACCACAGCTAGCTCCCGCGGGATGTCAGCGCGAGGCACCAGCCTAGGGAGATCACCGTCCTCCGGCATGCCGAGATGGTTGCCTTCGGAGGGATCCCCTAGCTCGACGTGGAAACATTCGCGGCTTGGGCCGCAGTCCTCGTCGTCGAGGCTGCGGCTACCGTCGGAACAGTCGGAGAGGCAGTAGTCACATGCGGTCATGAAGTCCCGCATGGCACTGGGGTTGCCAAATCCAGAGAAATCCCAACAGATGTTGGGGTCGTCATCTTCCTCGGACCCAGAGGGCCCGTAGGTCGAGACGTCCGTCAACCGGTCCCAAGGCGACCGCATGCGAAACCCCAGAGGGTTTGATCTCGCCTCTACGAGAGCGCCCGCCAAAGCAAGGTCGCTAGGCGGGTTGAGGCTGAGTCCAAATGACATAGGATGGGAATCGGTCGGTACCTTTCGGTCGACGAGCAGCGACATAGTCACGTCGGGGACTGATTGCACCGCCGTCTCAGGTACGAGGGCGACGTCCTGCAAGCTCTCCGCGAGCGCACTGGCGTCGTCCACTTGCTCGGGATTGGCGTGTCGTGGGGGGATGGCGCTCGCCTTCGTCTCAAACGCGAGGTCGACGCCCGACGCGCCCCCCGTTGGAGCGCTGGGGACGTCGACTCGCTCGACAGCCAACGAGGCGCAGCCTCCCGCTTGGCCTTGGTTGCCCCGCCTCCTCCTCCGTCGGCGGGGGAGAGGACGGGGCGAGCTCGAATGTTGTTCTTCCACTGCGCGGGGAAGACGTCGTCGATCCCGCCGCCGGCGGGCGGGCTGTCGACCGCCATTGTCGTCGTCGCGCGGCGGTGGAAGGAGTATCATGTCGTAGCTGCCGTCGAAGGACATGAACTCAAGACCCCCAAAACGGAGCGATGTCCCGGGCCGGAGAAGTTGCTAGAGACTGCCCATCTGGAGCTTGACGGGAAGCTGTTCGTCAACACGCAGCAGGCCCCTACCTAGCGCGCCAACTGTCGGCGTTTCAAGACCGGGGGGTCCCTAAGCCGACGAGTGAATGTCGCTGCGTGCCCCAGCCCAGATGGGTCGAGCGCGTGGGCGAGCGCGAAGGGGGGAAGCGAGGTGGCCGGAGAAGGGCGTGAGAGAGGTGGAAATCCCGCGGCCTTCGTGTTCGTCCCGCGCCCAGGTCGGGTGCGCTTGCAGTAGGGGGTTACAAGCGTCCACGCGGGTGAGGGAAGCGAGCGGCCCCAAGAGAGCGCCTATCCCGTCCTCGTCCCCGCGCGGCCAACCCTCTCTAAGAGGGCCCTGGTCCTTCCTTTTATAGGCGTAAGGAGAGGATCCAGGTGTACAATGGGGGTGTAGCAGAGTGCTACGTGTCTAGCGGGGGAGAGATAGCGCCCTGAGTGCCGATGTGGCAGCCAGAGAGATCTTGGCACCCTGCTGGTGTGATGTCGTGGCCGTCGGAGGAGCGACGGAGCCTGGCGGAGGGACAGCTGTCGGAGCGGTTGAGTCCGTGCTGACGTCCTCCTGCTTCCGTAAGAGAGCTGAGAGTCGCCGTCGTCACAGAGCTTGCGGGGCGCCATCATTGCCTATCTGGCGGAGCTAGCCAGATGGGACACCGGTCTTGTTCTCTGCGGCCCGAGTCAGCTCGGGGTAGGGTGATGATGGCGCTTCCTGTTGACGTGGCTGGCTTGCGCCCTAGGTTGGGCGACGTGGAGGCTCCTCCGAAGCCGAGGTTGAGTTTGTCTTCCGTGGCCGAGGCCGAGTCCGAGCCCCTGGGTCGGGCGAGGCGGAGGTCGTTCGGCAGAGGCCAGGGCGGAGTCCGAGCCCTGGGGTCGGGCGGAGCGGAGTTCGTCGTCTTCTGGGGCTGAGCCCGAGTCCGAGCCCTGGGGTCGGGCGGAGCGGAGTTCGTCGTCTTCTGGGGCTGAGCCCGAGTCCGAGCCCTGGGGTCGGGCGGAGCGGAGTTCGCCGTCTTCCGGGACTTAGCCCGAGTCCGAGCCCTGGGTCGGGCGGAGCGGAGTTCGTCGTCTTCCGGGACTTAGCCCGAGTCCGAGCCCGGGGTCGGGCGGAGCGGAGTTCGTCGTCTTCCGGGACTTAGCCCGAGTCCGAGCCCGGGGTCGGGCGAAGCGGAGTTCGTCGTCTTCCGGGACTTAGCCCGAGTCCGAGCCCTGGGTCGGGCGGAGCGGAGTTCGCCGTCTTCCGGGACTTAGCCCGAGTCCGAGCCCTGGGGTCGGGCGGAGCTTCCTATGGTGCCTTTGGCAGGGCCTGACTGCCCGTTAGTCTCACTCTGTCGAGTGGCACTGCAATCGAAGTGGCGCAGGTGGCGCTGTCCTTCTGCCAGGCCGGTCAGTGGAGCGGCGAAGTGACGGCGGTCACTTCGGCTCTGTCGGGGGGCGTGTGTCAGGATAAAGGTGTCAGGCCACCTTTGCGTTAAATGCTCCTGCGATCCGGTCGGTCGGTGCGGCGATTTAGTCAGGGTTGCTTCTTAACGAAGGCAAGGCCTCGGGCGAGCCGGAGATGTGTCCGCCGTTGAAGGGGGGCCTCGGGCGAGACGGAAATCCTCCGGGGTCGGCTGCCCTTGTCCGAGGCTACGCTCGGGCGAGGCGTGATCGAGTCGCTCGAATGGACTGATCCCTGACTTAATCGCACCCATCAGGCCTTTGCAGCTTTATGCTGATGGGGGTTACCAGCTGAGAATTAGGAGTCTTGAGGGTACCCCTAATTATGGTCCCTGACACGGCCCTAAGGTGAATTTCCTTAGGATCGGCATGGAATCTTGCACACATGCATACGGAAAGCATAATATCCGGTCGTGAAGCACATAAATAGAGTAAAGAACCTATCATCGACCGGTATACCTTTTGATCTATGGATTTACCTCCCGTGTCGAGGTCGAGATGCCCATTGGTTCCCATGGGTGTCTTGATGGGCTTGGCATCCTTCATCCCAAACTTGGTAAGAATATCTTGAATGTATTTCGTTTGGCTAATGAAGGTGCCTTCTTGGAGTTGCTTGACTTGGAATCCTAAGAAATACTTCAACTCCCCCATCATTGACATCTCGAATTTTTGAACCATAATCCTACTAAACTCTTCACATGTAGATTTGTTAGTAGACCCAAATATAATATCATCAACATAAATTTGGCATACAAACAAATCATTAGCAATCGTTTTAGTAAAGAGAGTGGGATCGGCTTTTCTGACTTTGAAGCCATTAGCGATAAGAAAATCTCTTAGGCATTCATACCATGCTCTTGGGGCTTGCATGAGCCCATAAAGCGCCTTAGAGAGTTTATATACGTGGTTAGGGTACTCACTATCTTCAAAGCCGGGAGGTTGCTCAACATAGACCTCCTCCTTGATTGGTCCATTGAGGAAGGCACTCTTCACGTCCAGTTGATAAAGCTTGAAGTCATGGTAAGTAGCATAGACAAGTAAAATGCGAATTGACTCAAGCCTAGCTACGGGTGCATAGGTTTCACCGAAATCCAAACCTTCGACTTGTGAATATCCCTTAGCCACAAGTCGGGCTTTGTTCCTTGTCACCACACCATGCTCATCTTGTTTGTTGCGGAAGACACACTTGGTTCCTACAACATTTTGGTTAGGACGTGGAACTAAATGTCATACCTCATTCCTTGTGAAGTTGTTGAGCTCCTCTTGCAACGTCAACACCCAATCCAAATCTTGAAGTGCTTCCTCTACCCTGTGTGGCTCAATAGAGGAAACAAAAGAGTAATGTTCACAAAAATGAGCAACACGAGATCGAGTGGTTACCCCCATATGAATATCACCGAGGATGGTGTTCACGGGGTGATCTCGTTGAATTGCTTGGTGGACCCTTGGGTGTGGCGGCCTTGGATCTTATTCATCCTCCTTGTCTTGATCATTTGCATCTCCCCCTTGATCATTGTCGTCTTCTTGAGGTGGCTCATCTTCTTGATCTTCTCCTTCATCATCTTGAGCCTCATCCTCGTCTTGGGTTGGTGGAGATGCTTGCATGGAGGAAGATGGTTGATCTTGTGCTTGTGTAGGCTCTTTGGATTCCTTAGGACACACATCCCCAATGGACATGTTCCTTAGCGCGATACACGGAGCCTCTTCATCATCTAATTCATCAAGATCAACTTTCTCTATTTGAGAGCCATTAGTCTCATCAAACACAATGTCACAGGAAACTTCAACTAGTCCAGTGGACTTGTTAAAGACTCTATATGCTCTTGTGTTTGAGTCATAACCAAGTAAAAAGCCTTCTACAGCCTTAGGAGCAAATTTAGATTTTCTACCTCTTTTAACAAGAATAAAGCATTTGCTACCAAAGACTCTAAAATATAAAACATTGGGCTTTTTACCGGTGAGGAGTTCATAAGATGTCTTCTTGAGGATTCGATGTAGATATAACCGGTTGATAGTGTAGCAGGCGGTGTTGACCGCCTCGGCCCAAAACCGATCCGAAGTCTTGTATTCATCAAGCATGGTCCTTGCCATGTCCAATAGAGTTCTATTCTTCCTCTCCACTACACCATTTTGTTGTGGCGTGTAGGGAGAATAGAACTCATGCTTGATGCCCTCCTCCTCAAGAAAGCCTTCGATTTGTGAGTTCTTGAACTCCGTCCCGTTGTCGCTTCTAATCTTTTTGATCCTTAAGCCGAACTCATTTTGAGCCCGTCTCAAGAATCTCTTTAAGGTCTCTTGGGTTTGAGATTTTTCCTGTAAAAAGAATACCCAAGTGAAGCGAGAATAGTCATCCACAATAACAAGACAATACTTACTCCCGCCGATGCTTATGTAAGCTATCGGCCAAATAGATCCATGTGGAGTAGCTCAAGCGGCCTGTCGGTCGTCATGATGTTCTTGTGTGGATGATGAACACCAACTTGCTTCCCTGCTTGACATGCGCTACAAACCCTGTCTTTCTCAAAATGAACATTTATTAGTCCCAAAATGTGTTCTCCCTTTAGAAGTTTGTGGAGATTCTTCATCCCAACGTGAGCTAGTCGGCGATGCCAGAGCTAGCCCATGTTAGTCTTAGCAATTAAGCAAGTGTCGAGTTCAGCTCTATTGAAATCAACTAAGTATAGCTGACCCTCTAACACTCCCTTAAATGCTACTGAATCATCACTTATTCTAAAGACAGTAACATCTATATCCGTAAAAAGACAGTTGTAACCCATTTTACATAATTGAGAAACTAAAAGCAAGTTATAATCTAAAGAATCTACAAGAAAAACATTGGAAATAGAATGGTCAGAAGATATAACAATTTTACACAATCCTTTGACCAAACCTTGATTTCCATCCCCGAATGTGATAGCTCTTTGGTGATCTTGGTTTTTCTCATAGGAGGAGAACATCCTTTTCTCCCCTGTCATGTGGTTTGTGCACCCGCTATCGATGATCCAACTTGAGCTCCCGGATGCATAAACCTACAAAACAAATTGGCCTTGTTCTTAGGTACCCAAACGGTATTCGGTCCTTTCACATTAGAAACAAGCACCTTAGGTACCCAAACACAAGTCTTTGACCCCTTGTGTTTGCCCCCAACATATTTGGCAACTACTTTGCCTGATTTGTTAGTTAGCACATAGAAAGTATCAAGAGTCTTAAATGAAGTGTTAGGTGCATTTGATGCAATAAGAGTTTTCTTCTTAGGCATTTTAACATGTGTAGAACGCCTAGAGCTAGAAGCCTCATTTTTATAAATAAAAGCATGGTGAGAAACAGAATGAGTCTTCTTAGCATGAATTCTCCTAATCTTATCCTTAGGATAACCAGCGGGATACAAAATATAACCCTCATTATCCTGAGGCATGGGAGCCTTGCCCTTAACAAAATTAGACAATCTTTTAGGAGGGGCATTAAGCTTGACATTGTCTCCCTGTTGGAAGCCAATGCCATCCTTAATGCCAGGGTGTCTCCCACTATAGAGCATGCTTCTAGCAAATTTAAATTTTTCATTTTCTAAGTCATGCTCATTAATTTTAGCACTAAGTTGAGCTATATGATCATTTTGTTGTTTAATTAAAGCTAGGTGATCATGAATAGCATCAATATTAATGCCTCTACATCTAGTACAAATAGTAACATGCTCAATGGTAGATGTAGAGGGTTTGCAAGTACTTAATTCAACAATCTTAGCGTGTAAAATAGCATTCTCATCTCTAAGATTGGAAATATAAGCATTGCAAACATTTAGATCTTTAGCCTTAACGATTAATTTTTCATTTTCAATCTTAAGGCTAGAAAGGGATGCATTCAATTTATCAATCTTAGCAATTAAACTAGCATTATCATTTCTAAGACTAACAATTGAATCATCACAAACATTTGATTTCTCAACCTTAGCAATTAATTTGTCATTTTCATTTCTAAGGCTAGAAATAGTGTCATGGCAAGTGCTTAGCTCACTAGTTAATTTTTTCACAATTTTCTACCTCTAGAGCATAAGCATTTTTAACCTTAACATGCCTTTTGTTTTCCTTAATAAGGAAGTCCTCTTGGCTATCCAAGAGTTCATCCTTCTCATGAATAGCACTAATCAATTCATTTAATTTCTCCTTTTGTTGCATGTTGAGGTTGGCAAAAAGAGTAGACAAATCATCCTCATCATCACTAGAATTAGCCTCATCACCAGATGTTACATACTTAGTGGAGGATCTAGATTTTACCTTCTTATCGTCCTTTGCCATGAGGCACTTGTGGTCGATGTTGGGGAAGAGAAGCCCTTTGGTGACGGTGATGTTTGCGGCGTCCTCGTCGGAGGAGGAGTCGGTGGAGCTCTCGTCGGAGTCCCACTCCCGGCAAACATGGGCATCGTCGCCCTTCTTCTTGTAATATCTCTTCTTTTCTCTTCTCTTTCCCTTCTTGTCGTCGCCCCTGTCACTATCACTAGACAAAGGACATTTAGCGATAAAATGACCGGGCTTACCACATTTGTAGCAAACCTTCTTGGAGCGGGGTTTGTAATCCTTCCCACTCCTTTGCTTGAGGATTTGGCGGAAGCTCTTGATGATGAGCGTCATTTCCTCGTTGTCGAGCTTGGAGGCGTCGATGGGAATCCTACTTGGTGTAGAATCCTTGTCCCCCTTCTTTGGTACTTGCGCTCCATACTCAACAATATCCCATATGCTTTTGTGGAGTGAGGTTAGGTGATGCCTCATTTTATCACTCCACATAGAATAATCTTCACCTTCTAACATAGGTGGTTTGCCTAATGGGACGAAAAGTAATGGAGTGCGTTTTGAAATACGAGGGTAGCGAAGGGGCATCTTACTATACTTCTTGCGCTCATGGCGCTTAGAAGTGGCGGATGCTGATTCCGAGCCGGAGGTGGAGGGTGACGAAGAGTCGGTCTCGTAGTAGACCACCTTCTTCATCATCTTCTTCTTGTCACCCTTCCGTTGGGACTTGATGGAGGAAGAGGATTCCTCCTTGTGCTTGTGGGCGGACTCCCTTGAGTGTGTTCTCCCCGAGCTTGCGGACTTGTCACCGGTTCCGATCTCCCTCATGGCGGATGCTCCCGACATCACTTCGAGCGATTAAGCTCTAATGAAGTATCGGGCTCTGATACCAATTGAAAGTCGCCTAAAGGGGGTGAATAGGCAAATCTAAAATTTATAAACTTTAAGCACAACTACAAGTCGGGGTTAGCGTTAGAGATATAAACGAGTCCGAAAGAGAGGGTGAAAAACAAATCGCAAGCAAATAAGAGCGGATGACACGGTGATTTGTTTTACCGAGGTTCGGTTCTTGCAAACCTACTCCCCGTTGAGGTGGTCACAAAGACCGGGTCTCTTTCAACCCTTTCCCTCTCTCAAACGGTCACTTAGACCGAGTTAGCTTCTCTTCTCAATCAATCGGGACACTAAGTCCCCACAAGGACTACCACACAATTGGTGTCTCTTGCCTTGATTACAATTGAGTTGGAAACAAGAAAGAAGAAAGAAGAAAAGCAATCCAAGCGCAAGAGATCAAATGAACACAAATGTCTCTCTAGTCACTATTTGATTGGAATGATCTTTGGACTTAGAGATGGCAATGGGTACCCGAAACCCGATGGGTTTTTACCCCATTAGGGTACGGGTTTGGGTCAATTTTCATACCCATGGGTTTGTTAATGGGCATAAATCTGTACCCAGCGGGTTTATGGGTATGGGTTTGTTCCTATAGTACCCAAACCCGTGAACCCGTGAGTTTTTTAAACCCGACCAAACCTAGTGCATATTGTCATTTTATTTTATAAACGAACAAAACTTGTTATACCTTATTTACTTCATAATTTTTATCAATTGGTAAATGTATCATTAGTCGGTGAGAGCGTTGCTTGCTTGCTATTATAGTTTTTACTAGTGTTATATATGTGGTGGATGGATAACTTAGTGCAAGGTCACTTAATTATACAACTTATTATTTGTATTTCATTTTCTCTACTAATAATTTTTATACCAAATCATGAACTCGTTGTTCATTACGTAGATTTTGGATCATGATATCATTAATCATTACGATACTTATTGATTATGAGAAGAACAAGTATATTGGAGATGAAACCCGTGGGTAACCCATGGGTACCCGTTAACCCGATGGGTACGGGTTTGGGCAAAATCTCAAACCCGTCATGGGTATGAGTTTTTTAATGGGCATAGATATTTTTCACGGGTACGGGTTTGGGACGGCTAAACCCAGCGGGTTTCTACCCGTTGCCATCTCTATTTGGACTTGGGAGAGGATTTGATCTCTTGTTTGTGTCTTTAAATGAAGTCTAGAGCTCTTGTATGAGGTTTGATGGCTGAAAACATGGATGCATTGAAGTGTGGTGGTTGGGGGTATTTATATCCCCAACCACCAAGTTGACTGTTGGTGAAGGCTTCTGTCGTATGGCGCACCGGACAGTCCGGTACGCCAGCCACGTCACCAGGCCGTTAGGGTTCGACCGTTGGAGCTTCTGACAAGTGGGCCACCGGACAGTCCGGTGGTGCACCAGACAGTCACTATTCACTGTCCGGTGCGCCTTCTGGTGCTGCTCTGACTTCTGCGCGCGCAGGTGTGCAATGTTCACTTTTACTGTTTCGTTGCAGACGACCGTTGGCGCTGTGTAGCCGTTACTCCGCTGGCACACCGGACAGTCCGGTGCTACACCGGACAGTCCGGTGAATTATAGCGGAGTGGCTCCCAGAATTCCTGAAGGTGGCAAGTTTGGAGTTGGGTTCCCTGGTGCACCGGACACTGTCTGATGGCACACCGGACAGTCCGGTACGCCAGACTAGGGCTGCCTTCGAGTTGTCTTTTGCTCTTTTTATTTGAACCCTTTCTCGGACTTTTATTGGTTTGTGTTGAACCTTTGACACTTGTAGAACTCATAATCTAGAGCCAACTAGTTAGTCCAATTAATTTGTGTTGGGCAATTCAACCACCAAAATTCATATAGGAAAAGGGTATAAGCCTATTTCCCTTTCAAAGAGAAAATGAAAATTACAATCTATGGTCCCATTAAAAACCTTTCTCCCCTCTTGAAAGGAAAAGGGTGTCATAGGAAAATAAAATTGCATTACAGTTACACATAGTATCTCTGAAGGTCGTCAACATTCCAGGATCTTGAAATATCATTCCCATCCATGTCTCTTAACTTGTACGATCCTGGTCTTGATGAAGATACCACCAAGAAGGGGCCCTCCCACTTGAGTTGTAGCTTCCCCACTGTTTCTGGGTTGGCTATTCTTTGAAACACCAAATGACCTGGCTTAATATTCTTTAGCCTCACTTTCTTGTCCCACCACTTTACTGTTTCGGCTTGGTATTTATTGATATGGTCTATTGCTTGAAGTATGATTCCTTCTATGGTGTCTTTTGATACTTTGCAAGTGTCTAAGTCCTCCGTCGAAGCTAGAGTCCTTATTGATTATGTCCTTGCTTCTTCCGGTGTTATTGCTTTGTCTCTGAACAAAAGCTTAAATGGGGTAAACCCAGTTGACCTTGAAACAACAGTGTTATGGTTCCACCCTACTTTCACTAACTTGTGTGTCCACTTACCCTTTAGCAGATTAAAAATTGACTTCATTATCCCTGTGATGATGATTCCATTTGCCCGCTCTACTAAACTGTTGGACTTTGGATGTCTCACTGATGCGAAGTGTATCTTCATTCCAATCTGATCACAGAAGGTTTTAAACACATGAGTCAAATTGTATTCCATTGGCGACTGTGATAGCCTACGGCACACCAAAGCGGCAAATGATATTCTACCGGAAAAACTTTTGGATTGTGGCCGAAGTTATCGTAGCTAGTGGTTTGACTTCGATCCATTTTGAAAAATACTCCACTGCTACCACAACATATTTCAAATTCCCTTGGGCTGGTGGCAATGGTCCCAATAAGTCTAGTCTTCATCTTTGCAATGACCAAGTGGGCTGAATCAACTGCATTAGAGATGAAGGTTGTTTCTGGTCCCTAACACACTTCTGACAATTTTCACATTTTTGTACTAAGTCCGTTGCATCCGAAGCACCCTTTGGCCAGTAGAATCCTCATCTAAAAACTTTGCCAAGGAGTGGCCTGGATCTAATGTGGGCTCCACATATTCCTGAGTGTATTTCCTTCATCAATTCTTGACCTTCGGCTCTGGATAGTTACTTTAGTAACGGGGAGCATACTCCTTGCTTGAATAATTCCCCTTCTATAATCACATATGGGCTTTTTCTGGCATGCATCCTTTGCATGTAAACTTTATCATCCGAAGGATAATTGCCCTGGAGAAAAGATACAATTTCCATTCTCCAATCTTTGCTATGCACAGGTGAAATTGTAAGCACCGCTCTTTACATGAGTTCAACCGAAGGTGCTTTGAGAGTTTAAAAGAATACTTCCGGGAGAAGCGGGAGCCCCTGTGCCGCTGATTTGGCTAGCAAATCTGTCTGTTCATTGTCTCCTCTCGGGATATTTTTTACTGAGAATCCTTCAAAGGAGGCTTCCATTCTTCGAATTGTGTCAAGATATTTTTCAAGCTTCGGAGCCCTTGCCTTACTGCTTTTGTCAACCTGGCCTGTGATTACTTGAAAGTCAGATTTAAGCACTGCTCTTCTTATTCCCATGGCCCTAAGCTTCCGAAGCCCCAAAAGGACCGCTTTGTATTCTGCAATGTTGTTTATGCAATTGAACTCCAACCAGGCTGCATAGCAGGTTTTGATTTTTGATGGTGAGATTAGAATAGCTGCTGCACCAGCACCGAAGGTTCCCCATGATCCATCACAGAATATTATCCAAGCTTCGACATCTATTGGGTGCACTTCTTCATGAGCCCCTAGCGTCTAATCAACAATGAAGTCTGCTAGTGCTTGAGATTGAATTGAAGATCTATGAACAAAGTCAATGGTGAACTCGTTCAGCTCTGCAGCCCACTTGCCAACCATCTTCTAGCTTGTCTGTTTCTTATGATATCCTTTAGAGGTTGGGACGAAGGTACTATTATATGATAAGACTGGAAATAATGCCGAAGCTTCCTGAAGGTCATCAATACAGCATACAGTACCTTTTCCAACTCTGTGTAGTTTCTTTTCGATGGGATTAATACTTCGAAGACGAAGTAAATTGAGACTTGTTTCTTTGTTTGTTCCTCTTGCTTTTCTTGAACCAACGCTGCACTGATTGCAGCGTGGGAAGCAGCTACATACAATAGCAATGGGGTTTCTGATGAAGGTGGAGTCAAGATTGTCAACTGTACAAGATATTGTTTCAAATCTTCGAAGGCCTTTTGTTGGACCGACCCCCATTGAAAAACTTCGGCTGACTTAAGTACTTCGAAAAATGGCAGGTTCCTTTCTGCTGATCTTGAAATAAATCTATTCAATGATGCCAGCCTACCTGTCAATATCTGAGCACCTTTCCTTGACTTTGGTGGTTCCATCCAAAGTATAGCTTCTGTTTTGTTTGGGTTAACTTCAATCCCCTTTGTTGATACTAGACAACCAAGGAATTTTCCTTTCTTCACTCCGAAGACACATTTTTTCAGGTTTAACTTGAGGCCAGCTTTTCTGAAATTGGCAAATGTTTCTTGCGGATCAGCAATGTGATTTTCTTGCTTCGTACTCTTAACTATGATATCATCGACATATGTCAAAACATTCCTGTCGGTTTGAGTGCAAAGAACCTTGGAAGTCATCCTGTTGAAGCATCCTCCAGCATTCTTGAGCTCCTCAAGCATCTGAAGGTAGCAATAAGTTCCACTGGGGTTATAAAGCTTGTTTTGGGCTCATCTTCTTTTTTCATCCAAATCTGATGATAGCCTGAGTAACAGACCAGAAGGCTCATAAGCTCTGAAGTGACTGTCGCATCTATGAGGGAGTTTATTCTTGGCAAGGGAAATTCATCCTTCGAACATGCCTTATTGAGATCTGTGAAATCGATGCACATTCTCCACTTTCCATTAGCCTTTTTCATCGTCACAGTGTTGGCTAGCCATTCTGGATATGTCACCTCTCTGATCACTCTAGCACTCAGGAGCCTTTTGACTTCGTTTCTTGCACCTTCGGCTTTGTCATCTGACATCTTCCGAAGCTTCTGCTTCCTCGGTCTGATGGTTGGGTCTACATTGAGAGAGTGATCGATGACATCTTTGTTGACACCAAAAAAATCATTAGCTGACCAAACAAAGACATCCTTGTTGTTGAACATAAACTTTAACAAAGCCTTTTCTTGTTCCTCAGATAACTGGGATCCAAACAACAATTTTTGTTCAGCTATGTCTTCACACAAAACCATATACTTTGGTTGATCCACCAAAGCATCTTTATCTCTTATGTATTTATGCTACTGATGAGCTTCGTCTATATTGTGGATGGCCCTAGAATCCGTCTAATTCTCTCGAACCCTTCTAGAAGCCTCTCAGCTTCCATGCACAGCAATAGGGGTCTGGTCTGATGGTATCTTCATACACAAATATGTTGGATGAAGTATTGCTTCAAAGGCATTCAATGTTCCTCGCCCAATGCTTGCATTATAAGGATAATCCATGTCTACAATGTCAAATACAACTCGTTTCATTCTAGTGTTGTGCACATAGTCGAAGGTGATTGGCATTGTTATTTTTTCAAGTGCAACTATATGCTTTCCTCCGAAGCCACACAGGGGGTGCTGCATCATGTATTTTGTCATCCTGCTCTTGCATCTGTCTGAAGGCTTTTGCAAAGATAATATCTGCTGCACTACTCGTGTTAAAGAGGACATTGTGAACCAAGAACCCTTTAATGACACATAATATGACCATGGCATCATTGTGAGGATAATCCTTAAGCTGAATGTCTTCTTAAGAAAATGTAATCGGTACATGAGACCATTTGGACTCGATGAAGGGCCATTGTGCTCCAACATGTTGTACTCTTCTCTGTGCTTCCTTCTTTTGCTTCTTATTGGCTAGTTCGGAGTTTAAACCACGTGTGATTGGGAGCACTAGCTTCGCTGCCGAAGGTGACGCAGCTTGATCACCTTGCGAAACCATTGTCGTGGTCGTGAAAGTGAGTTCACCGGAGGTGAGCGCCAATGTTGGTCTCTTGTTTTTATTGCTGAATCACAGAATAAGACAACACAAATGGTAAATGTAAAGTATCTTCGTCCTTCGAAACATCTAATCCTTTCGGACTTGATGGTTCTCGAACAAAGGTTATGAAGAACAAGCCTTTATCATTCGCAAATACGAAAATGTATCTACAAATGTAACATCATGATAATTATTTATATCATATAAAATATTAAATAACATTAAAGTCTATGTTATATGTTGATAAAGTAATACATGGTATATATTATAATTATACATTCGGCTTGCTCGAAGGTGAAAATGATAATACAATCTCAATCCAGCGTGAACAGTATAAGAGTACTGTTCATCTATTTATAGGCAAGGGACGCAGCCTAATCAAAAATACATTTATGACCCTAATGTGTACACATTATCCTAATACAAACATCATGGATTAAAGGGTCTTTTAATCTTTGGCTCGACAACGTGCTTGACCTTCGTAACCGTCTTGGGCCGAACTTCGGCATTTTACACATATCTGTTGTAGCTTCGTCACCCAACCCTTTTGGTTGTAGATGATTTCTTTGTCCTGAAGACCTTCGACAAAGGAGACCCCCAACACTAAGCTATGGTAACTTGGATCTCACATGACATAAGGCCTTGTTTGTTTGGACTTTTTTAGCTTTTGGCTACCAAAAGCGGGTGCAAACTGTCAAACGCCCTAGCTTTTCAGCTCGGTTCTATAAGAATCATTTTGGTAAAAAAAACATCTAAAATCAACATGAAACATCATCGATCGAGTCGTTGTGATAATAGAAATTGATCGCTTTCTAGATCATGGACCCTTTGGACCACTTCATCTTCTCCACATGTAATCTTCACGATACTCAAATTCTTTCCACAACCAGATTTTTAGAAAAGCTGGTAAAAAAAAGCTAAACCAAACAGGGCCATAAACAGGCCCATAGTTAAGTTTGGCGGCAGGATGTAAAGTGCATTTTTACTCTAAAAAACTGAAATATGCACCTTGACATCGCAAGTTGGCAACACGACAACCAACTGAAGATAAATAGTTAGTGCCAGCACTCCTCCGACAAACACTTCCGATGATAATGAGCTTTACGAGTCAGACTCCCAACAAGACTGACAGCACCAAGCATTAACTAACAGTGCGATTCACATGGTATTACATACTGAAGCAGGATACAGTATTAGACATCATGGTCGCGCTGGACGAGGCTCGGCCCTTCTATTCCTTCCTTTCCGGCTGCCTGCAGCTCGGAAATAGCCTCCTCGCGAGGAGGGTGGTCGAACTTGCAGTGCGCACCGAACCTGCACATGCCAGACCTCATGTAGAAGGCACAAGCCTCAGCGTCCTGCGTAAGCATCAGCACAGTGTTAAATGTAGAAATATGAAGGTGCTTGATGTATTGATAGGTGATGGAGTACAATATATAGACTCACAACCCTAACCCTAATGGGCTGGCAGTCCAACAGTGGTGCCGGTCCACACACAGTCTAACATCCTCCCGCAGTTGCAATGGGGGCACCACACACGATAAGACTGAAGTAGAGACCGAAAGTAGGAGCCGACGGGTTGAAATACCCCCACAGTTGCAGCGTCGTGAGGGAGCGAATGTTGCGACTGGAGAAGAGACTGGTGTGGATTCCGAGAAGGCGATAGCCCCTGGATGTCGAGTTAGCCGAAGTCGAGGTGGCCGAGGTCGACGTTCGAGCGTCAACGATCGGCAGAGCGACACAACAAAAGAAGCACCAGCAGACCGACATTTCTGCTTCTTCGATCGTCCGGACGTCAAGGAACCCCGTCAGGATCGAGCCGAGAAGGTCGTAGCGACGTGGATCCGGCCGAAAGGCCGCGGCAGCGACGGACCCAACGAAGGTGATGAAGGGGTGGGCGGGGGTCAGCCAAGCAGTGGCCAGCGCCGGATTCAACCAAACAGGGGGCGATGACGCCAACGATAGGAGAAACTTGAAGGATGAGGCGCTGCTGGGCATCAACGCGGGCAGTTAGGAGGTGGCCAGCGCGATGACGAGGGGCTGCACGGAAGGGTAGTCTGGCCGCACAGGAGGGAGAGATGTCGCACGGTGGAGGAAAGGTCGGCGATCGTTGGGGAAGGGAGCGCCTGCGAGGCCATGGCGGCTACTACCACCCTGCGTCCCGCGGTGGTTGCTGCACATGCGCCCGCGTGGCTGCGGCGGTAGGTTGCAGGGGTGGGGCAGCCACGCCGCCGAGGAAGGGGAAGAGGAGAAGTCGGCCGTCGGGAGAGCCGAGGAGCGAGAGGCGCGGGCCACAGGGTAGGGGGCAAGTTGAGGGGCGCCGCTAGGCCTAGATGTGACCGACCAGAGGAGCGACGGTCGAGAAGGGAAGGCCCGCGCTGGGGGCGGGTGCGGGTGCACGGCGCGCCTGGGAGGGATGCCGGCGACTGGCGGCCGGCGGCAGGAGGGAGAGGGGCCAGCGGCTGGGAGGGAGGCCGGTCGGCTGGGGGCGGCGGCTGGGAAAAAAAACCTAAACCTAGCTCTTTGATACCATGTAGGAAGAACCCATAACCCTAATCAGGGTTGGGTGTGGTATTAATAGACTTGAGTAATTGGACCTGACCCATTACAACGAGGGTGAGTCTAACATTTAGCAATCAAAAGCAAGTGACCAACAAACATGATAGTACATGATATTATTTAGCACATAACATTTTGTAATATGAAGCTTTTAAGCTAGTCTAGCATGTTACCTCTCTCCTTGGCAGGCTAGCAAGTGTCGCAGGCTGTTGAGGATCCCCGTTTTCTTTGGAATGCGGGGCAAAACGACTGATGGGGTGGTGAAACTTGCATTTCTGAGAATACTTGCAAGATCCTGTCTTCATGTAAAACTGCAGTATATAAAAATGAGAACAAGGGCCAGAAGTTCTCAGATAAGCAAAATAAATTGAGCACATAAAAAAATAAATTGTGCATCTAAAGAGAGCTATATTACATACATCACAAACAGTTTCTCCTGGCCTTTGAGGATAGATCATTGGCAAAGGTTCAACCTGTTTTACAAAAGAAAGCATTGTAAATGTTATGTACATCACAAACATTTGCCATCTTTAGATTCTTATACTGGCACATGAGTTGTATGAAAATGAAAGTTTTGCAGAAAATTTGCAGCCAGATTTAATACCACTGCAGGGACAATGGGTGCTGATGAAGGAAGAGTAGCTTGAACCAGTGGAACCATAAAAGCTATATCCGCAGCTGCACATACAAAACAATATCAGAGAGTAGGGAGATCTAAAAACAATTCCAGATATGTCAAAAGTTTAATTAAAAAATGGAGGGTGATAATGGCAAGCGCTGATGATGTCATTAGAATTAAGTTGATAGGTCAAGATATTATAGCAATTGCTGTCTGAAAACCAGCCTGAACATTGAAAATGGAACAAGAAACATTTTGCAATTGCTATCTGAAAAATTGTGGTATAAGGGCAACATATTTCAGCATGACATTCAAAAACAGACACATGATAATAGTCACAAGTGCAAGAAACTATAAATATCCTCAAACCCTAAGCTAATGAGTAGAAGACACTTCAGGAAAAATTCAAAGCGCTTATCATAACTGCACTATATGCCAATAAAATGTTTCAATTCATAACAAAAATATAATATTAGAAGCTCTGATGCCTTTTCTATATTATTAAGACTTTTAAGAACCTCTAATGTTTACAAGGTTACAAGGTCACTATAAGCTCTGCTTTCAGCATGATTTGCAAATGGCAAGTCTTCAACAGGGCATGTACTGCAAGTTAAAGTGTGATTTGATTAGAGTTAGCTTATTGCCGATGGTTTCTCTATCCTTCTTGAAGTAACACAAATGGAAACAGAGCAAAATGACCTATACGATGCCATGACAATTTAAGTCGACCAAATGGTTAGTTATGAAAAGAACAGACCTGGCCCTGGCCGATCAGGATGGTTGAAGCGACAAATAGAACCATATTTGCAGCTGTAAAAAGCAAGGGGGAAAACGTCAGATCTACCCCCCCCCAAAAAAAAAACTCATATGCACAAGAGATAAAGTCAACTTAGCAATCCTGCCCGTGAAGAAGGTACCTGCCTGTCTTCATATAAAACGAGCAATCCACTTCACCCTGCAATATGGGAGAAAATGTGCTGAGTGATACAAGCTATTTGGGTACAGTCAATGCTGCAGTGATAAACTAAAGCGATATGTGAAGATAAAGTAGAAGATATACTTTGGTAGATAGATTTTACTGAGAAATAGGAGTTGTCAAGAGATAACAATCTTTACTCATAAAAATATTTTATACACCAAGTCTGGATTACTTACAGAATTTACAGTAAGCATAGAACAGACTTTAACTTTACCTTGCGCTATTTTGCAACACATTTATTGATACAATTTCCAGATAAAAGGTGTGAATGAAACTGAAATTTACTGTAACTAGTGCTCTAGCAAATAAAAAAGATAACTAAAGTTTACTGCTCTAGCTAAAGAACCATTTGGTAAATGCATACTTGTCTTATAGGAAGCCCCTTTGCGTTACACGCCTCGGTCGGGGCATCTGCTGCATCAGTTGTTGCTGTATATATGGTTTCCTTTGCAATCAAAGGTGATGTCTTAATATCTTTTGGATGATTGAACTTGCAAATGGCACCAAATTTGCATTTGCCTGTTTTTGCATAGAACTGAAATACAGGACACCCAAGAAATGAAGGACTGTGCCATGAGAAAAAAAAAATGACAGCAATGTAAGATCTTACCACACAAATGGGTTCAGAAGGCCTCACTGGTAAGACAGCGCTATCAGCAATTAGAGACTGTTGCATTTCAGGAGAGCACAATTATTGAGACTCTCACAGAAGACTCAAAAATTTAGCAATCTAGTGAACAGATATAATTAACTTACTTCATTGTTTGTTCCTGTTCCTAATGCATTCACCATATCCTTCGGATGGTTGAACTTGCATTTAGATTTAAACTTACATCTATTATTCAATAAATACTGCAATGTTAAGAACAATGCAATCAATATATCGCCAACATCGGTCAGACAGATCCTAAAACTAGAATGTGATATGCTTACAGGACAATCTGGTTCCCCTGGTCGCTCAGGATAAGAATCTTCAACATTCGGGGCCTGCAAAAGGAGTTTAAGGAAGCCAGAAAGAGAATCAGTCAGAGCATTACAAGACAAAAGGCACAGCTACATAATACTAGAGATTATTTCAGTAGCCAAATCAAATAATAGCCAGGAAAATTTCAAAGAAGTTGATCCAGAAACAACATTCCCGTGAAAGTGTAATTTCTCTTTGACTTACATAGGTAGCCCCAACTCAGCTCATTAAGTATCCATTAAACATTATTTAATGGGAACAACAGCAAGGGTTGTTGCAGTAAGGCACAGGCACACAGTTTCGTAGAGCAGATGCAAATGTGCAAGGACCAAGGAGTGACTTGCCCAGCATGATGAAGCTAGAATAAATTCGAGGATTGGAGTCACTTAGTGCCAAACCAAAAGTGGCAAAATGGTAATGGATGGCATGCTAATGATGTTGAGCCTAAATGTCTGTGGCAGGACGGTGGGGAAAATACTGAGGCATGCAAAACAGAAAGAAAGTAGCTAGGTAGGAGTTGGAGAAAAAAAAAGGTAGGCAAAGAGATGTATGTACATATGAACATGATAAGAACATACAGTGTAACATGGTTCTTACAGCAGTAAAGCAACGCATGTTATGGTGAGCAGTGACCCACTGACCACCACCTCCACATCTCCTAGGCACCCAACGCAAGGAGATGCCATACACATGCTCGCTTGTCAAGAGAACATAAATAATATAAGAAACATACAGGGAAGATTGAATTTTCCTAGACTATTCCAGCCCGTAACCCTTTCTAGATAGCCCCAACTCATGCACTTACTCTAGAAAACATATACTGACATAATCCAAGCCCTACCAACCAGTCACCGTAATTGGGCACGCCGCAAGCAGTCGCAACGTTATATCATCTTGCCAGCAGCAATTGAGCACAGTGAGAGGTAGTATCAACAAACCCTGCAGGCCTATAACAACACCTGCCACTGTCCCTATCCAGATCAAACACCGATGCTGTCCTATTCAAATTGACCACTGTTGGAGCTAGCAGGGGGAAAAGGGGTCCCTCTCTCCCTCTCCGCTTTTGGAAAGCATCAGTACGATGACTGCCCTAACACCTAGCCACCTACCTGATGGCTTAAGAAACATGTTGTAAAGAGATGCAAACAGTAGGATGGTATTCATAAGTTTAATATCTTAAACACGACCTATATTAGTCAGGGCAAAAACTTAGCTGTATTGTTGAATAACAAAGAACAAAACTAGAATTCCAATTTTAATGGAAATCATTAGGGCTTGTTTGGATGCAGTATCCACTTCAATCCACCTGTGTTGGAGTGGATTGGGGTGCGTAAGGGCGCCAGAAAAGCAATTCAGAGGGGCATCATGGACAAGAGATGTGAGAGGAATCAAGATAGGCATGAGATGGAAGGGGAAACAAACGTCAGGAGTAAAATTAGAAAGTTTTATGTCTGTCAATAAGGAAAACAAAGAGAGCATTGAACAGGTTACATGTACCCCTCCAAAAGGAAGAGTAAGCACATACCGACACAAACTCAAGCACAGACACACCACACACTCCGTCTGAATGTGATTAAACCCACTGTTTGCCTAAACAGTTGTCTAGCACATTTCTACATGGTGGTAAGCCATGTCCAACGGATGACCTTTGAGCTGTTTACCTCATTTAATTGGCTAATTGGCCTCTTTTAATGACAAAATCATAGGTGACCGACTGCTTACTTTACAGTTTAGAATTTAGGTGCAAAGACTGTTTAAGACTAAATGAATCTTTTTGGTCATAAACTAAACGGAGACATTTCTTTTGATCAAGGAGCATAGAGCGACATTTATTTTTAAAAAGACAGAAGCTTCTGAACCAAATATGGCTAAGTCTACACAAAAGGAGGCTTGACCGAACTATGGTAAGAACTTGGCTTGCTCAATGTAAACGTCACCAACAATCAGTACTAGAGAGGGGAGAGAGCATGAAACACTAAATAAAAAAAGGGCGCTGAGCCAGTGCCGGCAGCTCCCTTGAGGTCTTGGAAGGGATAAGCGGAGGCCAGCCTCCCCCCACCCCACCCCACCCCAGATGGGGAGAGGATGCTTCAAACTCATGACCTATTGACTCAGAAGCATGAAACGCTCAAAATACAAAAAATAATGAAATGTAAGTTGATTTAAAAGATGAGTACAACATCAAATGCAGCTTTAGATTGTCGATTATGTTAGAGTGGACGCACTAACCAATTCAACCCAAACGCTTAAGCTTATGGGAGAAGGTAGTTTATCCACTTATACATTTCAACACCCCCACTCACGTGCAGCCAGAGAGAAAGGCGCAAACGCAGCCAACGAGAAAGGCGCAAACGTGGAAATAAATGGGTGGAGGCACAAATAAAGCCTATGCCAAGATTCGAACTCTAGACCTCTGTCTGTGATACCATGTTAGAGTGGACGTACTAACCAGTTAAACCCAAAAGCTTAAGCTAATGGGAGAAGGTAGTTTATCCACTTATACAGTTCAACAGATTACAGGCTAGCAAACATTTGCTAGTGGGATAGTGCTAGGTAGACAATTAGACATCAACGAAGACTATTACCTAGATTCCATGTATGTTTGTAGCAGCACAACAAGAAAGAATGTAATGAATATTAAAACAAGCTAAGCCTAGATTCCATGTACTTTTGATCATACTAGTAACTTGTTTAAGATAAGATTTGGTCAAATCTTAAAAAAAAAACTCTTACATTATTTAGTTTGCAAGTGTGTAAATTATACGAGTCAATTTGTATTCGAAGCTTAGTAACCAGGTTCCCGAATCGATGGGATCGAGGAACAGGAACGTAGTACACGGTACGCTACTAAAACTAGGTTATAACACAAGGAACGTGATTATTCCCACATTCCCGGTACGAGGAACGTGGCCAAGTTCCATGTTCCCGGTTTCTAGGAGTCGAAGTACTTGCAAAATCTCTCATATTTGAAAAAAAAATTAAGGATATCTTCTTGAAGAATTTAATGGTTAAATATAAGCATCAAAGATCGTGTAAAGTAGAACTTGTCAAGTATTAATGATCAGAGGGAGCATGTCCGGTAATAAACACAAGAAAACTGCAACAATTACGAGTTGGAGTATAAGAGTGTTTTACATCAATACTAGATGATGAGTAGGGTACTTTAGTAACTTTTCCATCTTCAGAATTGTGTATAAAAAACCAAACAAAGTATTTTACTACCCACTCTATTCCACTTTGCATTCTATGGCTCCTAAGTCCTAAGTGGTTGGATTTATAACATATCCATGCTCTTATGTGAAAAAAACAGCTAAAATTAAATAAAGCTCAAAAATCCAGGTGGGCTCAGTCAAGCACAATTAAATGGCTGCCCCGCAGGCTGCAGATAGCTGCTCTAGCTTGCTTATTAGACCCAGGAACATCATCCCTGTCCAGGGTACACTAGGTCATTTTCAACCTAGCCTTGTAAAAACCTCTCATAGGTGCCATACGTCCCTTTCACTGTTTTTAAGGCGTCGCCTAGGCGTCGCCTAGGCGACGCCTAGGCGTCCGGGCGGTGGTCTGACGCCTAGGCGCCTTGCCCGCCTACCTCGCCTAGGCGTCGCCTAGGCGCCGCCTAGGCGTCTAGGCGGTGGTCCAACGCCTTGGAGCGCCTTACCGCTTTAAAAACCATGGTCCCTTTACCCCAATCCTTGACCCCATCGACCCTGAAACTTAGTGACTACGGTTTAACACTTCAATGCAGGAACTGAGGCCAGCTACATGTGTTCTCACCTTCTATTTTTGTAGTTAGCCCTACTAAGAGTAATAAAAGCATGGTTTTGGAAATAACATAGATAATTCCGTAAAGGTATGTATTAGAAAAAAAAATAAGCACACTAGAAATAACATTTTAAGTAATAAGATGTATAGATTGCCACAAATAATAATGACAGATAGTCACCTCTTTCCAGTTTGGAACCCCACCCTCTGGAACCCGTTGTGGATGGTCAAATTTGCAGGTCTCTCCATACTTACAGGTTCCAGTGCTCATATAGAAGGCACAGTCCTTTTGCCCCGGTCGTTGTGGATATATAGGAAGGCTGCTTTCAAGCCTAGGGCGTTTAGCCATAGTATTCGATGAATATAAAGCCTCATTCTGGCCAACAGTACTATGACTTCCCATAAAAGATTGGTGATAGAGAACTATAGTATATATACAAAAGAACTTTATAAGCCAGCTGTATTAGGTAGCCATATACTGAAAATAATAATAATGTACTGAAATGAATAAAAACATAGTTATCAAACATAAGAGTACTACAAGAATAAGGAAAAATCCCAGCTCTAATGCTGTCTGAGAACCTCTTAGTACTACTCACTTGAGAAGAACTGAACAGTATAACTTTCAGTAGACTGGCAAGAATCAAGTGCATTTACAGTTCATAGCTAACCTCACAATTGGCTTGGATTTATTGGTACAAAGATGGTGATAGCATTTTTATATTCAAAATCAGACAGCCAAATATCAAAACTCCAAGCATTCTGTTTCATGGTACAGCTACTCCCCACTAATTACCAAGGCTCTTCCCTGTTCAAATATTTTTACTACCATTTTTTATCCTCTGGTCCTTCATTACTAAGCTCATTCACAAGAAATGGTCTAATTCTACAATCTGCATGCCAAACAAGTCAACAATTGAGGATATGAAATTATGATACATCCTACATAACTTGAAGGTAATACCTTTATCGATGCTTGATTGTGCAATTTCTGCCCTTAATTATTCTCTGCGGTGTCTCAATTTAAGTTTTATGCAGCCACGCAATTCCACAAAAGCGTAATAAAAATTGCTCGTAAGTAGTATATATATCCAAGATAGCTAGATCAGTACGAGCTCCATTAACACTAGCAACACCAACGCCCAACATAAACACTGAGTCCAACGGCCAATTGATCTTAATACTACTAGTTTCAGACAAACAAGCGGTCAAACGACTATACACTATGGCAACCACGACAAAGAAACAAATCACACATGCATCGGCGGCAGCATTGTCCGATGAACACGCACGGGAAACTCCTCATACCAACCAAAACAGGAAGAGGGCAGCTCTCACCTTCCGCGGATCGTCTCGCGCCGACATACGAGTCGAAGGCGCCGACGTCGGCAGAGGATGGATAAGGCAATAGGGTGCCGGCGTAACGGGCCGCGATGAGGTCGACCTCAAAATCCGAGTAACGTGGCGGCGGCTGCGCACCGTCGCCGCCCGGGAAGGCTCCGCGGTAGTACGGGTAGAAAGGGTCCGACATCGGCGGCGACTAGGGTTTCCGCACGCGCTGCCCTGTGGGGAGATACCTGCGCTTGCGAAAGTTTAATAAATGGACGGGAAGCGGGCGAATGTCCACTGGCGTCTTACGAGGCGCTTGCACGCGGCTATAAGAGCATCTGCATAGGTCTCTTAAAATGTTCCTAACTTAAAATTAAAGATAAATAGGAAAAATCAAGCCTCCAACAGGCCTGCTAAACCTTTTCTAACTTTTTGATAGTCCTAGAAAATTCGTATTTTGTAGCTACAAACAGAGGACGTTTTGGTTCTCCAAAACGTTTCCCACGGGCCCATCTCAAGTCTCCCGCCGGCCCATTCAATTATTTTCATCGCGGGTTGCAGGCGCTGTGTCTCCATGTTTCTTCCACAAAATCTCTGTGCCGCCAAACGCTCTGCCGCCCCAACCCTCCATTTCTCCCAGCCGCGCTGCTGCGTTCGCCACATCGCACAACCACGCACAGCCACGCACTATCGTCCCAGCAGCTGGTATTGTCCACTCCAGTTCCGATTTTTTTATTGTGGTTTCCATGTCCGAAGTCTCAGCTGCCTTGAGCTCTTTACGACATACAGTCTGACGAGTACGTGCACTAGTCTCTAAACGTTTGCTTGTCTTTATCCCTGATTCATGTTCCATTAAACTCATGTGTGTTGCTTGCCATTTGTTTCTAGAATCATATTTGTACATGATCTGCCTACGTGCAAGGGATTGAAATCTGTCTATGGTCGTTGATTCACCTATATTTTGTTGTTGTACAGGGTATTTTTTATACCTAGCTATTATATATTTTGTGTAATTCAAGGACACATATTATCATACATTTTGGAATAATGAATGCCACCTGAGAAATTATGTTTGCATACATCTTGTTGTAGGTTGTCTGTTTCTATGGAAGGAAATATTTTTTACAACGTTGCTCAATGGGTCTGAACACAACATCTGTATGGGGTGGGATGGTTTCGGCAGTCCACCTGAGGGACAAGAATCACCTAATACAGGCACAACTGACTCCAGGAGAGTAAACAAGAAAAGGTTGAAGAATTTTAGTGACAAGGAGGACTTGTTACTTGTGAGGGCTTGGTTGACCATTATGTCGGGGACCATAATTAGGGGTACCCCCAAGACTCCTAATCTCAGCTGGTAACCCTCATCAGCACAAAGCTGCAAAGGCCTGATGGGCGTGATTAAGGTCAAGGCTCAGTCCACTCAAGGGACACAATCACGCCTCGCCCGAGCCCAGCCTCGGGCAAAGGCAGCCGACCCCGAAGGATCCACGTCTCGCCCGAGGGTCCCCTCAAGCGACGGACGCACCTTCGACTCGCCCGAGGCCCAGCTCGAGTAGGCTTCGCGGAGAAGCAACCTTGACCAGATCGCCACGCCAACCGACCGTATCGCATGAGCATTTAATGCAAGGATCGCCTGACACCTTATCCTGACGTGCGCTCCTCAGTCGACAGAGCCGAAGTGACCGCAGTCACTTCGCCGCTCCACTGGCCGACCTGACAGGAAAACAGCGCCGCCTACTGAGACCACCTAGAGGGGGGTGAATAGGTGATCCTGTAAAACTTAAAACTTAACACCACAAACTTGATTAAGAGTTAGAACAATGAAATCAAGTGAGTAGAGAGGAGAGCTCTTGTGAAGCACAATAGACACAATAAGGACAAGCACAAGAGACACGAGGATTTATCCCGTGGTTCGGCCAAGTACAAAACTTGCCTACTCCACGTTGTGGCGTCCCAACAGACGAGAGTTGCACTCAACTCCTCTCAAGTGATCCAATGATCAACTTGAATACCACGGTGTTCTTCTTTACTTTACTCTTTCTCGTTTGCGAGGAATCTCCACAACTTGGAGTCTCTCGCCCTTACAATAAGAATCACAATGAAGCACTAGAGTAAGGGAGGGAAGCAACACACTCAAATCCATAGCAAATACGCACACACAAGATCAAGACTTGAGCTCGAAAGAGTATCACAAGTGTCGGCGTTTCGAGACCGGGGGGTCCCTAAGCCGACGAGTGAATGTTGTTGCGTGCCCCAGCCCAAATGGGTCGAGCGCGTGGGCGAGCGCGAAGGGGGGAAGCGAGGTGGCCGGAGAAGGGCGTGAGAGAGGTGGAAATCCTGCGGCCTTCGTGTTCGTCCCGCGCCCAGGTCGGGTGCGCTTGCAGTAGGGGGTTACAAGCGTCCACGCGGGTGAGGGAAGCGAGCGGCCCCAAGAGAGCGCCTGTCCCGTCCTCGTCCCCGCGCGGCCAACCCTCTCTAAGAGGGCCCTGGTCCTTCCTTTTATAGGCGTAAGGAGAGGATCCAGGTGTACAATGGGGGTGTAGCAGAGTGCTACGTGTCTAGCGGGGGAGAGCTAGCGCCCTGAGTACATGCCGATGTGGCAGCCGGAGAGATCTTGGCACCCTGCTGGTGTGATGTCGTGGCCGTCGGAGGAGCGACGGAGCCTGGCAGAGGGACAGCTGTCGGAGCGGTTGAGTCCGTGCTGACGTCCTCCTGCTTCCGTAAGAGAGCTGAGAGCCGCCGTCGTCACAGAGCTTGCGGGGCGCCATCATTGCCTATCTGGCGGAGCTAGCCAGATGGGACACCGGTCTTGTTCTCTGCGACCCGAGTCAGCTCGGGGTAGGGTGATGATGGCGCTTCCTGTTGACGTGGCTGGCTTGCGCCCTAGGTTGGGCGACGTGGAGGCTCCTCCGAAGCCGAGGTTGAGTCTGTCTTCCGTGGCCGAGGCCAAGTCCGAGTCCCTGGGTCGGGCGAGGCGGAGGTCGTTCGGCAGAGGCCAGGGCGGAGTCCGAGCCCTGGGGTCGGGCGGAGCGGAGTTCGTCGTCTTCTGGGGCTGAGCCCGAGTCCGAGCCCTAGGGTCGGGTGGAGCGGAGTTCGCCGTCTTCCGGGACTTAGCCCGAGTCCGAGCCCTAGGTCGGGCGGAGCGGAGTTCGTCGTCTTCCGGGACTTAGCCCGAGTCCGAGCCCGGGGTCGGGCGGAGCGGAGTTCGTCGTCTTCCGGGACTTAGCTCGAGTCCGAGCCCGGGGTCGGGCGGAGCGGAGTTCGCCGTCTTCCGGGACTTAGCCCGAGTCCGAGCCCTGGGTCGGGCGGAGCGGAGTTCGCCGTCTTCCGGGACTTAGCCCGAGTCCGAGCCCTAGGGTCGGGCGGAGCTTCCTATGGTGCCTTTGGCAGGGCCTGACTGCCCGTCAGTCTCACTCTGTCGAGTGGCACTGCAATCGAAGTGGTGCGGGCGGCGCTGTCCTTTTGTCAGGCCGGTCAGTGGAGCGGCGAAGTGACGGCGGTCTCTTCGGCTCTGCCGGGGGGCGTGCGTCAGGATAAAGGTGTCAGGCCACCTTTGCGTTAAATGCTCCTGCGATTCGGTCGGTCGGTGCTGCGATTTAGTCAGGGTTGCTTCTTAACGAAGGCAGGGCCTCGAGCGAGCCGGAGATGTGTCCGCCGTTGAAGGGGGGCCTCGGGCGAGACGGAAATCCTCCGGGGTCGGCTGCCCTTGTCCGAGGCTAGGCTCGGGCGAGGCATGATCGAGTCGCTTGAATGGACTGATCCCTGACTTAATCGCACCCATCAGGCCTTTGCAGCTTTATGCTGATGGGGGTTACCAGCTGAGAATTAGGAGTCTTGAGGGTACCCCTAATTATGGTCCCCGACAGTAGCCCCCGAGCCTCGAAGGGAGTGTTATCACTCGCTTGGAGGCTTTCGTCGCACTTTTTTGCAAGGGGACCAGCCTTTCTCGGTTGCATTTTGTTCCGGTGGGTGCGCGCGAGCGCACCCGCCGGGTGTAGCCCCCGAGGCCTCGGAGGAGTGGTTTCACTCCTCCGAGGTCTTAATGCCTTGCGTAATGCTTCGGCTGGTCTGGTTGTTCCCTCATGTGAACTGGCCGTAGCCCAGGTATACGGTCGGGGCCCAAGTTCTCGGGCTGGTATGTTGACGCTGTCAACGGTTCGGCCGGGGCCGGGTTTGCGAGAGCAGCCCCCGAGCCTCCGCACAGGGCGAGAGGACGATCAGGGACAGACTCGGCTTTTTTACATACGCCCTGCGTCGCCTTTCCGCAAGGAGGAGGGGGGAAAGCGCCATGTTACCCTCGATGGGCGCCGAACATGGTGTCTCCGGTGAGCTGCAAGCGGGTAATCCGAGTGGACGTCCGTGCCCCGTTCGTTAGGGGTCGGCTAGGGGCCCAGAGGCACGCCCAAAAGTACCTGTGGGTGATCTGCCGGACCCGGTCCCCTAGCGACGGGGTCCGAGGGCTCGATGCCTCCCTCCGATGGGATTCCGTTACAAGATCGCTCCCGCTGGTCTCGGAAATGTCCTAGGGTACCTCGGGAGCGCAGCCCGAGCCTTGGTTATGTATCGAACGTACCCCTGGTCATCCCTCGCTCGGCGTCTGAGGCGGTTGTGAACCCTTCGGGGGCCAGCCTTCGAACCCCTGATCAGTAATGGGCGCGGAGCCCGAGTAGCCTGAGGCGGCCGTGGAACCCTTCGGGGGGCCGGCCTTCGAACCTCTGACCAGTAGTGGGTGTAGGGCCCACGCGATCTGAGGCGGCTGTTGAACCCCTCGGGGGGCCAGCCTTCGAACCTCTGATCAGTAGGGAGGCTCGGAGCCCGGTTCCTTCATGGGGAAGGATCCTTTTCGGGGTATCCCCCTTTCCTGGTCCCTGCTGCAAGAGATAGAGAAAGAGGAAAAACGGAAAAGGATACGAAATCGAACGACGCGGCGTACCTTTTTTGGCGCGGTTATTACGGCGAAGGCGAAGCGTCGCCCACTTCTCCTGCCATAGGTGCCGCCTGTCCCGCCGCGGAGTTATAATGCGACGGGGCGGGTTGTTGGCGGGGCGGCCGTTGCGCGTGCGCGAGCCGTTCGAGGAACGGTTGTTTCGCTTCACGTTTTTTGAATCCCGCATCCGGTCCGGGCGGAACGCTGGAAACGGTCTCGTCTTGGTCTTTATATACCTAGGAGAGGGTCTGGTGACGGTTCTTCGCTCCGCTTCCTGCCTCCTTTAGGTTTTCGCAACCCAAGAGACTTTAGCCAGAGAAGAAAAAACCGCCCTTCCTGCCCCTTGCGCCTCCACCCCTTCCATTTGGTGATGGCTGACCGGGTGACCATCATCTCGCCGCACGATCCATGGCCCTTTTCCACGGTGACGGCGAGCGATCTGGAGGAGCTGGTCGGCGAGGGTTTGCTTCGCCCTCTCACCGATGAGCAGCGACCAGAATGGATTCCTCCCGTGGGCGGAGCCGCTCCATCCCCACCGTCGGGGTACGTCGTGAGCTTCGTCTCCTTCCACGAGCGGGGATTCGGTGTGCCGGCGGGCCGCTTTATGCGGGCGATCCTGTTCCACTATGGGGTGGAGTTGCACAACCTCACTCCCAACTCCATCTCGCAGGCCGCTATCTTCGTAGCGGTGTGCGAAGGGTATTTGGGGATCGCCCCCATTGGGATTTGTGGACCCATCTCTTTTTCGCCGAGCTTTTTGCTTCGCCGACGGGGGAGAGGAAGGTCCGCGCAGCGGTGCGGGCCGGCGGCTGCACCCTCCTGCTGAGGCAGTCGCGGGCGTCGCAGTATATTCCTGCCATCCTTGCGTCCTCGAACAAGGGGTGGCAGCGCCGGTGGTTCTACCTCCGGAACGACGGTGAGTTGCTCCCGCCGTTCTCCCAACGAGTAGTCACCGACGCCTGGCATCACGGGACCCCGCACGAGAGACAGAAGAACCTCGGACCCCTTTTCCAGGCCTTGGAGGCGTTGCGGGAGGGGGGACTCACCGTTGCGGGAGTGATTGCCGCCATCCACCGTCGGAGGGTGCTTCCCTTGGCGGAGCGACGGCTGTCGCTTTGGGAGATGACCCCGGAGGCTGACTGGGAGGGCTCGCGGATGTCCCCTGATCCTCTTCCCTTCGACGCCCTCCAATGGCGGGTGTCCGCTGCGTTGGGGAAGCCGGACCCCCACGCCTTCTCCCAGCTTCGGATGCGCCCCGACCAGGGGTGCGTGACTCTGGTGAGTGTTTGCTCCTTCCTTCTTCATACATTGGGTTGCTCCTGGTCCTTACGATCGGGCTTCTTTCCCCCCCCTTTCTCCAGGAGGTGGGGTGGCACAAGCCTTCCTGGCCACGGGTCCCGCAGGATGCGGTGGACCGAGCAGCACGGCGGGTCGCCGCGGAGGAGAAGAAGAGGAAGAAGGACGCGGAGAAGGCCCGGGCCCGTGAGCGGAGGCGGGCCCGAGATGCCTTGGAAAAGCGTCGTCGCCAGCAGGAGAGGGAGGGACTCCCGAGGGAGCCGTCGCCAGAAACGCCCGACGACGACGACGACGATGATGATGATGATGATGATGAGGACGACATGGCCGCCCATCTCGGCTTCAGCCCCGTCTCGGGGTGTGGCCAGGAGCCGTCGAGCCAGCCCCCGAGCGGGCTGACGCCGTCAGTCCCCGGAGTCGAGGCGTCGGGGTCCCGGTCCGAGGCACGGGGGCAACCTGAGAGGACACCTGACCCCTCGGCCGGAGGAGCCGAGGTGACTCCGGGGGGCCAGGTCAGGGCGTCTGCTCCCCAAGGGCCGCCGCTCATGCCGGCAGCGCAAGGAGGTGACCCTCAAGTCGTCGTGACAGTGCCCGGGCAATCTGCTCCCCGGGTGTCCAAAGCAAGGGTGGCGCCGAAGTTGCCGGCGAGGCGGACCTCGGCGGCTGTTCCGGGAGCTGGGGTCCAAGAAACTTCCCCCCAGGCGCGGTGGATCATGGCCCGGAGCGGGTAGGTATCTCGGAATGTCTTCGTCCTGGCTTTCCATTCATATGTCTCGGTCGTGATTTTCCTTTTTCCCTCAGCAAGCGAAGCCATGGCCAGACCGACCTGGCACCCCGGAAGGCCCTTAAGACGGCGCCGGCCTGTGCGGCCAGCGCCGCTCCGGGCCTTGTCGTTCAGCCGACCCTCTCGCAGGACGTTTCACCGCAGGGGGCTCGGGCGGCACATGTCGCTGTGGAGCAGGTTCCCGAGGCTGGCTCTTCTGCCGAGGCGGCCATCGTGATAGGGGAGGCGGTTGACGCTGACGTGGTCCCGAGCCCACCTGACGTGCCGGCCATGCTGGCGCCTGTCGCTACCGGAGTCGCCGCCGTCCCAGTCGGGGAGCGACCGGTTGCTGCCGGCGTCGAGACGGCTGATGCGTCGGCGCCCAGTGCCTCGGAAGAGCTGGGCGTGGAGGCACGATCCGTCCAGCCGGGCGGCAGCCTCATCGCTGTGCGGCGGAGCCTCGGGGCCCGGCGCCAGTTGCTCCGGTTTCGGACCCGCGAGGCCTCGGACCCTGTCTTCATTCTCGACGATGAACAGGAGGACCAGTCCTGGGATGAGCTCCGCGAGCGTGCTGAAGCGACGGTGGGGTCGCTCCGGTCGTCGCTGGAGGTTTTCTGCAGGGACGTCCCCAAAATCCTCTAGGTAACGGTTTCAGGCATACCTTTTCTTTTCTGTGAACGAGGCGTTCTTCGTGACGCCCTGTTTCCTTCCCCCAGGATCTGACGGATCGGAGCGCCGCCAAGTCGTCGTTCATCCACCGCGAGGTCGATGTCTGGGGCTCGCTGTGATCCCTGAGGACCTCGCTCGCCGGGGCTACTGCGCGCCTTTCTCAGCAGAGTGCCAAGGTAGCGGACCTCCAGTTGCTCTGCACTGACCTGAGAGCCGAGGCGGCAGCAGCGCGCGTGGAGGCGGCAGCGGTGCGCGCAGAGGCGCAACGGCAGCGGTCGGAGTTCGTCCAGGTCGTCGAGGAGCGGGACCAATCTCGGGGCCGGGCTGTCGAGGCCGAAAGCCGGGCTGAAACCCTCGCAGCCGACTTAGCCGCAGCCCAGGTCGCGGCCTCGGAGCAGCGTGCCCGAGCCAGAGGTACGCCTTGGCCGTCCCTGGTTCTTGTTCTTGTCTGTTTCCTCTGCTTGTGTTTGAGATCTTTCTTCTGGCTGTTCGCAGAGCTCGAGTCCGCCCTTGACGAGTCCGCCAAGGCGCTTGCCGAGGCGCTTGCCGGAGCTGCCGAGCAGAGGGAGGCCGACCTTGCGGCCATGTCCGAGGCCGTCTCGGACGTTTATCAGATCCTTGGCTCCAGCGACATCCCTTCAGGAAGCTCCCCTCAAAGCCGCCTTCAAGCCTTGGGTGATCACGCGCGCGGCAGAGTCCGCGAGGCGCTACACCACGGCGTCAGGCGGGCCTTCGCCGTGCTCGCTTCCCACTATGTTGTGGACCTGGAGCGGGTTAGTGAGGGGTATTGTCTTCCTGACGAAGACGAAGCTGCCCTGGCAGAAGTTCAGCGGCTCGACGCGGTCGCCGCGGGTCCGAGCGCGGTGCTGGCGACCACCTTTGAGGCGGAGATCCTTCCCCCTGCGCCGTCGCCGGAAGCCGAGATGGACCTTACCGAAGGCGGGGACGGAGCTGAAGGCGCGGTTCCTTCCCAAGGCGACGCCTAACTCTTGTTGGAACAGTTCCTGTTGGACGTGCGTGTGTCTTACTGCAGCCGCTGAGGCCTGAACACTTTGTTTTCATTGCATGAAGTCGTACTCTTCTTCCTTTTATTTTGCGTGTCCGGCTTAGCCTGTCAGTAATAGGGTGGCTTCCCGAGTAGGGTCATTTTTCATGGCGGGTGATGAGTGAGGTGTCCCTAACCCGGAGGCGTAGGAGTTCCTCAGCTCAGTCGGCCTCGCCACTTACATGCACCCACGTTCGCTCCTTGGGGCCCTGCCTCTGACATAGCAGGGAGAACGCAAAAGCCTTTTTTGATCGAAAATTTTTGGATGCGGAGAGGTACACCCAATCTTGACGCAGAGGGGGGCGCGGAGGGGTTCCCCCTTTTTAGCCCCCGAGGGAGGGTCGGGCTCTGCCGAGGCGAGGCCGACCCTTCCTTAACGACTGAGACTTGTGTGGGAGCGAGGTATACGAACGGCTTGAAAACATCTTAAGGGTAGAAGCAACGTAGCTGTCGGACGTTCCAAGCGTTGCCGTAGACCTCGTCTTGACCGCCGGCCAGCTTGTACGTTCCGGGCTCCAGAACGTCGGCGGTGACAAGCGGCCTTTCCCGGGGGTGCGTGCAGCCCCCGGGTACCCCCAGCAAGGGCTCGGGGTGCTGTGTGATGGTCGGGGTCTTCTCCTGGTTGGCTTCGATGCCCCGTTTGGAGATAATGAACTCCAAAACCATGCCCTGGGGCACCCCGAAGACCCACCTTTCAGGGTTGAGCTTGACGCTTTTCGCTTCTTTTAGCTTGTAGATCTCCTCGCCTATCACTCTGCGCTTCTCCTTGTCGAATCGGCGCAGAGGCTGCTTGACGGGTCGGGCTCCGGCCCGAATATCCAGCGAGTGCTCGGCGACATCCCTCGGTATGCCGGGCATGTCCTAGGGACTCCACGCAAAGACGTCGGCGTTTGCGCGGAGAAAGCCGACGAGCACTGCTTCCTATTTGGGGTCGAGCCCGGAACCGATCCAAATCTGCTTGGAGGTGTTGCCACTGGGGTCGAGAGGGACGACCTTGACCGTCTCCACTGGCTCGAAGTTGCCGGCATGGCGCTTCACGTCTGGCACCTCTTTGGAGAGGCTTTCCAGGTCGGCGATGAGGGCCTCGGACTCGGCGAGGGCCTCTGCGTACTCCACGCACTCCACATCGCATTCGAACGCGTGTTTGTACGTGGGGCCGACGGTGATGACCCCGTTGGGGCCCGACATCTTGAGCTTCAGGTAGGTGTAGTTGGGTACGGCCATAAACTTCGCGTAGCATGGCCTCCCCAGCATCGCGTGGTAGGTTCCTCGGAACCCGACCACCTCGAACGTCAGAGTCTCCCTTCGAAAGTTGGAGGGCGTTCCGAAGCAGACGGGAAAGTCGAGTCGTCCGAGGGGCTGGACGCGCTTCCCGGGAATGATCCCATGGAAGGGCGCAGCGCCTGCTCGGACGGAGGACAAATCGACGCGCAGGAGCCCGAGGGTCTCGGCGTAGATGATGTTGAGGCAGCTGCCCCCGTCCATAAGGACCTTGGTGAGCCTGACGTCGCCGACGATGGGGTCGACGACGAGCGGGTATTTCCCCGGGCTCGGCACGTGGTCGGGGTGGTCGGCTTGGTCGAAGGTGATGGGCTTGTCGGACCAGTCTAGGTAGACTGGCGCCGCCACCTTCACCGAGCAGACCTCCCGGCGCTCTTGCTTGCGATGCCGAGCCGAGGCGTTTGCCGCATGCCCACCGTAGATCATGAAGCAGTCGCGGACCTCGGGGAACTCTCCTGCTTGGTGATCTTCCTTCTTGTCGTCGTCGCGGGCCCTGCCACCCTCCGCGGGTGGCCCGGCCCTGTGGAAGTGGCGCCGAAGCATGACGCACTCCTCAAGGGTGTGCTTGACGGGCCCCTAATGATAGGGGCACGGCTCCTTGAGCATCTTGTCGAAGAGGTTGGCACCTCCGGGGGGCTTCCGAGGGTTCTTGTACTCGGCGGCGGCAACAAGGTCCGCGTCGGCGGCGTCGCGTTTCGCTTGCGACTTCTTCTTGCCTTTCTTCTTGGCGCCGCGCGGAGTAGACGCCTCGGGAGCATCTTCCGATGGGCGGCCCTGGGGCTGCTTGTCCTTTCGGAAGATAGCCTCGACCGCCTCCTGGCCAGAGGCGAACTTGGTGGCGATGTCCATCAGCTCGCTCGCCCTGGTGGGGGTCTTGCGACCCAACTTACTCACCAGGTCGCGGCAGGTGGTGCCGACAAGGAACGCGCCGATGACATCCGAGTCGGTGATGTTGGGCAGCTCGGTGCGCTGCTTCGAGAATCGCCGGATGTAGTCCCGGAGAGACTCTCCCGGCTGCTGCCGGCAGCTTTGGAGGTCCCAGGAATTCCCGGGGCGCACGTACGTGCCCTGGAAATTGCCGGCGAAGGCTTGGACCAGGTTGTCCCAGTTGGAGATCTGCCCCGGAGGCAGATGCTCCAACCAGGCGCGAGCGGTGTCGGAGAGGAACAGGGGGAGGTTGCGGATGATGAGGTTGTCGTCTTCCGTTCCACCCAGTTGGCAGGCCAGGCGGTAGTCCGTGAGCCACAGTTCCGGTCTCGTTTCCCCCGAGTACTTTGTGATAGTAGTCGGGGGTCGGAACCAGGTCGGGAACGGCGCCCGTCGGATGGCCCGGCTAAAAGCCTGCGGACCGGGTGGTTCGAGCGAGGGACTCCGATCCTCCCCGCTGTCGTAGCGTCCCCCACGCCTGGGGTGGTAACCTCGGCGCACCCTCTCGTCGAGGTGGGCCCGACGGTCGCGATGATGGTGCTCGTTGCCGAGGTGGCCCGGGGCCGCAGGCGCGGTGTTGCGCGTGCGCCCGGTGTAGACCGAGGCTTCCCGCATGAATCGGGAAGTCGCGGCATGAGGTCCCAAGGGGTATCCCTGCCTTCGGGAGGCAGAGCTCTCGGCCCGTCGGACCGCAGCGCCTTCCAGGAGATTCCTGAGCTCTCCCTGGATTCGCCGACCCTCGGTGGTTGATGGCTCCGGCATCGCGCGGAGAAGCATCGCTGCTGCAGCCAGGTTCTGACCGACCCCACTGGATGCGGGTGGCGGCCTGACCCTGACATCGTTGGCGACGCGATGCTGGAAACCCTGGGGCAGGTGACGTATTTCTCCGGCCGGGGGTTGGCCCGCCCATACCTGCCCGACGTTCCGGTGGATCGGCTCAAGCGCTCCTGCTACCTCGTCGAGCCTGGCCTGCGCCCCGCGGACTTGCTCGAGCTGTGGGTCGTGACCCCCCGCCGGAACGGGGACCACAGCTAGCTCCCGCGGGATGTCAGCGCGAGGCATCGGCCTAGGGAGATCACCGTCCTCCGGCATGCCGAGATGATTGCCTTTGGAGGGATCCCCTAGCTCGACGTGGAAGCATTCGCGGCTTGGGCCGCAGTCCTCGTCGTCGAGGCTGCGGCTACCGTCGGAACAGTCGGAGAGGCAGTAGTCACATGCGGTCATGAAGTCCCGCATGGCACTGGGGTTGCCAAATCCAAAGAAATCCCAACAGATGTTGGGGTCGTCATCTTCCTCGGACCCAGAGGGCCCGTAGGTCGAGACGTCCGTCAACCGGTCCCAAGGCGACCGCATGCGAAACCCCAGAGGGTTTGATCTCGCCTCTACGAGAGCGCTCGCCAAAGCAAGGTCGCTAGGCGGGTTGAGGCTGAGTCCAAATGACGCAAGATGGGAATCGGTCGGTACCTTTTGGTCGACGAGCAGCGACATAGTCACGTCGGGGACTGATTGCACCGCCGTCTCAGGTACGAGGGCGACGTCCTGCAAGCTCTCCGCGAGCGCGCTGGCGTCGTCCACTTGCTCGGGATTGGCGTGTCACGGGGGGATGGCGCTCGCCTTCGTCTCAAACGCGAGGTCGATGCCCGACGCGCCCCCCGTTGGAGCGCTGGGGACGTCGACTCGCTCGACAGCCAACGAGGCGCAACCTCCCGCTTGGCCTTGGTTGCCCCGCCTCCTCCTCCGTCGGCGGGGGAGAGGACGGGGCAAGCTCGAATGTTGTTCTTCCACTGCGTGGGGAAGACGTCGTCGATCCCGCCGCCGGCGGGCGGGCTGTCGGCCGCCATTGTCGTCGTCGCGCGACGGTGGAAGGAGTATCATGTCGTAGCTGCCATCGAAGGACATGAACTCAAGACCCCTGAAACGGAGCGCCGTCCCGGGCCAGAGAGGTTGCTGGAGACTGCCCATCTGGAGCTTGACGGGAAGCTGTTCGTCAACACGCAGCAGGCCCCTACCTGGCGCGCCAACTGTCGGCGTTTCGAGACCGGGGGGTCCCTAAGCCGACGAGTGAATGTCGCTGCGTGCCCCAGCCCAGATGGGTCGAGCGCGTGGGCGAGCGCGAAGGGGGGAAGCGAGGTGGCCGGAGAAGGGCGTGAGAGAGGTGGAAATCCCGCGGCCTTCGTGTTCGTCCCGCGCCCAGGTCGGGTGCGCTTGCAGTAGGGGGTTACAAGCGTCCACGCGGGTGAGGGAAGCGAGCGGCCCCAAGAGAGCGCATGTCCCGTCCTCGTCCACGCGCGGCCAACCCTCTCTAAGAGGGCCCTGGTCCTTCCTTTTATAGGCGTAAGGAGAGGATCCAGGTGTACAATGGGGGTGTAGCAGAGTGCTACGTGTCTAGCGGGGGAGAGCTAGCGCCCTGAGTACATGCCGATGTGGCAGCCGGAGAGATCTTGGCACCCTGCTGGTGTGATGTCGTGGCCGTCGGAGGAGCGACGGAGCCTGGCGGAGGGACAGCTGTCGGAGCGGTTGAGTCCGTGCTGACGTCCTCCTGCTTCCGTAAGAGAGGTTGAGTCTGTCTTCCATGGCCGAGGCCGAGTCCGAGCCCCTGGGTCGGGCGAGGCGGAGGTCGTTCGGCAGAGGCCAGGGCGGAGTCCGAGCCCTGGGGTCGGGCGGAGCGGAGTTCGCCGTCTTCCGGGACTTAGCCCGAGTCCGAGCCCGGGGTCGAGCGGAGCGGAGTTCGTCGTCTTCCGGGGCTGAGCCTGAGTCCGAGCCCTGGGGTCGGGCGGAGCGGAGTTCGTCGTCTTCTGGGGCTGAGCCCGAGTCCGAGCCCTGGCGTCGGGCAGAGCGGAGTTCGCCGTCTTCCGGGACTTAGCCCGAGTCCGAGCCCTGGGTCGGGCGGAGCGGAGTTCGTCGTCTTCCGGGACTTAGCTCGAGTCCGAGCCCGGGGTCGGGCGGAGCGGAGTTCGCCGTCTTCCGGGACTTAGCCCGAGTCCGAGCCCGGGGTCGGGCGGAGCGGAGTTCGCCGTCTTCCGGGACTTAGCCCGAGTCCGAGCCCTGGGTCGGGCGGAGCGGAGTTCGCCGTCTTCCGGGACTTAGCCCGAGTCCGAGCCCTGGGGTCGGGCGAAGCTTCCTATGGTGCCTTTGGCAGGGCCTGACTGCCCGTCAGTCTCACTCTGTCGAGTGGCACTACAATCGAAGTGGCACAGGCGGCGCTGTCCTTTTGTCAGGCCGGTCAGTGGAGCGGCGAAGTGATGGCGGTCTCTTCGGCTCTGCCGGGGGGCGTGCGTCAGGATAAAGGTGTCAGGCCACCTTTGCGTTAAATGCTCCTGCGATTCGGTCAGTCGGTGCGGCGATTTAGTCAGGGTTGCTTCTTAACGAAGGCAGGGCCTCGGGCGAGCCGGAGATGTGTCCGCCGTTGAAGGGGGGCCTCGGGCGAGACGGAAATCCTCCGGGGTCGGCTGCCCTTGTCCGAGGCTAGGCTCGGGCGAGGCATGATCGAGTCGCTCGAATGGACTGATCCCTGACTTAATCGCACCCATCAGGCCTTTACAGCTTTATGCTGATGGGGGTTACCAGCTGAGAATTAGGAGTCTTGAGGGTACCCCTAATTATGGTCCCCGACAACAAGGTTCTCACTAGAACATAGCTCAAATCACTAAGAATGTCGAACAAGTGCGCAAGAATGAAGTGTGAGTGATCAACAATGCTCAAGGAATGCTTGGTGTTCTCCTCTATGCGCCTAGGGGTCCCTTTTATAGCCCCAAGGCAGCTAGGAGCCGTTGAGAGCATTTCAAGAAGGCAATTCTTGCCTTCTGTCGACTGGCGCACCGGATAGTCCGGTGGACCACCGGACACTGTCCGGTGCGGATTTCTTTCCTTCTTTGGCGAAGCCGACCGTTGGCGCTTTGGAGCCGTTGGCGCACCGGACAGTCCGGTGCCCCTTCTGACCGTTGGCTCTGCCACGCATCGCGCGCGGATTATGCGGCCGACCGTTGGCCCGACCGACTGTTGGCTCACCGGACAGTCCGGTGATTTATAGCCGTACACCGTTAATTGCTTCCCGAGAGCAGCCAGTTGACAGACACCGGCCTGGCGCACCGGACACTGTCCGGTGCACCCAGACCGAGCTGTCTTTGGCTGAACAAAGCCATCTTTTTTCCAACTTGATTTCTCCTATTTCCAGCACTTAGACACAATACATTAGTCTCCAAAATGATGTACTAAGTCTTAGAAACATACCTTTACACTTGATTTGCACTTTGCCCACCATTTGGTATAGTTTAACACTTAAGCACTTGTGTTGGACACTAGATCACCAAAACACTTAGAAATGGCCCAAGGGCACATTTCCCTTTCAATCTCCCCCTTTTTGGTGATTTATGCCAACACAATAAAAAGCAACTAAGAGAAGTGCAACATCAAGGCAAATGAAAACTCAAATTTGTTTTGATTCAAAATTGGCATATTTGGATCATTCTTTGCCACCACTTGGTTTGTTTTTGCAAATCAACCTCAATTTCCTATCTCTAGGTTAAACACACTTGTTGAGACATAAAGAGAGTTGTTCCAAGAGAAATTGATCAAAGATCTCAAAAACTCCCCCTTTTTCCCATAATCAAACCTTCTCCCCACAAGAGACCAATGTTTTGACAATAAGAGACAAACAAGAGTATTTAGACAAACAAAAACTCTAACTCTACTATTTTCAAAATTCTCAAGTGGTAGCTGATCCATTTCTTGCTTTGGCCTTATTTTCTCCCCCTTTGGCATCAAGCACCAAAACGGGATCAATTTTGGCCCTTTAACCCCATTGCCTCACCAAAATCTTCAACTAAGAGTAAAAAGGCAATAAGAGTACATAGATGAACTTGGAGTGAGTTACTCTCTCATCGGAGTGCAGTGGAAGTCTTGCATGGTCCAAGTCCACCTTTTCCCTTTCAAACCTCCTTTGAGACTAAATTAAGCAAACTCAAGCACATAGTTAGTCTCAAAGAGTCAAGTTGTAGCACATATCCCCTAAATATGTGCATCACTTGCAAATGGACTTGTGAGGTCCGGGGAGTGCTTGTACAACTTGAGCACCATAAATAAACAACAAAATGCATTAAGGAACATGATCAAGGCATAAAACACATGTATGCTATAAATCAATCCAGGTTCCGCGAATCTAAGATATTTAGCTCACTAAGCACCTTGCAAAAGGCCGACTTATCTAGAGGCTTGGTAAAGATATCGGCTAGCTGGTTCTCGGTGCTAACATGAAACACTTCGATATCTCACTTTTGCTGGTGGTCTCTCAAAAAGTGATGTCGGATGTCAATGTGCTTTGTGCGGATGTGTTCAACAGGATTTTCTGCCATGCGGATAGCACTCTCATTGTCACATAGGAGTGGGACTTTGCTCAGATTGTAGCCAAAGTCCCTGAGGGTTTGCCTCATCTAAAGTAGTTGCGCGCAACACTGTCCTGCAGCAACATACTCGGCCTCAGCGGTGGATAGGGCAACGGAAGTTTGTTTCTTAGAGCTCCACGACACCAGGGACCTTCCTAAGAATTGGCACATCCCCGATGTACTCTTCCTATCGACCTTACATCGAGCATAGTCGGAGTCTGAATATCCAATCAAGTCAAAGGTAGACCCCCTTTGGATACCAGATCCCGAAGCAAGGCGTAGCAACTAAATATCTAAGAATTCGCTTCACGACCACTAAGTGACACTCCCTTGGATCGAATTGAAATCTAGCACACATGCATACACTAAGCATAATATCCGGTCTACTAGCACATAAATAAAGTAAAGACCCTATCATAGATCGGTATGCCTTTTGATCAACGGACTTACCTCCTTTGTTGAGGTCGGTGTGTCCGTCGGTTCCCATTGGAGTCTTTGCGGGCTTGGCGTCCTTCATCCCAAACCGCTTGATCAAGTCCTGCGTGTACTTCGTTTGGGAGATGAAGGTGCCATCCTTGAGTTGCTTCACTTGGAACCCAAGGAAATAGCTTAACTCGCCCATCATCGACATCTCAAACTTTTGAGTCATCACCCTGCTAAACTCTTCACAAGACTTTTGGTTAGTAGAACCAAATATTATGTCGTCGACATAAATTTGGCACACAAAAAGATCACCATCACAAGTCTTAGTAAAAAGAGTTGGATCGGCTTTCCCAACCTTGAAAGCATTAGCAATTAAAAAGTCTCTAAGGCATTCATACCATGCTCTTGGGGCTTGTTTAAGTCCATAGAGCGCCTTAGAGAGCTTACACACGTGGTCGGGGTACCGTTCATCCTCAAAGCCAGGGGGTTGCTCCACGTACACCTCCTCCTTGATTGGCCCGTTGAAGAAAGCGCTCTTTACGTCCATTTGGAACAACCTGAAAGAATGGTCAGTAGCATAGGCTAACAATATGCGAATTGACTCTAGCCTAGCCACAGGAGCAAAAGTCTCCTCAAAGTCCAAACCTGCGACTTGGGCATAACCTTTTGCCACAAGTCGTGCCTTATTCCTTGTCACCACCTCGTGCTCGTCTTGTTTGTTGCGGAACACCCACTTGGTTCCCACAACATTTTGCTTGGGACGAGGCACCAGTGTCCAAACTTCATTTCTCTTGAAGTTGTTGAGCTCTTCCTGCATGGCCAACACCCAGTCCGGATCTAGCAAGGCCTCTTCTACCCTGAAAGGCTCAATAGAAGAGACAAAAGAGTAATGCTCACAAAAATTAACTAGTCTAGAGCGAGTAGTTACTCCCTTGCTAATATCACCCAAAATTTGGTCGACAGGATGATCCTTTTGAATCGTCGCTCGAACTTGGGTTGGAGGTGCCGGTTGCGCTTCTTCCTCTATCACATGAACATCTTGTGCTCCCCCTTGATCACACGCCTCTTCTTGATGAACCTGTTCATCGTCTTGAGTTGAGGGATGCACCATTGTTGAGGAAGAAGGTTGATCTTGCTCCTTTTGTTCCTGTGGTCGTACATCACCAATCGCCATGGTACGTATTGCGGCCGTCGGAACATCTTCTTCATCTACATCATCAAGATCAACAACTTGCTCTCTTGGAGAGCCATTAGTCTCATCAAATACAACGTTGCTAGAGACTTCAACCAAACCCGATGATTTGTTGACGACCCTATACGCCTTTGTATTTGAGTCATAACCTAACAAAAACCCTTCTACAGCTTTGGGAGCAAACTTAGAATTTCTACCCTTCTTCACTAGAATATAACATTTGCTCCCAAATACACGAAAGTAATACACATTGGGTTTGTTACCGGTTAGAAGCTCATACGAAGTCTTCTTGAGGAGGCGATGAAGATAGACCCGGTTTATGGCGTGGCAAGCCATCCTCACGGCTTCCGTCCAAAACCGTTGGGGCGTCTTGAATTCAGCAAGCATCGTCCTCGCCATGTCTAGTAGCGTCCTGTTCTTCCTCTCTACCACACCATTTTGTTGTGGTGTGTAGGGAGCGGAGAACTCGTGCTTGATTCCTTCCTCCTCAAGGTACTCCTCCACTTGAAGGTTCTTGAACTCGGACCCATTGTCGCTCCTTATCTTCTTCACTTTGAGCTCAAACTCGTTTTGGGCTCTCCTTAGGAAGCGCTTGAGGGTCCCTTGGGTTTCAGATTTATCCTGCAAAAAGAATACCCAAGTGAAGCGGGAAAAATCATCAACTATAACAAGACCATACTTACTTCCTCCTATACTTAGATAGGCCACGGGTCCGAAGAGGTCCATATGAAGTAACTCCAGGGGTCTTGATGTTGTCATCACATTTTTGGCATGATGAGAGCTTCCCACTTGTTTACCTGCTTGACAAGCTGCACGAGGTCTATCTTTTTCGAAGGTTACATTAGTTAGACCTATCACGTGTTCTCCCTTTAGAAGCTTGTGAAGGTTCTTCATCCCCACATGTGCTAAACAGCGATGCCACAACCAGCCCATGCTAGTCTTAGCAATTAAGCATGCATCTAGACCAGCCTCCTCTTTTGCAAAATCAACTAAATAAAGTTTGTCGTCTAGTACACCCTTAAAAGCTAATGAACCATCACTTCTTCTAAAGACAGACACATCTACATTTGTGAATAAACAGTTATATCCCATATTACAAAGTTGACTCACAGACAACAAGTTATATCCAAGCGACTCAACTAAGAACACATTAGAAATAGAGTGCTCGGATGAAATAGCAATTTTTCCTAACCCTTTCACTTTGCCTTGGTTCCCATCACCGAATATGATAGAATCTTGGGGATCTTTGTTCTTGACGTAGGAAGAGAACATCCTCTTCTCCCCCGTCATGTGGTTTGTGCATCCGCTGTCGATAATCCAGCTTGAGCCCCCGGATGCATAAACCTACAAGGCAAATTTAGGCTTGTGTCTTAGGTACCCAACTCATGTTGGGTCCTACAAGGTTAGTTACAATAGTCTTAGGGACCCAAATGCAAGTTTTATCTCCTTTGCATTTTGCCCCTAACTTCCTAGCAATCACCTTCTTATCCTTTCTACAAATAGCAAAGGAAGCATTGCAAGCATAATAAATTGTAGAAGGTTCATTCATTACTTTCCTAGGAACATGAACAATATTTCTTCTAGGCATCTGATGAACAACATTTTTCCTAGCCACATATATATCATGCATAATAGAAGAACTAGAAGCAATCATGGCATGAGAGTCAAAAGCATCATAACTTCTATAAACATTCCTAGAATGTCTCCTATCATGATACATGAAAGCATGGTTCTTTTGAATACTATTTGCCATAGGGGCCTTTCCTTTCTCCTTGGTGGAGATGGAAGCCTTATGGCTTGTTAAGTTCTTGACTTCCCTCTTGAAGCCAAGACCATCCTTAATTGAGGGGTGTCTACCAATCGTGTAGGCATCCCTTGCAAATTTTAGTTTGTCAAATTCACTCTTGCTAGTCTTAAGTTGGGCATTAAGACTAGCCACTTCATCATTCAATTTAGAAATTAAAACTAGGTGTTCACTACAAGCATCAACATTAAAACCTTTACACCTATTGCAAATTGCAACATGTTCTAAACAAGATGTTGATTTATTAGCTATTTCTAACTTAGCATTCAAATCATCATTTATGCTCTTTAAGCTAGAAATAGAGTCATGGCATGTAGACAATTCACAAGAAAGCATTTCATTTCTGTTAATTTCTAAAGCAAGGGATTTTTGTGCCTCTACAAACTTATCATGTTCTTCATACAAAAGGTCCTCTTGCTTTTCTAATAACCTATTCTTATCATTCAAGGCATCGATTAATTCATTAATCTTATCAACCTTAGTTCTATCTAGGCCCTTGAATAAACATGAATAGTCTATTTCATCATCGCTAGATTCTTCATCACTTGAGGAAGCGTAAGTACTAGTATCACGATTGCTTACCTTCCTTTCCCTTGCCATGAGGCAGGTGTGATGCTCGTTGGGGAAGAGGGCCGACTTGTTGAAGGCGGTGGCGGCGAGTCCTTCATTGTCGGAGTCGGATGATGAACAATCAGAGTCCCACTCCTTTCCAAGGTGTGCCTCGCCCTTAGCCTTCTTGTAAGCCTTCTTCTTTTCCCTCTTGTTCCCTTGTTCCTAGTCACTATCATTATCGGGACAGTTAGCGATAAAATGACCAATCTTACCACATTTGAAGCATGAGAACTTCCCCTTCGCCTTGGTCTTGTTTGGATGCTCCTTGCGACCCCTTAGCGTCGTCTTGAAACGCTTGATGATGAGGGCCATTTCTTCATCATTAAGCCTGGCCGCCTCAATTTGTGCCACCTTGCTAGGTAGCGCCTCCTTGCTCCTTGTTGCTTTGAGAGCAATGGTTTGAGGCTCTTGGATTGGGCCATTCAACGCATCGTCAACGTATCTTGCCTCCTTGATCATCATCCGCCCGCTTACGAACTTTCCAAGGATCTCCTCGGGCATCATCTTGGTGTACCTAGGATTCTCACGAATATTGTTCACAAGATGTGGATAAAGGACAGTAAAAGACCTTAGCATTAGGCGGACGACGTCGTGGTCCGTCCATCGCGTGCTTCCATAGCTCCTTATTTTGTTGACGAGGGTCTTGAGCTGGTTGTACGTTTGGGTTGGCTCCTCGCCCCTGATCATTGCGAATCTCCCAAGTTCGCCCTCCACCAACTCCATCTTGGTGAGCATGGTGACATCGTTCCCCTCATGTGAGATTTTGAGGGTGTCCCAAATCTGTTTGGCGTTATCCAAGCCGCTCACCTTATGGTATTCATCCCTGCACAATGAAGCTAGAAGAACAGTAGTAGCTTGTGCATTTTTGTGAATTTGCTCATTAATGAACATGGGACTATCCGTACTATCAAAGTGCATTCCATTTTCTACTATCTCCCATATACTTGGATGGAGAGAGAACAAGTGGCTACACATTTTGTGACTCCAAAATCCATAGTCCTCTCCATCAAAGTGGGGAGGTTTACCGAGGGGAATGGAAAGCAAGTGAGCATTGGAACTTTGCGGAATACGAGAATAATCAAAGGAAAAGTTTGAATTAACCATCTTCTTTTTCTCGTAGTCGTTGTCGTCGTCCTTTTGGGAAGAAGAAGATTCGTTGCTGTCGTAGTAGACTATCTCCTTGATGCGCCTTGTTTTCTTCTTCCTCATGTCTTTTCTTTTGTGGCCGGAGCCTGAGTCAGTAGGCTTGTCATCCTTTGGATCATTGACAAAGGACTCCTCCTTATCATTGACCACCATCCCCTTGCCCTTAGGATCCATCTCTTCGGGCGATTAGTCCCTTTCTTGAAGAGAACGACTCCGATACCAATTGAGAGCACCTAGACGGGGGGTGAATAGGTGGTCCTGTAAAACTTAAAACTTAACACCACAAACTTGATTAAGAGTTAGAACAATGAAATTAAGTGAGTAGAGAGGAGAGCTCTTGTGAAGCACAATAGACACAATAAGGACAAGCACAAGAGGCACGAGGATTTATCCCGTGGTTCGGCCAAGTATAAAACTTGCCTACTCCACGTTGTGGCGTCCCAACGGACGAGAATTGCACTCAACTCCTCTCAAGTGATCCAATGATCAACTTGAATACCACGGTGTTCTTCTTTACTTTACTCTTTCCTGTTTGCGAGGAATCTCCACAACTTGGAGTCTCTCGCCCTTACAATAAGAATCACAATGAAGCACTAGAGTAAGGGAGGGAAGCAACACACTCAAATCCACAGCAAATACGCACACACAAGATCAAGACTTGAGCTTGAAAGAGTATCACAAGGTTCTCACTAGAACGGAGCTCAAATCACTAAGAATGTCGAACAAGTGCGCAAGAATGAAGTGTGAGTGATCAACAATGCTCAAGGAATGCTTGGTGTTCTCCTCCATGCGCCTAGGGGTCCCTTTTATAGCCCCAAGGCAGCTATGAGTCGTTGAGAGCATTTCAAGAAGGCAATTCTTGCCTTCTGTCACCTGGCGCACCGGATAGTCCGGTGCACCACCGGACACTGTCCGGTGCGGATTTCTTTCCTTCTTTGGCGAAGCCGACCGTTGGCGCTTTGGAGCCGTTGGCGCGCCGGACACTGTCCGGTGCCCCTTCTGACCATTGGCTCTGCCACGCGTCACGCGCGGATTATGTGGCCGACTGTTGGCTCACCGGACAGTCCGGTGCACCACCGGACAGTCCGGTGATTTATAGCCGTACGCCGTTAATTGCTTCCCGAGAGCAGCCAGTTGACAGACACCGGCCTGGCGCACCGGACACTGTCCGGTGCACCACCGGACAGTCCGGTGCACCCAGACCGAGTTGTCTTTGGCTGAACAAAGCCATCGTTTTTTCCAACTTGATTTCTCCTGTTTCCAGCACTTAGACACAATACATAAGTCTCCAAAATGATGTACTAAGTCTTAGAAACATACCTTTACACTTGATTTGCACTTTGCCCACCATTTGGTATAGTTTAACACTTAAGCACTTGTGTTGGACACTAGATCACCAAAACCCTTAGAAATGGCCCAAGGGCACATTTCCCTTTCACCTGCCCCGCTCCGACTGCTGTGCCACTCGACAGAGTGAGGCTGACAGCAGCCAAGTCCAGCCTCGGGCGCCATGGGAAGCTCCGCCTCGCCCGACCCAGGGCTCGGACTCAGCCTCGACCCCGGAAGACAGACTCTGCCTCGCCCGACCCAGGGCTCGGACTCAGCCTCGGCCTCGGAAGACGGTCTCCGCCTCGCCCGACCCAGGGCTCGGACTCAGCCTCGACCCCGGAAGACGGACTCCGCCTCGCCCGACCCCAGGGCTCGGACTCAGCCTTGGCCTCGGAAGACGTTCTCCGCCTCGCCCGACCTAGGGCTCGGACTCAGCCTCGACATCGGAAGACGAACTCCGCCTCGCCCGACCCCAGGGCCCAGACTCGACCTCGACCTCGGAGGAGCCTTTGCCTCGCCCGACCTCGGGCTCGGACCCGCCACGTCACAGGGAAGGCCATCATTACCCTACCCCTAGCTAGCTCAGGCTATGGGGAACAAGACCGGCGTCCCATCTGGCTCGCCCCGGTAAACAAGTAATGATGGCACCCCGCGTGCTCCATGACGGCGGCGGCTATCATCCCCTTACAGAAGCAAGGAGACGTCAGCAAGGATCCGACAGCCCCGACAGCTGTACTTCCACAAGGCTCAAGCGCTCCTCCGACGGCCACGACATCACATGAACAGGGTGCCAAAACCTCTCCGACTGCCACGACGGCATGTACTTAGGGCTCTAGCTCCTCTCTGCTAGACACGTTAGCACACTGCTACACCCCCCCATTGTACACCTGGGCCCTCTCCTTACGCCTATAAAAGGAAGGTCCAGGGCTCTCGTACGGGAAGGTGGGCCGCGCGGGAGGATGGGCCGACGCACGAGTCTCTCTCCCACGTGGACGCTTGTAACCCCGCTACTGCAAGCGCACCCGACCTGGGCGCAGGACAACACGAAGGCCGCGGGTTTCCCCTTTGCTGTTTTCTCCCCCCTTTGTGCTCCATCTCGCGCCGACCCATCTGGGCTGGGACACGTGGTGACAATTTACTCGTCAGTCCAGGGACCCCCCAGGGTCGAAACGCCGACAGTTGGCGCGCCAGGTAGGGGCCTGCTGCGTGTTGACGAACAACTTCCTGTCAAGCTCTAGATGGGTAGTCTCCAGCAACCTCTTCAACCCGGGACGATGCTTCGTTTTGGGAGTCTTGAGTTCATGTCCCTCGACGGCGCGCGACAACGATAATGGCGGCCGTCAGCCCGCCCGCCGGCGGCAGAATCGACGACGTCTTCCCCTCGTGGCGGAAGAGCAACATCCAAGTCTGTCCTGTCACCTTCCCCGCCGACGGAGGAGGAGGCGGGGCAGGCATGGCCAAGCAGGAGGCGGCACCTCGTCGGTTGTCGAGCGAGTCGACGGCTCCGGCGCCCCAGCGGGGGACACGTCGGGCGTCGACCTCGCGTCTGAGACGAAGACAAGAGCCGTTTCCCCGCAACACGCCAACTCCAAGCAGATGGACGATGCCAGCACGCTCGCGAAGGACATGCTGGGCGTTAGCCTCGTACCTGAGACAATGGTGCAGTCCGTCCCTGACGCGACTTCGTCACCACCCGTCGATCGAGAGGTACCGTCCGTTTCCCGTTCCATGCCTTTTAAATCCAGCTGCGACCCACCGAGCGACCCCGCTTCGGTGGACGCTTTCATAAAGGCATGTCCAAACCCTCTAGGGTATCATATGCGGTCACCCTAGGACCGGCTGACGGCCGTCTCGACCTACGGGCCTCTGGGTTCCGAGGAAGACGACGAGCCCGACTCTGGTTGGGATTTCTCCGGGCTCGATAACCCCAGTGCCATGCGGGACTTCATGACCGCATGTAACTACTGCCTCTCCGATTGCTCCGATAGTAGCCACAGCCTCGGCGACGAGGACTGTGGCCCAAGTCGCGAATGCTTCCACGTCGATCTAGGGGGTCTCGACGAAGGCAACCATCTTGGTATGCCGGAGGACGGTGATCCCCCTAGGCCTGCGCCTCGCGTTGACATCCTTCGGGAGCTAGCTGTGGTCCCAGTCCCTGCGGGGGGTCAGGACGCATAGCTCGAGCAAATCCGCGAGGTACAGGCCAGGCTCGACGAGGAAGCAGGACAACTTGTGCAGCTTCGGCAAAATATCGGGCAGGAGTGGGCAGGCCGAGCACCGGCCGGAGAAGTGTGTCACCTGGCCTAGGACGTCCAGCACCGCATCGCCGACGATGCTAGGGCAAGGCTGCCCCCGGCTTCCAGTGGGGTCGGCCAGAACCTGGCTGCAGTAGCGATACTACTCCGAGCGATGCCGGAACCATCCACCACCGAGGGGCGGCGTATCCAGGGAGAGCTCAAGAATCTCCTGGAAGATGCCGCGGTCCGACGGGCCGAAAGCTCTACCTCCCGAAGGCAGGGATACCCCCCGGAGCATCGCGCCGCGACTTCCCGATTCATGCGGGAAGCCTCGGTCCACACCGGGCGAACGTGGAACTCAGCGCCTGCGGCCCCAGGTCGCCTCGGCAACGAGCGCCACTGCCGCGACCGTCGAGCCCACCTCGACGAGAAGGTGCGCTGAGGCTACCACCCCAGGCGTGGGGGACGCTACGACAGCGGGGAGGATCGGAGCCCCTCGCCCGAACCACCCGGTCCGCGAGCTTTCAGCCAGGCCATATGACAGGCGCCATTCCCGACCCGGTTCCGAACCCCGACTACTATCACCAAGTACTCGGGGGAGTCAAAGCCGGAACTGTGGCTCACGGACTACCGGCTGGCCTGCCAGCTGGGTGGAACGGACGATGACAACCTCATCATCCGCAACCTTCCCCTGTTCCTCTCCGACGCCGCCCGAGCCTGGCTGGAACATCTGCCTCCTGCGTAGATCTCCAACTGGGACGACCTGGTCAAAGCCTTCTCCGGCAACTTCCAGGGCACATACGTGCGCCCTGAGAACTCCTGGGATCTCCGAAGCTGCCGCCAGCAGCCGGGAGAGTCCCTGCGGGACTACATCCGGCGATTTTTGAAGCAGCACATCGAGCTGCCCAACATCACAGACTAGGATGTCATCGACGCGTTCCTCGCCGGCACCACTTGCCGCGACCTGGTGAGCAAGCTAGGTCGCAAGACTCCCACCAGGGCGAGCGAGCTGATGGACATCGCCACCAAGTTCGCCTCTGGGCAGGAGGCAGTCGAGGCTATCTTCCGGAAGGACAAGCAGCCTCCGGGGCACCAGCTGGAAGACGTCTCTGAGGCGTCTGCTCAGCGCAGCGCGAGGAAGAAGGGCAAGAAGAAGTCGCAAGCGAAACGCGACGCCGCCAACGCGGACCTTGTCGCCGCCGCCGAGCACAGGAACCCCCGGAAGCCTCCCGGAGGCGCCAACCTGTTCGACAAGATGCTCAAGGAGTCGTGCCCCTATCATAAGGGTCCCGTCAAGCACACCCTTGAGGAATGTGTCATGCTTCGGCGCTACTTCCATAGGGCCAGGCCACCGGCGGAAGGTGGTCGAGCCCACAACAACGACAAGAAGGAGGATCACAAGGCAGAGGAGTTCCCCGAGGTCCACGACTGCTTCATGATCTACGGTGGGCGTATGGCGAACGCCTCGGCTCGGCACCGCAAGCAAGAGCGCCGGGAGGTCTGCTCGATTAAGGTGGCGGCGCCAGTCTACCTAGACTGGTCCGACAAGCCCATCACCTTCGACCAGGGCGACCACCCCGATCGCGTGCCGAGCCCAGGGAAGTACCCGCTCGTTGTAGATCCCGTCATCGGCAACGTCAGGCTCACCAAGGTCCTCATGGACGGAGGCAGCAACCTCAACATCATCTACGCCGAGACCCTCGGGCTCCTGCAGATCGATCTGCCCTCGATCCGGGCCGGCGCGGCGCCTTTTCACGGGATCATCCCCGGGAAACGTGTCCAATCCCTTGGGCAACTCGATCTGCCCGTCTGCTTCGGGACTCCCTCCAACTTCCGAAAGGAAACCCTCACGTTCGAGGTGGTCGGGTTCCGAGGAACCTACCACGCAGTGCTAGGGAGGCCATGCTACGCCAAGTTCATGGCCGTCCCCAACTACACCTACCTCAAGCTCAAGATGCTGGGCCCCAACGGGGTCATCACCGTCGGCTCCACGTACCGACACGCGTACGAATGCAACGTGGAGTGCGTGGAGTACGCCGAGGCCCTCGCCGAATCTGAGGCCCTCATCGCTGACCTGGAGAGCCTCTCCAAGGAGGCGCCAGATGCGAAGCGCCACGCCGGCAACTTCGAGCCAGCTGAGACGGTCAAGTCCGTCCCTCTCGACCCCAGCAACGACGCCTCCAAGCAGATACAGATCGGCTCCGAGCTCGACCCTGAATAGGAAGCAGTGCTCGTCGACTTTCTCCGCGCAAACGCCGAAGTTTTTGCGTGGAGTCCCTCGGACATGCCTGGCATACCGAGGGATGTCGCCGAGCACTCGCTGGATATCCGAGCTGGAGCCCGACCCGTGAAGCAGCCTCTACGCCGATTCGACGAAGAAAAGCGCAGAGCCATAGGCGAGGAGATCCACAAGCTGATGGCTGCAGGGTTCATCAAAGAGGTATTCCATCCCGAATGGCTTGCCAACCCTGTGCTTGTGAGAAAGAAAGAAGGGAAATGGCGGATGTGTGTAGACTACACTGGTCTAAACAAAGCATGTCCGAAGGTTCCCTACCCTCTGCCTCGCATCGATCAAATCGTGGATTCCACTGCTGGGTGCGAAACCCTGTCTTTCCTCGATGCCTACTCAGGGTATCACCAAATCAGGATGAAAGAGTCTGACCAGCTCGTGACTTCTTTCATCACACCCTTTGGCATGTACTGCTACATTACTATGCCATTCAGTTTGAGGAATGCAGGTGCGACATACCAAAGGTGCATGAACCACGTGTTCGGTGAACACATTGGTCGAACGGTCGAGGCTTACGTCGATGACATTGTAGTCAAGATGAGGAAAGCCTCTGACCTCCTTTCCGACCTTGAAACGACATTCCGGTGTCTCAAGGCGAAAGGCGTAAAACTTAATCCCGAGAAGTGTGTCTTCGGAGTCCCCCGAGGCATGCTCCTGGGGTTCATCGTCTCCGAGCGGGGCATCGAGTCCAACCTGGAGAAAATCGCGGCCATCACCAACATGGGCCCCATCAAGGACTTGAAAGGAGTACAGAGGGTCATGGGATGTCTTGCGGCCCTGAGCCGTTTCATCTCGCGCCTCGGCGAAAGAGGCCTACCTCTGTACCGCCTCTTGAGGAAGACCGAGCGCTTCACTTGGACCCCCGAGGCCAAGGAAGCCCTCGGGAACCTAAAGGCGCTCCTTACCAGCACGCCCATCTTGGTGCCCCCCGCTGCCGGAGAAGCCCTCTTGATCTACGTCGCCGCTACCACTCAGGTGGTCAGCGCCGCGATCGTGGTCGAGAGACGAGAAGAGGGGCATGCATTGCCCGTCCAGAGGCCGGTCTACTTCATCAGTGAAGTACTGTCCGAGACCAAAATCCGCTACCCGCAAATCCAAAAGCTACTGTACGCGGTAATTCTGATGCGACGAAAGTTGCGACACTATTTCGAGTCTCATCCGGTGATTGTGGTGTCATCCTTCCCCCTAGGGGAGATCATCCAGTGCCGAGAGGCCTCGGGTAGGATTGCAAAGTGGGCGGTGGAGATCATGGGCAAGACAATCTCGTTCACCCCTCGGAAGGCCATCAAGTTCCAAGTCTTGGCGGACTTTGTGGCTGAATGGGTCGACACCCAGCTTCCAGCAGCTCCGATCCAGCCGGAACTCTAGACCATGTTTTTCGACGGGTCGCTGATGAAAACAGGAGCGGGCGCGGGCCTGCTCTTCATCTCACCCCTCGGGAAGCACCTCCGCTACGTGCTGCGCCTCCATTTCCCGGCGTCCAACAATGTGGCCGAGTACGAGGCTCTGGTTAATGGGTTGCACATCGCCATCGAGTTAGGGGTCTATAGGTGTACATTTGGGCCGGGCCTGGTGGGCCGGCCCGAAGCACGGAAAAAAAGCACGGCCCAGGCACGGCACGACCCAAAATAATTTAGTGCCGGGCCGGCACAACCCGTTATATCGGGCCGGGTTTGGGCCGAGGTCACGGCCCATGGGCGAGCACGAGCACGACCCGTTTAAGGCAGACACGAAATGGCCCATATAGAGGCACGAAAAGGCCCATATATGTAATAAAACCACACTTCATTCCACACTTTCATATACTTGATAAAGAACACAAAGCTAGAGATAATGCTAGTTAGATGTTTTTTGTAGCTTTGAATTAGAGTGTGTGATGTAATTTTGCTTTTGTTATGAACATTAGACAATAAACTGAACTTACGAACTTTGTATAGAGATGATTATACTATTTTTCCTTCTAACAAAATGATTTATAAACGAGGTAGTCATTGCATAGCTGTGGTAACTTTAATACAAATATTAAGTTTGATTTTGTTCAAATTTATTTGTCTTATCTTTTATTTGTTTTATTATTTTTTTTGAATTTAGGGCTCTAATGTGAATTTTGGGCCAAAAATTGAATTTCGGGCCAAAAATTGAATTTCGGGCCATAATGTGAATTTCGGGCTTTTATAATTTCGGGCCGCCCGAAATGAGCCCGGCACGTTTAAGCAATTACGGGCCGGGCCGTGGGCCGAGGGCTAGGCCCATGGGCCGGCCCGGCACGACCCGAAATTCAAACGGGCCGGGCCGACCCGAAATTCAAACAATGCGGGCCTTTTCGGGCTTGGGCCGGGCCGGGCCGGGCGGCCCGAATGTACACCTATATAGGGGTCCGACGCCTCGACGCTCGTGGCGACTCGCAGCTTGTCATCGACCAAGTCATGAAGAACTCCCATTGCCGCGACCCGAAGATGGAAGCCTACTGCGATGAGGTTCGGCGCCTGGAGGACAAGTTCTACGGGCTCGAGCTCAACCACATCGCCCGACAATACAACGAGACTGCGGACGAGCTGTCTAAGATAGCCTCGGGGCGGACAACGGTCCCTCCGGACGTCTTCTCCCGAGACCTACATCAACCCTCAGTCAAGACCGACGACACGCCCGAGCCCGAGAAGGTCTCAGCCCTGCCCGAGGCGCCCTCGGCTCAGCCCGAGGCACCCTCGGCCCCCGAGGGTGAGGCACTGCGCGTCGAGGAAGAGCGTAATGGGGTCTCGCCTAATCGAGACTGGCAGACCCCGTACCTGCAATATCTCCACCGAGGAGAGCTGCCCCTCGACCGAGCCGAAGCTCGGCGACTGGCGCGGCGCGCCAAGTCGTTCGTCTTGCTGGGGGACGGGAAGGAGCTCTACCACCGCAGCCCCTCAGGCATCCTCCAGCGATGCATATCCATTGCCGAAGGTCAGGAGTTATTACAAGAAATACACTCGGGGGCTTGCGGTCACCACGCAGTACCTCGAGCCCTCGTTGGGAATGCCTTCCGACAGGGTTTTTACTGGCCAACCGCGGTGGCCGATGCCACTAGGATTGTACGCACCTGCCAAGGGTGTCAATTCTACGCGAAGCAGACCCACCTGTCCGCTCAGGCTCTGCAGACAATACCCAACACCTGGCTGTTTGCTGTGTGGGGTCTAGACCTCGTCGGTCCCTTGCAGAAGGCACCCGGGGGCTACACGCACCTGCTGGTCGCCATCGACAAATTCTCCAAGTGGATCGAGGTTCGACCCTTAAACAACATCAGGTCCGAACAGGCGGTGGCATTCTTCACCAACATCATCCATTGCTTTGGGGTCCCGAACTCCATCATCACCGACAACGGCACCTAGTTCACCAGCAGAAAGTTCCTAGACTTCTACGAGGATCACCACATCCGGGTGGACTGGGCCGCCGTAGCTCACCCCATGACGAATGGGCAAGTAGAGCGTGCCAACGGCATGATTCTGCAAGGACTCAAGCCACGGATCTACAACGACCTCAACAAGTTTGGCAGGCGGTGGATGAAGGAACTCCCCTCGGTGGTCTGGAGTCTGAGGACAACGCCGAGCCAAGCCACGGGCTTCACGCCGTTCTTTCTAGTCTATGGGGCCGAGGCCATCTTGCCCACAGACTTAGAATACGGTTCCCCAAGGACGAGGGCGTACGACGGCCAAAGCAATCGAACCAACCGAGAAGACTCACTGGACCAGCTGGAAGAGGCTCGGGACATGGCCTTACTACACTCGGCGCGGTATCAGCAGTCCCTGCGACGCTACCACGCCCGAGGGGTTCGGTCCCGAGAACTCCAGGTGGGCGACTTGGTGCTTCGGCTGCGACAAGACGCCCGAGGGCGCCACAAGCTCACGCCTCCCTGGGAAGGGCCATTCACCATCGCCAAGATTTTGAAGCCCGGAACATACAAGCTGGCCAACAGTCAAGGCGAGGTCTACAGCAACGCTTGGAACATCCGACAGCTACGTCGCTTCTACCCTTAAGATGTTTTCAAGTCGTTCATATACCTCGCTTACATACAAAGTCTAACCATCAAGGAAGGGTCAGCCTTGCCTTGGCAAAGCCCGACCCTCCCTCGGGGGCTAGAAGGGGCGAACCCCCTCTGCGTCAAAATTTTCCTCGAAAGAAGTCTTCCACCAAAACGACTTTCGCGTCTCCTGGCTATATCAGTAACAGGACCCCGAGAAACGAATAAGAGTGCATGTAAGTGGCAAGGCCGACCAAGCCGAGGGACTCCTACGCCTCCGGGATACGGATACCTCACTCGTCACCTACCGCAAAAAATAACTCTTACTTGGGAAAGCAATCCTGCTACTGACAAACGAGTCCGGATACGCAAAAGAGGAGGAAAAGAGACACAACTTTATATTACGACGACAAAATGTTCGGGCCTCGGCGGCCACAAAAGACACATACGCATTCAAAATAAACTGCTCCGGCAGAATCAGGCGTCGCCCGGAGAAGGAGCCGCGCCCTCGGCTTCGTTTCTACCCTCGGTGAGATCCGCCCCGGCCTCGGACGGCGGCGCAAGTGGAAGGATCTCTGCTTCGAAAGTGGTCGCCAGCACCGCGCTTGGGCCCGCGTGGCCGCGTCAAGCCTCTGGACTTTGGCCAGGGCAGCTTCATCTTCGTCAGGAAGGCAATACCCCTCGCTGACCCGCTCCAGATCCATGTCGTAGTGGGAAGCGAGCACAGCGAAGGCCCGCCTGACGCCGTGATGCAGCACCTCACGGAGTCTGCCGTGCGCATGGTACCCAAGGCCTGCAGGCAACTCTGAGGGGAGCTCCCCGAGGGGACGTCGTCGAAACCAAAGACCCGGCAGAAGGCCGAGATAGCCTCGGACATGGCCACGTGGTCGGCCTCCCTCTGCTCGGCCGCCTGGGCAAGTGCCTTGGTGGACTCATCGAGAGCAGACTCGAGCTCTGCAAACAGCCAAAGCAAAAGTCTTCAAACACGAGTTGAAGAATGAAGTTGAATCAAAATCTTAAAACAGCCAAGACATACCTTCGGCTCGGGCACGCTGCTCCGAGGATGCGGCTTGGGCCACGACTAGGTCTGCCACAAGGGCTCCGGCCCGAGCAGACGCCTCGGCCAGCTGGTCTCCAAGGGCCTCAGCCCGGCTTTCAGCCTCGGCGGCCCGGCCCCGAGATTGGTCCCGCTCGCCGATGACCTGGCCAAGCTCCAACTACTGCCGCTGCGCCTCTACGCGTGCCGCCGCCGCCTCCGCTCCCAGATCGACACAGAGCAACCGAAGGTCCGCCACCTCGGCGCTCCGCTGGGAGAGGCGCTCGGTAGCCTCGTCAAGCGTGGTCCTCAGAAACCGCAGCGAACCCCAGACATCAGCCTTGCGGCGGATGAACGACGACTTGGCGGCACTCAGATCCGTCAGATCCTGAGGAAAGGAAGCGAGGCGTCACAAAGAACACCTTGATCACATGAAAGGTATGCCTGAAATCCTTACCTGGAGGATCTTGGGAACGTCCCTGCAAAGGACCTCCAAGGTCGACCGAAGCGACCCCACCGTTGCCTCGGCACACTCACGAAGCCCGTCCCAAGACTGCTCCTCTCGCTCATCGTCGAGAACGAAGAGGGGATCCGAAGCACCACGGGTCCAGAACTGGAGCGACTGACGCCGCCCGTCTGGACTGCGCCGCGCGAGGACGAGGTCGCCGCTCCCCAGGATGGGTCACGGTTCTGCGCCCCCTCCTCCGAGGCATCAAGTAGCGACGCCTCGGCCATCTCAGCGTCGGCGGCGGCGGGTGCTCCACGGCCAGAACGACAACAGCCTCGATAGAAGCCGGTGCCAGCGCCGGCAACACGTCTGGTGGGATCGAAGCCGCAGCCGCGCCAGCAGTCTCCCTCGGCACGACGCCGCCTCGACGAAGGGGTCGGCCTCAGGAGCTCGCCCCACGACAACTTGTGCCGCCTGGGCCCCCCGCTTTGGGGCATCTTGTGAGGAAGCCAGCTGGCCGGCGAGGCCCAGTGCGGCACTAGCTGCAGAAGCCGACGCCATCTTGAGGACCTTCCGGGGAGCCAGACCGGTCGAACCGTGCCTCTGTTTGCTGGGAAGGAAAGGAAGAGCAGGATCAGGGCACACGAAGGAGGAGCCAGGACGAAGATATCCAAAGATACTTACCCACTCCGGGCCACGACCAATCGTGCCTGCGGGGGGGGGGGGGGGGCCTCTCGAGCTTCGGTCCCTGAAGGTACCATCGAGGTTAGCCCCGCTGTCGGCTTCGGCACCATCCTTGCCTCGGGCGCCTGAGGCACCAGAGGGACGGACTGCCCAGGCGCAGCCACGACGACCCGAGGATCACCCCCCTGTGCAGTCAGCACGTGCAACGGTTCTTGGGGAACATGCGGGCCGGCCTGACTCCCCGGGGTCACCTCAACTACCTTAGCCAAGGGGTCAAGTACCCCCTCGGCCTACCCCCGTTCTTCGGACCAGGACCCTGACGTCCCGGCCCCGGATACCGATGGCGCCAGCCCACTCGGGGGCTGGCTCGACGACCCCTGGCCTAGCCTCAGATCCGGGCTGAGGCCGAGGCGGGCCGCCATGTCGTCGTCTTCTTCATCATCATTGTCGTCGTCGTCATCGTCAGGCGTCTCCGGCGACGGCTCCCTCGGGAGCCCATCCCTCTCCTGCCGACTATGAAGCCTCTCCAAGGCGTCTCGAGCCCGCATCCGATCGCGGGCCTGAGCCTTCTTCGCATCCTTCTTCTCCTTCCTCTTCTCCGCGGCGACCCTTCGCGCAGCTCGGTCCACCGCGTCCTCCGGGACCGGTGGCAGGGAAGGCTTGTGAAACCCCACCGCCTGGAGACGGACGAAAGGTCTCGGCTGTGAGAACCAAGGGCAATCTGACACAAGAAGGAAGAAGGAGCGGACACTCACCAGGGACACACACCCGCGATCGGGACGCATCGAGAGCTGGGTAAAGGCGCCGACGTCTAGCTTCCCTACTGTGCCGGCTACCCGCCTGTGGAGGTCATCGACGGGAAGGGGGACCGAGGACATCTGCAAACCCTCCAAGTCGACCCCCAGCGTCATCTCCCAAAGCGGCAGCCGCCGCTCCGTCAAGGAGAGCACCCTCCGACGATGAATGGCGGCAACCACCCCCGCGGCGGTGAGCCCTCCTTCTCGCAGCTCCTCCAAGGCCTTCAAAAGGGGTTGGAGATTCTTCTGTTTCTCGCGTGGGGCCCCGTAGCGCCAGTTACCGCCACCGACGGTCACCACTCGTTGAGAAAATGACAGGAGCCTCCCGTCGTCATTCCGGAGATAAAACCATCGGCGCTGCCACCCCTTGTTCGAAGACGCGAGGATAGCAGGGATGTACTGCTGCGCCCGCGCCTGCCTCAACTGGAGGATGCAGCCACCAGCCCGCACCGCCATGCGAACTCTTCTTTCCCCCGTCGTCGAGGCAAAAAGCTCCGCGGAGAAGAGATGGGTCCACAGGTCCCAGTGGGGGGCAATCCCCAAAAACCCTTCGCAAACCGCCGCGAAGATGGCTTCTTGCGCGATGGAGTTGGGGCTGAGATTGTGCAGCTCCACCCCATAGACATGCAGAATCGCCTGCATGAAACGACTTGCCGGCACTCCAAACCCCCGCTCATGAAAAGAGATGAAGCTCAGCACATACCCCGGCGGCGGGGACGGGGCGGCTCCGCTCGGAGGGGCCATCCACTTCGGCTGCGGGCCACCGGAGAGAGGACGAAGCAAACCATTGGAAACAAGGGCCTCCAGATCGTCCGCCGTGACGGTGGAGAAAGGCCACGGGTCGCGCGGCGAAACAACGGTCACCCGGTCGGCCATCACCAAGCAGAAGAGGTGGCGGCGGAGCGGACAAGGTGCGCGGTTTTCTTTCTCTGGCTATTCCCTTAGGTTGCGGAAACCTAAGTGGGAGGCGAGCGACAGAGTAAAGAACTGTCACCGGTCCCTCTCCCGAATATATAAAGGCCCAGGCAAGACCCGTTCAACACTTCGCCCGAACCCGCCGCGAGATTCAAAACTCAAAGGCAAGATGTCCGTTCCTCGAACGGCTCGCGCACAACGGCAGCCCCGCGAACCACTCGTCCTGTCGCATTAACTCTGCGGTAGGACAGGCGGCACCTTTGGCAGGCGAAGCAGGCGACACTTCACCTCCGCCATAATGACCGCGTCAAAAAAGGTGCGCCACGTCGTTCGATTTCGTATCCTTTTCTTCTTCCTCTTTCTCTCTCTTGCTACAGGGACCGGGAAAGGGGATACTCCGAAAGGGATCCTTCTCCGCGAAGGAAGCGGGCCCCGAGCCCCCCTACTGATCAGAGGTTCGAAGGCTGGCCCCTCGGAAGGGTTCAACAGCCGCCTCAGAGCATTCGGGCTCCACGCCCACTACTGATCAGAGGTTCGAAGGCTGGCCCCTCGGAAGGGTTCGACAGCCGCCTCAGAGCACTCGGGCTCCGCGCCCACCACTGGTTAGAGGTTCGAAGGCTGGCCCCTCGGAGGGGTTCAACAGCCGCCTCAAGCCACTCGGGCTCCGCGCCCACTACTGATCAGGGGTTCGTAGGCTGGCCCCCGAAGGGTTTGACAACCGCCTCAGAGCACGCAGAGCGAGGGATGACTCTGGGTACGTCCGATACATGGCCGAGGCTCGGGCTACGCTCCCGAGGTACCCTAGGACATTTCCGAGACTAGCAGGAGCGATTCTGTAACGGAATCCCATCAGAGGGAGGCATCGAGCCCTCGGACCCTATCGAACGGGACCGGGTCCGGCAAATCACCTGCAGGTACTTTTGGAGCGCGCCTCTAGGCCACTAGCCGACCCTTATCGAACGGGGCATGGGCGTCCACTCGGATCACCCGCTAGCAACTCACTGGAGACACCATGTTCGGCGCCCTCCGAGGGCAACATGGCGCTTTCCCCCCTCCTCCTTGTGGAAAGGCGACGCAGGGGCGTATGAAAAAAGCCGAGTCTGTCCTTGACCATCCTCTCGTTCTGTGCGGAGGCTCGGGGGCTGCTCTCGCAAACCCGGCTCCGACTAAACCATTGACAGCGTCAACATACCAGCCCGAGAACTTGGAACCTGACTATGCACCCGGGCTACGGCCAGTTCACATGAGGGAACAACCAGACTGGCCGAAGCATCACGAAACGCGCTAAGACCTTGAAGGAGTCAAACCACTCCTCCGAGGCCTCGGGGGCTACACCCGGCGGGTGCGCTCGCGCGCACCCACCGGAACAAAACGCAACCGAGTAAGGCCGACCCCCTTGCAAAAAAGTGCGACAAAAGCCTCCAAGCGAGTACCAACACTCCCTTCGAGGCTTGGGGGCTACTATCGGGGACCATAATTAGGGGTACCCCAAGACTCCTAATCTCAGCTGGTAACCCCCATCAGCACAAAGCTGCAAAGGCCTGATGGGCGCGATTAAGGTCAAGGCTCAGTCCACTCAAGGGACACAATCACGCCTCGCCCGAGCCCAGCCTCGGGCAAAGGCAGCCGACCCCGAAGGATCCACGTCTCGCCTGAGGGTCCCCTCAAGCGACGGACGCACCTTCGACTCGCCCGAGGCCCAGCTCGAGTAGGCTTCGCGGAGAAGCAACCTTGACCAGATCGCCACGCCAACCGACCGTATCGCAGGAGCATTTAATGCAAGGATCGCCTGACACCTTATCCTGACGCGCGCTCCTCAGTCGACAGAGCCGAAGTGATCGCAGTCACTTCGCCGCTCCACTGGCCGACCTGACAGGAAAACAACGCCGCCTGCTCCGCTCTGACTACTGTGCCACTCGACAGAGTGAGGCTGACAGCAGCCAAGTCCAGCCTCGGGCGCCATGGGAAGCTCCGCCTCGCCCGACCCAAGGCTCGGACTCAGCCTCGACCCCGGAAGACGGACTCCGCCTCGCCCGACCCAGGGCTCGGACTCAGCCTCGGCCTCAGAAGACGGTCTCCGCCTCGCCCGACCTAGGGCTCGGACTCAGCCTTGACCCCGAAAGACGGACTCCGCCTCGCCCGACCCCAGGGCTCGGACTCAGCCTCAGCCTCGGAAGACGGTCTCCGCCTCGCCCGACCCAGGGCTCGGACTCAGCCTCGACATCGGAAGACGAACTCCGCCTCGCCCGACCCCAGAGCCCAGACTCGACCTCGACCTCGGAGGAGCCTCCGCCTCGCCCGACCTCGGGCTCGGACCCGCCACGTCACAGGGAAGACCATCATTACCCTACCCCTAGCTAGCTCAGGCTACGGGGAACAAGACTGGCGTCCCATCTGGCTCGCCCCGGTAAACAAGTAATGATGGCACCCCGCGTGCTCCATGACGACGGCGGCTCTCAGCCCCTTACGGAAGCAAGGAGACGTCAGCAAGGATCCGACAGCCCCAACAGTTGTACTTCCACAAGGCTCAAGCGCTCCTCCGACGGCCACGACATCACATGAACAGGGTGCCAAAACCTCTCCGACTGCCACGACGGCATGTACTTAGGGCTCTAGCTCCTCTCTACTAGACACGTTAGCACACTGCTACACCCCCTATTGTACACCTGGGCCCTCTCCTTACGCCTATAAAAGGAAGGTCCAGGGCTCTCGTACGGGAAGGTGGGCCGCGCGGGAGGACGGGCCGATGCACGAGTCTCTCTCCCACGCGGACGCTTGTAACCCCCCTACTGCAAGCGCACCCGACCTGGGCGCAGGACAACACGAAGGCCGCGGGTTTCCCCTTTGCTGTTTTCTCCCCCCCTTTGTGCTCCGTCTCGCGCCGACCCATCTAGGCTGGGACACGCGGCGACAATTTACTCGTCGGTCCAGGGACCCCCCGGGGTCAAAACGCCGACACATTGGTACTGATCCAGTTGATGGTAAAAATCAAAAGCGTACGGCTTATTGGGCAAGGATATATGACTTCTTCCATGCCGATAAGGAAATTGTTCTCGATAGAAGCCAAAATTCCCTTATGCATCGATGGTCTACTATCCAAGAGTCAGTGAATAAGTTATGTGGATGCCTTTCTTGAATTGAGGGTAGAAACGAAAGTAGAAAGACATTTGAAAATAAGGTAGTTTATGTGGCAGTATTTCTATTTTATTAATTTTCATGGCTATCACTAACATGTAATATGTGCAGCTCACTGACGCATGCACTTTGTACAAGGAAGAGGATAAAGATAAAAAGGTATTTCAATTCCTGCATTGCTGGAACATTTTACGAAATGAGCCAAAGTGGGATGAGAAGATGAACCAGTTAGCTTCAACTAAATGTGCTAACAACAAACATAAAGCACCAGCTGCCATTATAGATTTAAGTGGTAACTGTATTGCTGACAATGTAAGTGTTGTCAACACTGAGGATGCATGTCTTGTGGGTGATGCACTAGAGAGGCCTACTGGCAGGAAGAAGGCTAAGCAAATGCTACGCCGAGGTGGAGGTGAAGCATGCATTGAGGCAGTTGATCATCTGTGGGAGAAAAAGAAAGAAGCTGATGCAGACAAAGAAGTTAGGAAGGAAGAAATATTTAACAAATCATTAGAAATCGAGAAGGAGAGGCTTCAAATAGACGATCCAGGGCCATAACATTAGTGCAATGGATGGAGAACAACAACGGTACTACAAAAGCCGTCGTAGCGAAATAATGCGTCGTCGCGCGACCGAATTTAGTTAAACATTTGGTTTGTTTACTTGTAGTTACATTTCGTGGAGACAATTTCTTTCTACAAACTATTTAGTTATATTGCCTAGGTTATTGTTATGTTGGACCAGATTACCTATTTATGTCCAAACAATTTGCTTTCTACAAATCTCACTGGCCTGTGCAAGTGACAACAGTTATGTAGTGATGGTTCACCTGTTCGAAGTTTCAAGTGGTAGCATCTGTTTTGTGCATGGGCTTTGTTTGGGACATAGTGAACCTGTTCGAAGCAGTATTCACTATTATGCTAAGGCACACTGATTAATAAATCCTAGTTACAATAAAAAAAATTAAAATGTTACTCAATATGTATCTGGCTTATGCTGTCTGAGGTGCTCCACTAAATCTTCTTGTAATTGATGATGAACTTCATTGTCTCTTATATTCTTGTGTATCTCGATAAATTCCATAAGGTCAGGTGTCGCAAAATGAGAAGGTTGAACATTGTGTTCTAGGGAATCAAATCGTTCTTCTGGATCGACATCTCCCTCATCTTCAATAATCATGTTATGCATGATTACACGGGACTTCATTATGTATGCCAATGCCTCCATGTCCCATAAACGAGCAGGTCCTCGAACAATGGCGAAGCGAGCTTGTAGGACTCCAAAGGCTCGTTCAACATCCTTTCTTACTGCCTCCTGTGCTTTTGCAAAATATTTATTCTTATTTCCTTGTGGTTGTGATATAGTCTTTACAAATGTGGCCCATGATGGGTATATACCATCTGCAAGATAATACCCCATTTTGTAAGCATGACCATTTATGTTATAATTCACTTCTAGCGCTTGACCTTCAGCTAAGTTTGCAAATAGTGGAGAGCGTTATAGAACATTGATATCATTGTGAGATCCGGGTAAACCAAAAAAAGGTGTGCCAAATCCAGAGATCTTTAGATGCGACCGCTTCTAAGATAATTGTAGGTTCTCAAACGTGACCAGAAAACATACCATGATGTGTTGTTGGGCAGTTCTTCCACTTCCAATGCATGCAATCTATGGAGCCCAGCATACCAGGAAAACATCTCCCCACTCCAATCTCTAGTAAGCGACTTGTGTCATTCTGATTAGGTGATCTCAAGTACTCATTTTCAAAAATTTCGACCACTGCCTTAACAAAATTTCTCAGACTCTCGATAGCGGTACTTTCTCCAATACAAATGTACTCATCAGTGGCATCAACGGCTACCCCATTAGTAAGCATACGAAATGCAGCAGTTACCTTTTGTAAACAACTCAAACCAAGTACATTAGCTGCATTTCTTTTCTGTACGAAGTAATTATCATGATTTTGTATTGCATTCATAATGCGCAAGAATAGTGGACGACTCATTCTAAACCTGCACATTGGATAACAAAATTATACAATATATAATATATGACATGATGGTAACACAATAAGTTGGTATTTTGTATAAACCTTCGTTTGAAGAATTCTGGTCCATACATAGGATCATCTGAGAAGTAATTTTCATATAATCTTTGGTGTGCAGCTTCTCCCTTACAATGAACAACTTTATGGCCGATGACAGAACCACCATGCTTTGGTTCATTATTATGTTCTTTTAAAACTTGTGCTATGGTTATAAAAAACTCATAATCTAATTGTTGTTGCAATAGAGATCGCCGACTCATCCTATCAAAATTATTAAAACCGTTTTTTAATCACCATAAGGGCTATTTACCAATCGGTATATTTAATTCATATGCGCCAATCAATAAACTTCAAAGGCCCTAGTGATGGCACGATGTGCAATCAATATACTTGAATTATTAAAGCAAAATTTTATTAAAGTACCTGGAATTCAGCCAGTAGAGGAAATTCACAAGCGCGGTGGAGGAATCTTCTACCGCGTTACAGGAAATCTTCTCCGCTGTAGAACTAGGCGGCGCCGGCGCATGCAAAAGAAAACAATCAGAATTTGCATCAATGGATTGACCGCATATAGGCTGACCATGTCGTGGGCTTTGAACTATGGGCTCAACAAGGCGTGAGATGTGAATGAATATGGCCCATAAACAAATATGGGCTGAACAGATCATGGCCTATGTAAAAGTTTACGTCTATATTTAGGTGTATTGTTGGACATAACACATAAACCGTACGCTCAAATAGTTTTTAGACTGCTATCAAAACTACTTTTTGGGGATATTTTTTTAGGAATCTCTTGGAGATGCTCTGAGTCCATGTATTCTAAACTTCACTTTATCCTCTGTAAACAGTATAAACAATATTATCTATAATTCAGTATCCCCTGTTTTAAGATACCTGTTAGAGACGGTCTAAGAAGAAGCGCAGAATACTTTAAAAATTTGAGAGAATATGTGAGGGTGTCAATATTTATCCCAACAGGTGTTCTTTTGTGTGCTTATAAGTTAGGATTTGGTTTGGTGCGCAATACAGAAGAAAAGATTCAAACTTTTCTCTGTCTGGGCTCGTTGGATTGTCCCGTGTGCATTAGACAATGCACTGTGCACTGTTCGGTGCTCAGGCTTAGTGTTGGTTTGCAACTACCTCTATGCAGGTTGTCTGGTGCGCACCAGACAGTCTATTGTTGCCTGTCTGGTGTACCCATAACCGTTGTTTCTAATTTTTCTCTCGCTCAGGCCCAGTCTCCATTTTCTTTTCATCGCTTCATCTTCCTCGTGTGTGCTCCTCCTTTCTTCTCCGCGCTGCCGCTTGAGCCTCTCCTTACCGGTGGCGCCGCCTCTCCTCTCTTGTCGAGTTGTTGTCCAACTCACCACCAGCGACCCACCCTCCTATCATCTAGCATTCTCATCACTTGCTCCTCCTCCTTTTCTTCTCTGGTAAGTTTCTCAGCTGATGTGCTCTCTCCTTGTTCTTCGGTGTATTCGATCCCTTGGGAAATCTGAGATCTCTTGTTGAATGGATGTGCAAAACCTCACTTGTTTGTGTCCTTGTCAGCATCTCCTTGCAGGATCTTTGTCCCTACGAGGGTTTCCATACATGAAAGTGTCCTTTTCTCCACCTCTTCCAGCCATGCACTCCAATTATTCGCTAAAATGCCCAAACCAGCTCTCCAATTTAAAACAACAATTATTCCTTTTAAATGCCTTTTATTCTCTTGTCTTTACCTCTATGTACCTATTATCTACCATGTTAACCCACTTTGCCCCTGGTTCTATTTCACTTTCACCATATGTCATTCATACTCCTCAAGCGTCCCCCCTTCTTATATTCATCCTCACTCATCCATTGCTCCACATGTCCCACCATATGTAGTAACCAATGTACCAAACACCCTACTCAAAGTCCAATTATTAACTCCCTCATATGTCTCACATGCCTCCCGTTCATGTCATTCTAACCCAAATGCCTATCTTTTCACACTCCATATCCCACCTTCATGCCTCCACCAGCAATTAAATTTTAAAATGAGATTCCATCTAGTCACTAGAGCATGTCATAAGTATCATCATCTTTAACTCCTATCTATGCTCCAAACTCTAAACCAGCTCTTGACAGACAAATGCCCCATCTATCCCTTATGCCTCTAATTTGGAGTATCTCCATGTGTTGTGTATATGGTTCACATTTTCATAACCATTTATGACTATGTGACTCATGTGCTCACTTCTGCTATTTCAGTGGGATGGCATGCTCACTCATGTGACTCTTCCCCTGCTTAGTTTACCCCCTAGAGACGTGCCCAGGTAGCAAGCTCTTCCATATTTATCTATTGCTTTGCTGCTTATAGACTCTTATCTTCTCCATCTCTCTTGTAGCAGTGGTCAGGGTTTGTGGTCACGCCTCAGCTCGGTCAGTATGGTTCGGACGAAGAATGCCACTATAGGAGGAGGTGATGATCAGGATCCTTCCTCACCCTTTTCGCCAGGACAAGGGCAATGCAATCTACCTTGAGCGATAGGGAGGCAAGAAGAAGTGCAAACTTGATAAAGCTATTCGAGTAGCGGTTGCAGCAGCATCGGCTGAGAGAGTAGAGCAGGGAGGACAAATGCATATTGGCTCTGATCAAATTGCTTACATTGTCAGACATTAGTCATTTTGGTTACGCTCCACTCCAGCTAGACTTGACCCCTCACTACAGCCCTCTGCTCCAGCCACCACTACCACTCCAGCCTTGTCTACTCTAGTACCTACAACTACCCTCGCTACACCAATAGCTTCCACCACGCCTGCTTCCCCCACTCCCACTCCCTTCACTACTCCACCTGTTTCTTCACCTCGTTTCCGAGAGCATGATGAGACCAAGGTACAACCCCTGGCTGAGTATCGGAGGCTATTTGACCTTCATAGAGACACTGCCACCAGGATTCGACGCTTTAGACATGTGCTGGTGGATACCTAGTTTCTAGCACAGCGTGACTCGACAGCTGGTCCTCTGTTCAGCACACAAACTCGGGAGTCGTTCTACAGAGCTCAGCAGACTGTTCAGATCGCCTTGAGGGCTCATCGGTGGATACAGAGATTGTGGGTCACATCATCTAACTACCTGGCATGTCCACTCTCTTGGATTTTGGTGGTTGCTATGTTGAGGAGTCGGTCAAAGTCTTCTACGCTATAGTCTGGATTGACATCGACCACCAGTGGATGAGATTTTGCTTTAAGCGAGAGAATGTCACTTTACATGCTAATCAGATCAGAGAGTTGTTTGGTTTTCTTGAGTCATCGACGAGGCTACACGATCTTTGCTATGGTTCTGCAGACCCATCTCGTCGCCCTCACGGTGGAGTTGCTCCAGGTATTGCTCATGTCTCGGTTCTCATCCGACCACCGTTCACAAATGGATTGAGGCGTTCTCTAGCGGACTTCACCACACCTGCAAAGTTTCTACATGCTCTGATGAGGTGGACACTTTTACCTCGCATGGGATATAGAGAGGCCACCACTCATATTTAGCTCTGGCTCCTAGGTGCCTTGGTTTCTCACTTGGTGTTCGACATTGTAGATTTTTTTATCTGTGAGATAGAGGACACTGTGTTGGACAGACTATGTGTTTGTCATTAGCTGCCTTATGCCCACTACCGCTGTCACATATTTGCGCAGCAGATTTGACCCCTTAGTTCCAGGCAATTCTTGGTCACGCATGACTTGTGTTTGGATTTTACCACCCTGAGCCTGAGGATGAGACTCATACAGGAGCTCGTGCCCTAGATAGTTGTACTGAGGATCATTTAGCCTCTAAACGTCAGGTTGAGGATGAGGCGATTAGGCAGATTGAGAAGCAGAGTCTGGTTCCCCTTGGTGCAGTTGATACTTCTTCCAACTCCTCTGATGATGATCTAGGTATTCCACCACCGCCTCCCCCTGTGCCTCCTCGCTCACATGATCACGAGACAGGTGGTTCCAGTGTTGCTCCTTCTCCTGCTCCTCCATCGATGGATCTGGCCTTAGCACCTATTCTTTAGCAGTTGAGTCAATAGCAAGCTCATTTGGTCGCCGAGCAGGCTCGACAGGTAGCAGTTCAGCAGTAGCAGTCCGAGCAGATGCTCTCCATATTTCAGACCATTCAGGACCGTCAGGATGCCTTACAGCAGCAACTTCTAGCAGATAGGGTAGAGCACTGGCATTTATGGCTTGTATCCTTTAGCACATCAGTGTTCCGGTCCCTCCAGTTCAGTCAGCACCACCCCTACCCCTTCAGACTTAAGTTGTGCCAACGATTCAATCGGGTGCTCAGACTCATACTTTTGGACGAACTTTCTCTCCTCTTCGGCCAGTGACCTTAGATTTCTTTGCTCAGGTCGTCGGATTTGAAAGCATTCAGCCGTCAGTGCCACCGATTTGCTCAGCAGTTTCTAACCTAGTAGTGGCAATATCAATTCTAGTGCCAACTCTAGCTTCAATGTCTCAATAGTTAGTTCCTTGTAGTGCTCCATCGTCTGAGTCAGCACTAGCTCCAGCCTCTACAACAGATCCTAGATTCGGTTCTGACTCCGATCATGTCCTAGATTATGCGATGACTGCCCATCCATTTGTTGCATTTTCACCTTCTCCTTTTGTCACACCCAGTTTTGGAAGGCAAACCGAATGCGAACCATGTACGTGCCAGGATCAGAAACTCACGTACACAACAATTACATAATTGGACACCATCACACATTGCTCAAAGTAAATAGCGGAAAGGTACTTTTATTACAATAAGATGTCCAAGACATCCACAGAGTCTAATACATAGCATAGTCATTAATATCATCAAAGTGCGGAAATACGAAACATAGTAGATAAGGCCTACACATGCAGCTGACTGGGGGTTGCCACTAAGAAAAACTAGGACTCGTCGTAGTCCTGGAACTCCTCAAAGTCCTCCATGTTGCCAGCATTTCCTCCCGAGCACTGAGTACAATGGGGACAACCTAGGGTGGGGGTGGTTTGTAAAGCAAGGGTGAGTACACATCAACGTACTCAACAAATGTCCTGTTTGCCTAAAGTGGACTAGTTGTATGTGGGGTTAAGGTTAAGCAGTTGCTTTTAGTTGGTCAAGTATTTATTACTATTAGTAAAACCAAGTTTTAGTAATAAACCCAGTTATTCCCGTTTGGCTAAAGTGGACTAGCTGTATGTGGGGTTAAGGTTAAGCAGTTGCTTTTAGTTGGTCAAGTATTTATTACTATTAGTAAAACCAAGTTTTAGTAATAAACCCGGTTATTACCCAAATGTACCTCCTCCAAGAGGAAATACTAGAGATCAAAATTATAACCATCATCATAAAAGTAACCAAAGTTCTTCTAACCAAAGAGGATCCCAAGGCTGCTCTTAACCGTGAGCTCGACTGATATACCAGTTTCTAACACTCTGCAGAGGTTGCACACTTTACACACGAGTCGTGATCCCTTTCCAGCCTGGGTTGTATAGACCTTATCATCACTACCGAGGTGAATGGCCAGGGATACACTACGTAGCCTTTAAAAAGACTCACCTAGTGCATAGCTGCTCGTTAGGTTTCGTCAGTCGTACAAACATAGTACACCTCCCCAAGGTGGGTGACTAACAAAACCAAATCGAATGAACCTCTGCACCCCCCTTGGTAGAGCGAGCACTACGCCTGGCCCTCATTGACGGCCCTCAGGCAAAGCCAACTACACCACGAGGTTCATCTAATTAATCAGCTAAGGGCGTCCCATTCCACCCTCATGGTTGCACTGTTATCCGGGGCGGTCACTCTATGAACAGGTCCTTACGGAAAGGTACTCAGGAAAATGGCTTGAGCCCCCTAAAATATCACAATATCATCATCGAGATAACATCATCGTATCATAAATGTTCAATCATGTTCATTGATTAAGTTGAAGCAATAGCATAAGCTAACCATGATTAACCCAAAAAGGTAAACAAGGATAAGTAAATACAGACTAGTCAATCCTTATGTTTCAATAATATAATGCGGGATGATGAATTATAAAGTTTGTAGGACATAATATGTCAGAGGACACTTGCCTTCACTGGGTTGTTGCTCTGGAAGATTTTCGACAACACACTCAGGAACCACATGCTGCTCGTTGTCTAAATAAAACGATCATACATTCAATACATTTGGTAAATGACAAATGAACAGTACATCAATCATGTACAAACAATGGAACACATCTCAAAAGGAAAAGTATAAACTCAAAAGGAGAGTTTAAATTATAAAGTGAACTAATCTCATTTAGTAGTTGATTATTATTTAAGTGTTGTCCATGATTACATAATATGATTCTATTCATTTTAATGAGACATAAAAGTTAAACAAGAGATAAATTCATACAATACACATTATTAATCTCACAAGATTAAATATCCATTAACCACTAGGGTTTCTTTTTTATTTATTTTATCAAGTGAATAATTCAACACATACACTAACCTATAGTCTAGGCATAAAATTAAGTGCTCATACTGTGGATGCACATAATTTATTTGAACACAGAATATTCTTATGAACATTTTGTAATTTGAAACACTCAATTTGGAGTTCATATGGAAAATATATGAAATAAACAAGTTTTGAAGTTTGAAATATAAAACTAGGTCCAATTCTTTGATTATTTAAAAGGACAAGGGTCCGTTTATAAGATTCCAGGGGCCTGCGCGTAAAGCCTAGGGACGATGGGTCCTATTACCCGAGAACTAAGGGTCATTTTTACAAAACCGAAACCCCAAGGGGTATCTGACAATCTTAACCACTCGATCACAGATGAACGACTTAGATTAGATCCGCGGATGAGAGCGCGTGCAGACGAGCGAACGTTGACAGGCGGGCCGGCGGTGTCAGCGACTGAGGAGGGAGGAGGGCTGACCAGTCGGCCCTAGCACCAGGGGGCGCAGGCGCTGACCGACGGGGCCCAGGGGCAGAGCGCGGGTGAGGGAGCGAATCCGAGTGGTCGGGTGCGAATTGGACGGTTAGTATTAGATTAGTTTTGATTAGATCCGGGTCGCCCGATCTTAGACAGACGCTTGGGATCTAACGGTCAGGTCCCTCGACCGCCAGCGGTGGCGCCGCTGGCGTCCACGACGGAGGTCCACCGGAGACGAGGGCGCGAGCGTGCTAGGGCCCGCTAGGACACCGGGAAGGGCTCGAGGAATTCAAGGGAGTGCAGCGAACTCGGCTAGGGGCAACACTGGCACAAAGGCGCTGGAGGGGGCGGTTCACAGCGAGGCGGCTCGGCGGTGGCACAACACTACTCCGGCGAGCAATCGCGCATGACCGAGGGCAATCAAGGGAAAAATAGGGGCGGGTCTGGGTTGCTTACCTCGAGAGAAGATTTCGGGACCCTTGAACGGTGGCAGAGAGAGGGAGGGTGAGGGCGTGCGGGTGTGAGAGCTACCGCTAACAGTTAGGTTCCACCAGTTAGACGGCGCGGGCGCAAGCGCGCGCGGAGCTGGGCTGGCTTGGGCTAGCTGGGCCGAATTGGGGTTTTCCATTTTTCAGGGAATTTCTAATGCCTTTTCTATTTTATTTTCTCTAGGGTTTTCAATTCAAATTCAAACCAAGTTTAAATTCAAACCAAATCAAACATGTGCGTCAATTCAAATAATATCTTGGACTCAACATGATGCATCAATTCATGGCGTACATTGTTTTGACAAAATAAATAATTAACTTCTCTCCTAATTAACCTAATTCTAACCAAAAGAAAAAGAGAGAGACTAGAGAGAGACAAGAGTAACACCTGAATTTGGTAGATGTTTACAAAGAAATTTTATATCCCCAAATTCAGGGTGTTACAAACCTATCCCCTTAAGAAGAATCTCGCCCTCGAGATTTAGGGTTGGCTAGCAAAGAGTTCAGGTACTTGGCTTTCAAATCATCTTCTCTTTCCCAGGTTGCTTCTTCTTCTGAGTGATGGCCCCATTTGACTTTACACATCCTGATGGTGCTTCTCCGAGTGACCCGATTTGCTGTCTCCAGAATTTGAGTTGGCTTCTCAATATATGCCAGATCTTCTTGAACTTCAAGGTCCTCTATTGCAACTGCTCTTCTGGCACTCTCAAGCATTTCTTCAGCTGGGACACATGGAACACGTCATGCACAACTGACAGACCCTCTGGTAAGCTGAGTTGATATTAGGCCTGGGTGTTCGGGTTACCCAAAAAATTCGGGTCGGGTAATCCGGGTAATTAAAATTTTGGGTTTTAGAAAGTGTTACCCGAATTTGCATTGGGTATTATAGTACCCGATAGTTCGGATACCCGACACTTCGGGTATCGGGTACTCCCGAAGTAACCAAATTTAAAAAACAGGAACCAGAGCAACACATCCACAATAATAATAGCTATTTAGGATACTCACAATCACACAATCACACGTGATAAGAGAAGATACATCAAGTTCTCAAGAATCAAGATATGAATAAAATAAAAAGAAGACTACACGTCTACTGGTCTACACTAGTGACCCACACAGACATGCTCACAACTGCACTGTACGCTGTACCAGCTACCAACCACCGCACAAATGCATAACACAAGCCACCAACCAGCTGCACACACAAACACAAGCACCGGCCAGTCGGCCACCGCCCAGCCAGCTGCACTGCACCAGTAGCCACAGCCACCAGCTCACTGCTTACTGCTCAGTGCTCACCATTCAGCTTCAGCCCACAACACGTCCACAGTCCACACCACCGAAGGAATATAAGGCTTATCCCGCCATTCTATACACGAGTCCAAGCAAAATATATATATGTTAACATTTCATAGCATTAATAAAAAAGAGTATAAAGTTATTTAAACAGTAAACAATTCATAGCAGATTAGCAACTCACTGATGTGTTGCTTGAGACTTGGAAGTGGAAGTAGCCTCGGTTCTTTTTCCTTTGCCACCATTACCAAATTCTTCAATTACCTCTACAATTTAAGGAGTGCAAGCATGTAGCTATCAATTAGAAATGGTTAAACATCAAATACATACAAAAATGATGGAATATACCTTTTTCTATAATAGTCAATTCCTCGATATTCTCTTGTATGTTAATGGGAGTAGACCTTCTTAGCCAATCTTGGGTACATACAAGGGCCTCCAACATGAAAGGAGTATGGGAAGTACGAAAATCATCCAAGATACACCCACTTGTGCTGAAAATGGACTTTGAAGCTACTGTTGATATTGGTATAGCAAGGATATCTTGGGCCATGTGAGCCAAAACTGGCAATCTATGTGCATTGTCCTTCCACGAAATGAGAACATCGATCTTTTTTCTGTGTCTTCACAATCTTCAGATAGATATTTGTCAAGTTCTGATTTGGTAGTGTTGTTACTACTATTAGTCAGCTTCATTTTCTTGGCAATAACTTATTTAAGCTTCCCTCCTGGAGCACCTTTTGCTTGAGTTGAATCTGTTTCATCTGTTGATTCTTCAATTGGTGCATACATATTTCTATATTCTTTAAACATTTCTCAGATACATGTCTTAATATCAGACCATACTAGTTGTCCTCTGTCCTCACCAAATATCTCTTCAATGGTAATCTTATGGTACAAAGATAACTTGTATCTTGGATCAAGAAATACAGCCACAAAAATCAATAGATTAATGTTCTCCTTTTCCTTACCCTTTCCTTTCCCTCTATCCTTCTCTGGTTGTGGCTCATTCCAAACTCCCCAATACTTGTCATATTTCTCTTTCATTCTCAAGCCCATTGAAACTCGCAAAGGATCCACACTGTCAATCCATGACTGAATCAACAAGTGGATCTCTCCAATCTCATGAAATAAGGTGTTACTAGTCACATGAAGACTAGAGGAGATGCAAATAGTGAGATCATAGAAATGCTCTAGAAATTCAGCCATCTTCTTGGCATCCTCCCAATCATCCTCATTTGGGTGACCATGTCCTCCTCTCAATTCAGATAGCTCCAAAACATAGCTAATGTCGTCTTCAGCCAACTTTAAAAATACCTTCTCATACACAATTGCAGCCTTCAACATTAGATATATTGAATTCCATCTTGTTGGGACACCAAGCCTCAAAAAGGCCTTGATGTCCACCTTCTCTTCCTCTGCAATTTCCTTGAACTTCACCAACCTTGAAATTCCATTTTTTATGTAACGAACTGCATCCCTAACACGCTGCACCGAGAGGTCCACATCTTTCAAGCCATCTCGCACAATGAGGTTCATTATATGTGCAGCACACCTCATGTGGAGATACTTGCCCTCTGCTATTGTTGTTTTCTGTAATTGTCTTCTCAAATAACCAATAGCACTATCATTGGCACTTGCATTATCAACTGTTATAGTCATAATTCTATCCAAACCCCAGTCCACCAAACTTTTGATCAAGCTTTTCCCAATATCATTCCCCTTATTCCCCTTTATCTTGAAAAAGCTAATGACTTTCTTCTGCAAAATCCATTTCTCACCAATAAAACTTGCTGTCACAGTCATATACCCATCTTGTTGTTGGGAAGTCCAACAATATGTTGTTACACTAACTCTTTGACAAGAGTCTTTGAAGAACTTCTTTAGCTTGGCCCTCCCTTGGAAGTATGTACGCACAATGTCCCTAGTACAAGTTCTTCTAGATGGCACTTGGAACTGTGGGCAAGCTTTTGACATAAATTTTCTGAAACCCGACTTCTCACCAAAAGCAAAGGGCAACTCAACTTCTATGAGCATTTTAGCAAATGCATCCCTTAATGAATTTTGATCAAACCTCCAAGTGCTAGGAGCTTCCCCTCTGGTTGCTTGCAAAGTACCTTGCTTTGGGTCTTTATCAAATTTATTGGGGTTGCGCTTGCAGACATTAAAATGTTTATTTAATGAAGATGTACCATGCTGATTGGAATCAGCCTTAAGGATACGCTGACAATATTTGCACTTAGCAGACTTTAGCCTACCCTTCTCATCTTTGACCTTAATGAAATGATCCCACATACTTGACCTTGGCACAATCTCCTTCCTTGCCTCATTTTTCTCAGTTTCATTCTCAAGGTCTACAAAATTAGCATCCCCTTGGTCTTCAGTCCACTAGATTTACCTCGTATGGTTTGTGACTGATCACCTGTTGTTTCCACAGTTGCTTGCTCAAATTGAGTAGCAGTACCCATAGATTCTCTTTCCAATTCCATGTCTACTATATCATCGATACTATTAGGCATCTACAAAAACCTCAAACCTTATACTAACTTACTAAGTTAGTGATGATTAGACAACATATAAACCTTATACTAAGTTACTGATGCTAAAAAATGCATATGTTGCTCGATTCCTCAGTCGGTGTCGTCATGTCGGCCGATGAGGTATGCGTGCTCCGTTGCCGTGCTGCCTGCTGCAAGGTCAGACTAGGGTTAGGGATGTGCTCTGCTGTCTGCTCGATTCCTTGGGCAGGGCTCAGTAGGGAATTAGGGATGATCATATCAGTGACCCTAACCTGGATGGCAAGAGCAGGATGGCGTGGCGGTCGACCGGCGTGGTGGGCGACTCGGTGTCTCGGGATCCCTGCGATGCGAGCCTTGTACGGCTGTGGCCTGGCTGCTGGCTGTCTGGCTAGGCAGGACCTGGACGTTGGAGGCTTGGAGCCCTTGATGGCTGTCGCCTGGCTGCTGGCTGGACGTGGCGGCGCCGGCGGTGAAGCCTGGAACTGGAAGGTTGGAAGCATGGAGATGGAGCGTGAGCGTGAGCCTGGAGATTCCGCGGCGCGGTGCGGTACTGCGCTGTGCAGTGTGCGCTACTACGCTAGCCACTAGGGTTTGCACTTTGCACTTGCAGCTTTGCCTAGGTGGGCCTGGGCCGTGGCTAGCCGTTGTGATTCGTGTGAACAGTGGGACACGGGCGGCCGTTGTGAATTTTGGGTATGCGTTGTTCGGGTACCGGTTGACGCTACCCGAATTACCTAGAATAATTTCGGGTTTCACAAGTTAGTACCCGAAATTCCCAAACAAATTTCGGGTACCCGGTATTACGGGTTCGGGTATTCCGGGTTCGGGTAATGGGTAACGAGTTTTTTGCCCAGTCCTAGTTGATATGCCACTTCTCCACGTCTTGCTTGAATCTGGTACGGTTCGATGTATCGAGGTGCTAGCTTGTCGTTGACTCCGAATCTTTTGATTCCTCTGATTGGTGACACCTTCAAGTAGACATAATCTCCCACTTCGAAGCTCAGTTCTCTTCTTCGGGTGTCAGCATAGCTTCGTTGTCTAGACTGTGCTGTCTTCAGATTTTCTCGAACCATTCTGATGTTCTCTTCAGCTTCAAGCAGAATATCTGGACCGAACACCTGCCTTTCGCCGGGTTGGTCCCAATGCAACGGAGTTCTGCAATTTCTCCCATAAAGTGCTTCGAAAGGTGACATCTTTAGACTGGCTTGGTAGCTGTTGTTGTAGGAGAATTCTGCATACGGTAGCCTCTTGCCCCAACCTATCTTGTTTTGCAAAGCACAAGCTCTTAACGTATCTTCAAGAATCTGGTTGGTTCTCTCTGTTTGACCATCTGTCTGCGGGTGGTAAGCTGAACTGAACTTCAAGTGTGTGCCCAATGCTTCATGCAACTGCTGCCAAAAATGAGAAGTGAACTGGGTGCCTCTGTCTGATACTATCTTCTTTGGAACGCCATACAAGCACACAGTCTGAGACATGTATAATTCTGCCAACACTGCACTATTGTAGGTGGTCTTGATTGGTATGAAATGGGCTGCCTTTGTCAAATGGTCCATTACTACCCAGATGGAGTCATAACCAGTACGAGTGCAAGGCAAACCAACTATAAAATCCATCCCAATCTCATCTCATTTCCACTGAGGAATCTGCAACGACTGCAACAAACCTGCAGGCCTCTCATGTTCTGCCTTAATCCTCTAACAACTGTCGCATACAGCCACATACTCTGCTATCTCCATTTTCATATCGTACCACCAGAATCTTTTCTTCAGGTCTTGGTACATCTTCTCGCTACCAGGTTGTATAGAGTATGGTGTTTCATGAGCTTCCTTGAGAACCAGTTCCCGGATCGATTTGATGTCGGGAACACACATTCTATCCTTGAACCATACCACTCCTTCTGCATCTTCACGGAAATCCTTGCCTTTTCCATCTATGATCAGTTGCCTGATCTCGTTGATCTTCTCATCATCTTTCTGGCCCTTCCTGATATCTTGCTCTAGAGTGGGTTCCAGCTCAACTGTCACTCCTTAAGTGTTGTTCAGAAATTCGAGACTCAATCTATCAAACTCCTTTGCTAGCTCATACGGTATGGGGTGAGCGGCCAACATATTGACTTGACTCTTTCTGCTCAGAGCATCTACAACCACATTTGCTTTGCCTAGGTGATAATGAATCTCTAGCTCATAGTCTTTGATTAACTCGAGCCATCTTCGTTGTCTCATATTCAGCTCTGACTGGGTGAATATGTACTTGAGACTCTTGTGGTCCGTGTAGATATCACATTTCTGCCCATACAAATAGTGCCTCCAGGTCTTCAATGCATGAACCACTGCTGCTAACTCTAGATCATGAGTAGGGTAATTATTCTCATGAATCTTCAGCTAGTGGGATGAGTATGCCACTACTCTCCCTTCCTGCATTAACACACATCCCAGTCTGGTGTACGAAGCATCACAATATACTGAGAATGATTTGTGGACATCTGGAAGAATCAATATTGGTGTTGTTGTCAACTTCTCCTTTAATGTCTCAAAGGACTTTTGGCACGCTGGGGTCCACTTGAACTCAACGTTCTTTACCAACAAGGCTAACATTGGCCTGACAATCTTGGAGAAACCTTCAATGAAACACCGATAGTAACCGGCTGTTGGGAGCCTTCTTCTCCGCCGAAGGTCCTCTATGCAAAAACACCTTCGGCAAGATGATATGCAAGCAGGCACAACATGAAGATATATGCCGAAGCTACAATTGAAAGAGCTTCGGCATGATGACACGCTTGAGATGAAGGGTGGCACCGACTTAAAGAGGAAAAGACCGCATAGTCCCTGATAATTTGTATCATGGTTATGATTAGTTATCAAGGACATGAATGTAATTTTGTTCGGGCTGTGTCCCATGCCTATAAATAGATGAACAGTACCCACGTACTGTTCATGCTGACTTGTAATCGCTCATGCGTCACTTCAGGATTTCTTGCCTTCTGACAAGTCGAAGGTACCAATGTAATTTAAACATCATTGATGTTTGTTTATGATTATATAATGATAATGTGAATAATCTAACGATTTAAAATGATCATTCATACTCTTTCTGCGTTTCACATGTCCCTGTTTACATCTTTGCATATTGAAATAATGAAGGTATGTCCTTCTTGATCTTCGTCCAAAGATCATTATATCCTAAGGGAGATAATGTTACGAAGGACGAAGATCTTTAACCATTAGCATTTGTGTTGCCTTTGTCAGGGACCATAATTAGGGGTACCCTCAAGACTCCTAAATCTCAGCTGGTAACCCCCATCAGCACAAAGCTGCAAAGGCCTGATGGGTGCGATTAAGCCAAGGATCGGTCCATTCAAAGGACGCGATCGCGCCTCGCCCGAGCCCAGCCTCGGACAAGGGCAGCCGACCCCGGAGGGTTTACGTCTCGCCCGAGGACCCCCTACGACAACGGACACACCTTCGGCTCGCCCGAGGCCCAGTCTTCGCACGAGACCAGCGGGAGCGATCTTGTAACGGAATCCCATCAGAGGGAGGCATCGAGCCCTCGGACCCCGTCAAAAGGGGACCGGGTCCGGCAGATCACCCGCAGGTACTTTTGGAGCGCGCCTCCGGGCCTCTAGCCGACCCCTAACAAATGGGGCACGGGCGTCCACTGGAGACACCATGTTCGGCGCCCTCCAAGGGCAACATGGTGCTTTTCCCCCCTCCTCCTTGCGGAAAGGCGACGCAGGGGCGTATGTAAAAAAGTCGAGTCTATCCTTGACCGTCCCCTCGCCCTGTGCGGAGGCTCGGGGGCTGCTCTCGCAAACCCGGCTCCGGCCAAACCGTTGACAGCGTCAACATACCAGCCCGAGAACTTGGGACCCGACCGCGCACCCGGGCTACGGCCAGCTCGCATGATGGAATGACCAGACCTGCCGAAACATTGTGAAATGCATTAAGACCTCGGAGGAGTCAAACCACTCCTCCGAGGCCTCGGGGGCTACACCCGGCGGGTGCGCTCGCGCGCACCCACCGGAACAAGACGCAACCGAGAAAGGCTGGTCCCCTTGCAAAAAAGTGCGACAAAAGCCTCCAAGCGAGTATTAACACTCCCTTCGAGGCTCAGGGGCTACTGTCGGGGACCATAATTAGGGGTACCCTCAAGACTCCTAAATCTCAGCTGGTAACCCCCATCAGCACAAAGCTGCAAAGGCCTGATGGGTGCGATTAAGCCAAGGATCGGTCCATTCGAAGGACGCGATTGCGCCTCGCCCGAGCCCAGCCTCGGGCAAGGGCAGCCGACCCCGGAGGGTTTACGTCTCGCCCGAGGACCCCCTACGGCAACGGACACACCTTCGACTCGCCCGAGGCCCAGTCTTCGCCAAGAAGCAACCTTGGCCAAGTCACCACGCCAACCGACCGAATCGCAGGGGCATTTAATGCAAAGGTGGCCTGACACCTTTATCCTGACGCACGCCCTCCAGTCAATAGAGCCGATGTGACCGTAGTCACTTCGCCGCTCCACTGACAGGCCTGACAAGAGGACAGCGCCGCCTGCGCCGCTCCGACTGCCGTGCCACTCGATAGAGTGAGGCTGATAGCAGCCAAGTCTGGCCTCAGGCGCCGTAGGAAACTCCGCTTCGCCCGACCCCAGGGCTCGGACTCGGGCTCAGCCCCGGAAGACGACGAACTCCGCTTCGCCCGACCCCAGGGCTCGGACTCGGGCTCAGCCCCGGAAGACGACGAACTCCGCTTCGCCCGACCCCAGGGCTCGGACTCGGGCTCAGCCCCGGAAGACGACGAACTCCACTTCGCCCGACCCTAGGGCTCGGACTCGGGCTCAGCCCCGGAAGACGACGAACTCCGCCTCGCCCGACCCAGGGGCTCGGACTCGGGCTCAGCCTCGGAAGACGACGAACTCCGCTTCGCCCAACCCCAGGCCTCGGACTCAGCCCTGGCCTCAGCCGACGGTCTCCGCCTCGCCCGTCCTAGGGGCTCGGACTCGACCTCGGCCTCGGAAGACAGACTCGACCTCGACCTCGGAGGAGCCTCCACCTCGCCCAACCTAGGGCTCAGACCGACCACGTCACAAGAGGCGCCATCATTACCCTACCCCAAGCTGACTCAGGCTACGGGGAACAAGACCGGCGTCCCATCTGGCTCGCTTTGCCAAACGAGTAATGATGGCGCCCTGCACGCCCTATGACGACGGCGGCTCTCAGCCCCCTTACGGAAGCAAGAGGACGTCAGCAAGGACCCGACAGCCCTGACAGCTGTCCTTCTGCCAGGCTCCGGCGCTCCTCCGACGGCCACGACACCACACGAACCGGGTGCCAAAACCTCTCCGGCTGCCACGATGGCATGTACTTAGGGCACTAGCTCTCCTCTGCTAGACACGTTAGCGCACTGCTACACCCCCCATTGTACACCTGGATCCTTTCCTTACGCCTATAAAAGGAAGATCTAGGGCCCTCTTACAGAGGGTTGGCCGCGCGGGGAAGGACAGGACGGCGCTCGCGCAAGGCCGCTCGCTCCCTTTCGCGTGGACGCTTGTAACCCCCTACTGCAAGCGCACCCGACCTGGGCGCGGGACAAACACGAAGGCCGCGGGATTTCACCTCTCACGCCCGTCTCCCTCCGGCTACTTCCCCCCTTCGCGCTCCGTCTCACGCCGACCCATCTGGGCTGGGGCACGCGGCGACAATTCACTCGTCGGCCCAGGGACCCCCCGGGTTCGAAACGCCGACAGTTGGCGCGCCAGGTAGGGGCCTGCTGTGTGTTGACGAACAACTTCCCGTTAAGCTCCAGATGGGCAGTCTCCAGCAACCTTTCCAGCCCGGGACGTTGCTCCGTTTCAGGAGTCTTGAGTTCATGTCCCTCGACGGCAGGTACGACATGATACTCCTTCCCCGCCTCGCGACAACGACAATGGCGGCTGACAACCCGCCCGCCGGCGGCAGAATCGACGACGTCTTCCCCACGTGGTGGAAGAACAACATTCGGGCTTGTCCCGTCCCCTCCCCCGTCGACGGAGGAGGAGGCGGGGCAACCAAGGCCAAACAGGAGGCGGCACCTCGTCGGCTGTCGAGCGAGTCGACGGCGCCGGCGCCCCAACGGGGGGTACGTCGGGCATCGACCTCGCGTCTGAGACGAAGACGAGCGCCGTCTCCCCGCAACACGCCAACTCCAAGCAAACGGACGACGCCAGCACGCTCGCGAAGGACTTGCTGGGCGTCACCCTCGTACCTGAGACGGCGGTGCAGTCAGTCCCTGACGTGACTTCGTCACCACCCGTCGACCAAGAGGTACCGACCGATTCCCATCTCGCGCCTTTTGGATTCAGCCTCGACCCACCAAGCGACTTCGCTTCGGTGGACGCACTCATAGAGGCGAGTCCAAACCCTCTGGGGTATCGTAAGCGATCACCCTGGGACCGGCTGACGGCCGTCTCGACCTACGTGCCCTCGGGGTCTGAGGAAGATGACGAGCCCGACTTCTATTGGGATTTTTCTGGACTTGGTAACCCCAGTGCCATGCGGGACTTCATGACCGCATGCGACTATTGCCTTTCCGACTGTTCCGACGGTAGCCGCAGCCTTGGCGACGAGGACTGCGGCCCAAGTCGTGAATGCTTCCACGTCGATCTAGGGGGTCCCGACGAAGGCAACCATCTTAGTATGCCGGAGAACGGTGATCTCCCTAAGCCAGTGCCTCGCGTTGACATCCTTCGGGAGCTAGCTGTGGTCCCCGTCCCGGCGGGGGGTCCTGACCCACAGCTCGAGCAAATCCGCGAGATGCAGGCCAGGCTCGACGGGGGAGCAGGAACACTTGAGCTGATCCACCGGGACATCGGGCAGGAATGGGCGGGCCAACCTCCGGTCGGAGAAGCGTGTCATCTCCCCCAGGGATTCCAGCACCGCATCGCCGACGATGTCAGGGTAAGGCCGCCACCCACTTCCAGTGGAGTCGGCCAGAACCTGGCTGCAGCAGCAATACTTCTCCGCGCGATGCCGGAGCCATCAACCACCGAGGGGCGATGTATCTAGGGAGAGCTCAAGAATCTCCTAGAGGACGCCGCGGTCCGATGGGCCGAAAGCTCCGCCTCCCGAAGGCAGGGGTGCCCCTCGGAACATCGCGCCGCGACTTCCCGATTCATGCGGGAAGCCTCGGTCCACACCGGGCGCACGCGCAACACAGCGCCTGCGGCCCCGGGTTGCCTCGGCAACAAGCACCATCACCGCAACTGTTGGGCCCACCTCGACGAGAGGGTGCGCCGAGGCTACCACCCCAGGCGTGGGGGACGCTACGACAGCGGGGAAGATCGGAGTCCCTCGCCCGAACCACCCGGTCTGCAGGCTTTCAGCCGTGCCATACGACGGGCGCCGTTCCCGACTCGTTTCCGAACCCCGACTACTATCACAAAGTACTCGGGGGAGACGAGACCGGAACTGTGGCTCGCGGACTACCGGCTGGCCTGCCAACTGGGTGGAACGGACGATGACAACCTCATCATCCGCAACCTCCCCCTGTTCCTCTCCGATACCGCTCGGGCCTAGCTGGAGCACCTGCCTTCGGGGCAGATCTCCAACTGGGACGACCTGGTCCAAGCCTTCGCCGACAACTTCCAGGGCACGTACGTGCGCCCTGGAAACTCCTGGGATCTCCGAAGCTGCCGACAGCAACCGGGAGAGTCTTTCAGGGACTACATCCGGCGATTCTCGAAGCAGCGCACCGAGCTACCCAACATCACCGATTCGGATGTCATCGGCGCGTTCCTCGTCGGCACCACCTGCCGCGACCTGGTGAGCAAGCTGGGACGCAAGACCCCCACCAGGGCGAGCGAGCTGATGGACATCGCCACCAAGTTCGCCTCTGGCCAGGAGGCGGTCGAGGCCATCTTCCGGAAGGACAAGCAGCCCCAGGGCCGCCCACCGGAAGATGTCCCCGAGGCGTCAACTCAGCGCGACGCCAAGAAGAAAGGCAAGAAGAAGTCGCAAGTGAAACGCGACGCTGCCGACGCGGACCTTGTCGCCGCCGCCGAGTACAAGAACCCTCGGAAACCTCTCGGAGGTGCCAACCTCTTCGACAAGATGCTCAAGGAGCTGTGCCCCTACCATCAGGGGCCCATCAAGCACACCCTTGAGGAGTGCGCCATGCTTCGGCGCCACTTTCACAAGGCCGGGCCACCCGCGGAGGGTGGCAGGGCTCGCGACGATGATAAGAAGGAAGATCACAAGGCAGGAGAGTTCCTCGAGGTCCACGACTGCTACATGATCTATGGTGGGCGAGTGGCGAACGCCTCGGCCCGGCACCGCAAGCAAGAGCGTTGGGAGGTCTGCTCGGTAAAGGTGGCGGCACCAGTCTACCTAGACTGGTCCGACAAGCCCATCACCTTCGACCAGGGCGACCATCCCGACCGCGTGCCGAGCCCGGGGAAATACCCGCTCGTTGTCGACCCCGTCATCGGCAACTTCAGGCTCACCAAGGTCCTCATGGATGGAGGCAGCGGCCTCAACATCATCTACGCCGAGACCCTCGGGCTCCTGCGTGTCGATCTATCCTCGGTCCGGGCAGGCGCTGCGCCTTTTCACGGGATCATCCCCGGGAAACGCGTCCAGCCCCTCGGACAACTCGATCTACCCGTCTGCTTTGGGACGCCCTCCAATTTCCGAAGGGAGACCCTCACGTTCGAGGTGGTCGGGTTTCGAGGAACCTACCACGCAGTGCTGTTGAGGCCTTGCTACGCTAAGTTCATGGTCGTCCCCAACTACACCTACCTCAAGCTCAAGATGCCGGGCCCCAACGAGGTCATCACCGTCGGCCCCACGTACTGACACGCGTACGAATGCGACGTGGAGTGCGTGGAATACGCCGAGGCCCTTGCCGAATCCGAGGCCCTCATCGCCGACCTAGAGAGCCTCTCTAAGGAGGTGCCAGACGTGAAGCGCCACGCCAGCAACTTCGAGCCAGCGGAGATGGTTAAATCCGTCCCTCTCGACCCCAACAACGACGCCTACAAGCAAATCCGGATCGGCTCCGAGCTCGATCCCAAATAGGAAGCAGTGCTCGTCGACTTTCTCCGTACAAACGCCGACGTTTTCACGTGGAGTCCCTCGGACATGCCCGACATACCGAGCGATGTCGCCGAGCACTCGCTGGATATCCGAGCTGGAGCCTGACCCGTGAAGCAGCCTCTGCGCCGATTCGACGAAGAAAAGCGCAGAGCTATAGGCGAGGAGATCCACAAGCTAATGACGGCAGGGTTCATCAAAGAGGTATTCCATCCCGAATGGCTTGCCAACCCTGTGCTTGTGAGAAAGAAAGGAGGGAAATGGCGGATGTGTGTAGACTACACCGGTCTAAACAAAGCATGTCCGAAAGTTCCCTACCCTCTGCCTCTCATCGATCAAATCGTGGATTCCACTGCTGGGTGCGAAACCCTGTCTTTCCTCGATGCCTACTCGGGGTATCACCAGATCAAGATGAAAGAGTCCGACCAGCTCGCGACTTCTTTCATCACACCCTTCGGCATGTACTGCTATGTTACCATGCCGTTTGGTCTGAGGAATGCGGGTGCAACATACCAAAGGTGCATGAACCACGTGTTCGGCGAACACATTGGTCGAACGGTCGAGGCCTACGTCGATGACATCGTAGTCAAGACGAGGAAAGCCTCCGACCTCCTTTCCGACCTTGAAGCGACATTCCAATGTCTCAAGGCGAAAGGCGTGAAGCTCAATCCCGAGAAGTGTGTCTTCGGGGTTCCTCGAGGCATGCTATTGGGGTTCATCGTCTCCGAGCGGGGCATCGAGGCCAACCCGGAGAAGATCGCGGCCATCACCAGCATGGGGCCCATCAAGACTTGAAAGGCGTACAGAGAGTCACATGATGTCTTGTGGCTCTGAGCCGTTTCATCTCGCGCCTCGGCGAAAGAGGTCTGCCTCTGTACCACCTCTTAAGGAAGGACGAGTGCTTCACTTGGACCCCTGAGGCCGAGGAAGCCCTCGGGAACCTGAAGGCCCTCCTCACGAACACGCCCATCTTGGTGCCTCCCGCTGCCGGAGAAGCCCTCTTGATCTATGTCGCCGCGACCACTTAGGTGGTTAGCGCCGCGATCGTAGTCGAGAGAAGAGAAGAGGGGCATGCATTGCCTGTCCAGAGGCCAGTCTACTTCATCAGCGAAGTACTGTCCGAGACCAAGATCCGCTACCCACAAATTCAGAAGCTGCTATACGCGGTGATCCTGACATGGCGGAAGTTGCGACACTACTTCGAGTCTCATCTGGTAACTATGGTGTCATCCTTCCCCCTGGGGGAGATCATCCAGTGCCGAGAGGCCTCAGGTAGAATTGCAAAGTGGGCGGTGGAAATCATGGGCGAAACGATCTCGTTCGCCCCTCGGAAGGCCATCAAGTCCCAGGTCTTGGCGGACTTTGTGGTTGAATGGGTCGACACCCAGCTCCCAACAGCTCCGATCCAACCAGAACTCTGGACCATGTTCTTCGACGGGTCGCTGATGAAGACAGGAGCGGGCGCAGGCCTGCTCTTCATCTCGCCCCTCGGGAAGCACCTACGCTACGTGCTACGCCTCCATTTCCCGGCATCCAACAATGTGGCCGAGTACGAGGCTCTGGTCAACGGGTTGCGCATCACCATCGAGCTAGGGGTCCGACGCCTCGACGCTCGTGGTGACTCGCAGCTCGTCATCGACCAAGTCATGAAGAACTCCCACTGCCACGACCCGAAGATGGAAGCCTACTGCGATGAGGTTCGGCGCCTAGAAGACAAGTTCTACGGGCTCGAGCTCAACCACGTCGCCCGGCGCTACAATGAGACTGCAGACGAGCTGGCTAAAATAGCCTCAGGGCGAACAACGCTTCCCTCGGACGTCTTCTCCCGAGACCTGCATCAACGTTCTGTCAAGATCGACGACACGCCCGAGTCCGAGGCACCCTCGGCCCAGTCCGAGGCACCCTCGGCCCAGTCCGAGGCACCCTCGGCCCAGCCCGGGGCACCCTCGGCTCGGCCCGAGGCACCCTCGGCACGGCCCGAGGTACCCTCGACCCCCGAGGTACCCTCGACCCCCGAGGGTGAGGCACTGAGCATCGAGGGGGAGCGGAGCGGGGTCACGCCTAATCGAAACTGGCAGACCCTATACCTGCAATATCTCCACCGAGGAGAGCTACCCCTCGACCGAGCCGAAGCTCGGCGGTTGGAGCGGCACGCCAAGTCGTTTGTCTTGCTGGGAGACGGGAAGGAGCTCTACCACCGCAGCCCCTCAGGCATCCTCCAGCGATGCATTTCCATCACCGAAGGCCAGGAGCTCCTACAAGAGATACACTCGGGGGCTTGCGGCCATCACGCAGCACCGCGAGCCCTTGTTGGGAACGCCTTCCGACAAGGTTTCTACTGGCCGACGGCGGTGGCCGACGCCACAAGAATTGTCCGCACCTGCGAAGGGTGTCAGTTCTATGCAAGGCAGACCCACCTGCCCGCTCAGGCTCTGCAGACCATACCCATCACCTGGCCGTTTGCTGTGTGGGGTCTGGACCTAGTCGACCCTTTGCAGAAGGCACCCGGGGGCTACACGCACCTGTTGGTCGCCATCGACAAATTCTCCAAGTGGATCGAGGTCCGACCCCTAAACAGCATCAGGTCCGAACAGGCGGTGGCGTTCTTCACCAACATCATCCTTCGCTTTGGGGTCCCGAACTCCATCATCACCGACAACGGCACCCAGTTCACCGGCAGAAAGTTCCTGGACTTCTGCGAGGATCACCACATCCGGGTAGACTGGCCCGCCGTGGCTCACCCCATGACGAATGGGCAAGTAGAGCGGGCCAACGGCATGATCCTGCAAGGACTCAAGCCGCAGATCTACAACGACCTCAACAAGTTCAGCAAGCGATGGATGAAGGAACTCCCCTCGGTGGTCTGGAGTTTGAGGACAACGCCGAGCTGAGCCACGGGCTTCACACCGTTCTTCCTAGTCTATGGGGTCGAGGCCATCTTGCCCACAGACTTAGAGTACGGTTCCCCGAGGACGAGGGCTTACGCCGACCAAAGCAATCAAGCTAATCGAGAAGACTCACTGGACCAGCTGGAAGAGGCTCGTGACATGGCCTTACTACACTCGGCGCGGTACCAGCAGTCCCTGCGACGCTACCACGCCCGAGGGGTTCGGTCCCGAGACCTCCAGGTGGGCGACCTGGTGCTTTGGCTGCGACAAGATGCCCGAGGGCGGCACAAGCTCACGCCTCCCTGGGAAGGGCCATTCGTCGTCGCCAAGGTTCTGAAGCCCGGAACGTACAAGCTGGCCAACAGTCAAAGCGAGGTCTACAGCAACGCTTGGAACATCCAACAGCTACGTCGCTTCTACCCTTAAGATGCTTTCAAAGTCGTTCATACGCCTCGTTCACACACAAAGTCTAGTCATCAAGGAAGGGTCAGCCTTGCCTCGGCAAAGCCCGACCCTCCCTCGGGGGCTAAAAGGGGGGAACCCCCTCTGCGTCGAAATTTTCCTCGGAAAAAGATCTTTTCTGCCAGAATGTCTTTCGTGCTTTTCGACTACTTCGAAAGTGGATCCTGAAAATGACGAAGTACACGTAAGCAGCCAAGGCTGACCAAGCCGAGGGACTCCTACGCCTCCGGGGTACGGATACCTCACTCATCACCTTCTGCGATAAGTAACTCGCGCTCGGATAGGTGATTCCGCGGATCGAACAAGTCTTCACGCTCAAAAGCTCCTCTGCAGAAACGATTTTTCGGGCCTTCTCGACTACGTCGGTGACAGAACCCTATGGACGAGTAACAGTGCGCGTAAGCGGCAAGGCCGACTGAGCCGAGGGATTCCTACGCCTCCGGGATACAGATACCTCACTCATCACCTTCCGTGAAAAGTAACTCTCGCTCGCACAAACAAATTCTGTTACCGACAAATAAGTCTAGATACTCGAAACAAGGGGAAAAGGAACGCAGCTTTACAACACGATGATGGTGTGTTTGGGCCTCGGCGGCCGCAGAAAACATACACACACTACAAGATAATCTGATCCTGCAGGCTCGGATCTTGACAGTTGAAGGGAGCAGCAGCACCCTCGGCGTCAACTACACCTTCGGCGAGGTTCGACCTAGCCTCGGACGGCGACGCGGTCGGAGGATCTCCACTCTGAGGGACGACATCAACACCACGCCCAGGCCATCGCTGCCAGGGCCTTCTCCAGGAATCCGGCTCGAGCAGACGGCTCGGGCCGGTCACCCCGAAGCCTCAGCCAGCTGTCCCCCGAGGACATCGGCTCAGCTTGTGGCCTCGGCAACTCAACTCCGGCGTCGGTCCCACCAGTGGACGACCCGGCCAGGCTCCGGCCGACCAAATCTTCTTTTCGAAGCCAACTTTGCCTCTGTTCGTGCTGACACCGCTACCTCTGGCTTCGGCTCATCGAAGAGCGATCGAGGTTTTCCTTTAACCAAGCAAGAGAAGCCTCGGACGGCAAGGCCGACCGAACCGAGGGACTCCTACGCCTCCGGGATACGGATACCTCACTCGTCACCTTTGCACGAGGCAACTCGCACTTGGTGAAGCGGTTCAGATAGCCGACAGGCGAGTCTTAGTGCTCGAAATGAGGAAAAAACACGGCTCCGTGCCAAAAATACATACATGTTCAGGCCCCAACAGCCGCAATGAACCAGACACCGGCACTCAAGGTGCCATTACAAACGGAACTCCGGTTCCGTCCCCGCGGGTATGAACAACCTCCACGCCGGGAAGCCGGCGGGGCGACAAGCTCCGGGCGACTCACCAGCGACCTCTGCAGCAGCAGCTATGGTCCCAGGACGGACGCGACCACCGGAAGGCTCTCGTTCGCGTCCCCGCTCAAGGGACGTGAACCAGATATTAAAGGCAAAGAGCCGGAGGCCGGTTCGTAGGCGGCGCTGACGGCCTCGACGGTGGGGAAGCTGCCCCCGGCTGCCACCACGTCAGCACTGACGGCGGCGTCCGCCTCTCCACCAATGCCGCACCGGCGAACGCGGGCCGCTCCAAAGCGCACCGGCAGGTCCTCGCTCCCATCCTCGCCATGAAAGCGAGGAGGAGGACGAAATGTTGCATCCTAGCTGGGCAGCAACAGTTCGCCTTCCCCGGCATGGCTGGAGGACGCCTCCTCCGCAGAGCTGGAGGATGGTTTCCACCACCAGAAGCTGGAAGAGGAGGTGGCCCAGCTGACCCGTGCGGGAGGTAGAGCCCCGGTTCACCTTACTCTCCGCCCCAGCAAGGATGATGAACATCCTTGAAGCTGAGGGCGGGACCAAGATCGCAGCCCGGCTTGCTTCTCCCCATCCAGGGGCTGGTGGTCACCGTCTTGGGTGACCACCGGCGAGGGGATGCGGCCGGGCTGCATGATGAAAATCCTTGAAGCCGAACGATGGCTAAAAGGTACCAGCTTCCACGAAGTTGCGTTCCTCCGACGACATTGCGGGTGTTCCCCATCCGGGTGTTCCCCATCCGGGGGTTCGGAAGGATTGCGGGTGTTCCCCATCCGGGGGTTCGGAAGGTGGAAAGACGCGATGCATAAGGGAGCGCAAAGACATGGTCGCCTTTCAAGGGGATCACCCTCCTTTTAAAGGCGACTCTTTCCACCTGCGTCCCCAGCCATCGCGGGCTGAGTCTTCTCCAACACGCTCCAAGGTCCTCCCCCTACGACACGGGGGCTGGGTCCCACGCGTCATGCAAGCTGGCCCAGGGCGGAAGAAGCCAAACCGCCACGCGCGGTGCATGCAACTGCCGACGGTTACAAGCATTCCTCCACTTTCGCCTAGACCAGCGGGTGAAAGGGCGGACAGCCATGCAGTCGGCATGCAACCGTGCCAAGTGGGCGCACCCCTTCGATTCCAACGCACCCAGCATGGAGGTCCAGGCCCACACGTCATGCAACCGGCGTGCCGGTTGCTACGTGCGAGCAACTGCACCGCCACTCGCGCCACTACCGCGCCTCCTCGACTGCGGAACCAGTACCACGACTCGAGGCAACTCTGCGTACGACCCAACAGTGCCAGTCAGGCACATCGGTCACGGGCCAAAAATGGGCCGACAGTAATGGCGGTGGCAGGCGGGCCGAAGCAGCGGTCGATGCGGCCAAAAATGGGCCGGCAGTAATGGCGGTGGCAGGCGGGCAGAAGCAGCGGTCACGTCGTCAGCCAAGCTCACGTAACCTCGTGGGACAGTGAGAGAACCCTCTCTCACGGCGTGAAGACGACGCGCCCGTGTTCCGTTCCTCGAACGGCTCGCGCGCGCGCAACGGCTGCCTCGCGAACCACTCGCCCCGTCGCATTAACTCCGCGGCGGGACAGGCAGCGCCTTTGACAGGAGAAGCGAGCGACGCTTCGCCTTCGCCATAATGACCGCGTCAAAAAAAGGTGCGCCACATCATCTCGATTTCGTATTCTTTCCCTTTTCCTCTTTCTCTCTCTTACTACAGGGATCGGGAAAAGGGAATACCCCGAAAGGGATCCTTCCCCGCGAGGGAAACGGGCCCCGAGCCCCCCTACTGATCAGAGGTTCGAAGGCTGGCCCCTCGGAGGGGTTCAACAGCCGCCTCAGAGCGCTCGGGCTCCGCGCCCACTACTGGTCAGAGGTTCGAGGGCCGGCCCCTCGGAAGGGTTCAACGGCCGCCTCAAGCCACTCGGGCTCCGCACCCACTACTGATCAGGGGTTCGTAGGCTGGCCCACGAAGGGTTCACAGCCGCCTCAGACACAGAGCGAGGGATGACCCTGGGTACGTTCGATACATAACCAAGGCTCGGGCTATGCTCCCGAGGTACCCTAGGAGATTTCTGAGACCAGCGGTAGCGATCTTGTAACGGAATCCCATCAGAGGGAGGCATCGAGCCCTCGGACCCCGTCAAAAAGGGACCGGGTCCGGCAGATCACCCGCAGGTACTTTTGGAGCGCGCCTCCGGGCCTCTAGCCGACCCCTAACAAATGGGGCACGTGCGTCCACTCGGATTACTCATCAGCAGCTCACTGGAGACACCATGTTCGGCGCCCTCCAAGGGCAACATGGTGCTTTTCCCCCCTCCTCCTTGCGGAAAGGCGACGCAGGGGCGTATGTAAAAAAGTCGAGTCTGTCCTTGACCGTCCCCTCGCCCTGTGCGGAGGCTCGGGGGCTGCTCTCGCAAACCCGGCTCCGGCCAAACCGTTGACAGCGTCAACATACCAGCCCGAGAACTTGGGACCCGACCGCGCACCCGGGCTACGGCCAGCTCGCATGAGGGAATGACCAGACCTGCCGAAACATTGCGAAATGCATTAAGACCTCGGAGGAGTCAAACCACTCCTCCGAGGCCTCGGGGGCTACACCCGGCGGGTGCGCTCGCGCGCACCCACCGAAACAAGACGCAACCGAGAAAGGCTGGTCCCCTTGCAAAAAAGCGCGACAAAAGCCTCCAAGCGAGTATTAACACTCCCTTCGAGGCTCGGGGGCTACTGTCGGGGACCATAATTAGGGGTACCCTCAAGACTCCTAAATCTCAGCTGGTAACCCCCATCAGCACAAAGCTACAAAGGCCTGATGGGTGCGATTAAGCCAAGGATCGGTCCATTCGAAGGACGCGATCGCGCCTCGCCCGAGCCCAGCCTCGGGCAAGGGCAGCCGACCCCGGAGGGTTTACGTCTCGCCCGAGGACCCCCTACGGCAACGGACACACCTTCGGCTAAGCCGAGGCCCAGTCTTCGCCAAGAAGCAACCTTGGCCAAGTTGCCACGCCAACCGACCGAATCGCAGGGGCATTTAATGCAAAGGTGGCCTGACACCTTTATCCTGACGCACGCCCTCCAGTCGATAGAGCCGAAGTGACCGTAGTCACTTCGCCGCTCCACTGACAGGCCTGACAAGAGGACAGCGCCGCCTGCGCCGCTCCGACTGCCGTGCCACTCGACAGAGTGAGGCTGACAGCAGCCAAGTCCGGCCTCAGGCACCGTAGGAAACTCTGCTTCGCCCGACCCCAGGGCTCGGACTCGGGCTCAGCTCCGGAAGACGACGAACTCCGCTTCGCCCGACCCCAGGGCTCGGACTCGGGCTCAGCCCCGGAAGACGACGAACTCCGCTTCGCCCGACCCCAGGGCTCGGACTCGGGCTCAGCCCCGGAAGACGACGAACTCCGCTTCGCCCGACCCTAGGGCTTGGACTCGGGCTCAGCCCCGGAAGACGACGAACTCCACTTCGCCCGACCCCAGGGCTCGGACTCGGGCTCAGCCCCGGAAGACGACGAACTCCGCCTCGTCCGACCCAGGGGCTCGGACTCGGGCTCAGCCCCGGAAGACGACGAACTTCGCTTCGCCCGACCCCAGAGCTCGGACTCAGCCCTGGCCTCAGCCGACGGTCTCCGCCTCGCCCGACCCAGGGGCTTGGACTCGACCTCGGCCTCGGAAGACAGACTCGACCTCGACCTCGGAGGAGCCTCCACCTCGCCCAACCTAGGGCTCGGACCGACCACGTCACAAGAGGCGCCATCATTACCCTACCCCAAGCTGACTCAGGCTACGGGGAACAAGACCGGCGTCCCATCTGGCTCGCTCCGCCAAACGAGTATTGATGGCGCCCTGCACGCCCTATGACGACGGCGGCTCTCAGCCCCTTACGGAAGCAAGAGGACGTCAACAAGGACCCGACAGCCCTGACAGCTATCCTTCTGCCAGGCTCCGGCGCTCCTCCGACGGCCACGACACCACATGAACCGGGTGCCAAAACCTCTCCGGCTGCCACGATGGCATGTACTTAGGGCACTAGCTCTCCTCCGCTAGACACGTTAGCGCACTGCTACACCCCCATTGTACACCTAGATCCTTTCCTTACGCCTATAAAAGGAAGATCCAGGGCCCTCTTACAGAGGGTTGGCCGCGCGGGGAAGGACGGGACCGCGCTCGCGCAAGGCCGCTCGCTCCCTCCCGCGTGGACGCTTGTAACCCCCTACTACAAGCGCACCCGACCTGGGCGCGGGACAAACACGAAGGCCGCGGGATTTCACCTCTCACGCCCGTCTCCCTCCGGCTGCTTCCCCCCTTCGCGCTCCATCTCGCACCAACCCATCTAGGCTGGGGCACGCGGCGACAATTCACTCGTCGACCCAGGGACCCCCCGGGTTCGAAACGCCGACAGCCTTGTTCTTGATTTATAGCTTTTGAGAACAAGTGACCAACATTGGCGCCCACCTTCGGTGAACTCACTTCCACTGTTGTGAAGATGGCTTCGTACAACAACCAAGCTGTAGCACCTTCGGTTACGAAGCTGGTGTTCCCAATCACAGGTGGTTCAAGCTCAGAACCAGTTAACAAGAAGTAAAAGAAGGAAACACAAAGAAGAGTGCAGCATGTTGGGGTGCAAGGACCCTTCATCAGATCCAAGTGGTCTCACATCCCAATCACCTTCTCCGAGGAAGATCTTCAGCTTAAAGACTGTCCTCACAATGATGCCATGGTTATATCCTATGTCATTAAGGGATTTTTGGTCCATAATGTTCTGGTTGACACAGGTAGTCCAGCGGACATCATCTTTGCAAAGGCTTTCAAACAGATGCAAGAACCAGAAGACAAGATACATGATGCAACACACCCTCTTTGTGGCTTCGGAGGAAGACAGATTGTGGCACTTGGCAAAATAACAATGTCAGTTACCTTCGGTTACATCCACAACACAAGAACTGAACAAGTTGTCTTTGACACTGTTGACATGGACTACCCAAACAGAACCATTGGTCGAAGGACGCTTAATGCCTTTGAAGCAATACTCCATCCAGCATACTTATGCATGAAGATACCTTCGGAACAAGGGCCCATTGCTGTTCATGGGAGTCAAGAAGCTGTCAGGAGTGTCAAAGGGAGTTGGACGGATTCAAAGGCGATCCATAACATAGATGGAGCCGAAGCTTGTCAGCAATATAAGCACAAAAGAGAGAAGGCTGCTTCGGCAGATCAACCGAAGCCTATGCTCCTGTGTGAAGATATAGCAGACCAAAAGGTACTACTAGGATCTCAGTTATCTGGTGAACAAGAAAAGACTCTGCTAAGATTTTTGTTCAACAACAAAGATATCTTCGCTTGGACAGCTAACGATCTCTGTGGTCATTGAGCATTCACTCAATGTAGATCCATCTTTTAGGCCAAGAAAGCAAAGGCTTCGGAAAATGTCTGAGGATAAGGCTGAGGTGCTCATAATGAAGTAAAGAGACTTCTTAGTGCTGGTGTCATCAGAGAAATAACATATCCAGAGTGGCTAGCTAACACTGTTATGGTGAAGAAGGCTAATGGGAAATGGAGAATGTGTATTGATTTCACAGATCTCAACAAGGCATGTCCGAAGGATGAGTTCCCTTTACCAAGAATAGACTCCCTTGTCGATGCAGCAGCTTCTTTGGAACTCATGAGCTTATTGGACTGCTACTCGGGCTATCACCAAATTTGGATGAAGAAAGAGGATGAGCCAAAGGCAAGCTTCATAACTCCCAGTGATACTTATTGTTACCTTCGGATGCCCCGGGGGCTCAAAAATGCTGGAGGAAGCTTCAGCAGAATGACAGCCAAGGTTCTTCACTCTCAAATAGGCATGAATGTGCTAACTTATGTTGATGACATCATAGTAAAAAGCACGAAACAATAAAAACATATTGCCAATTTGCAAGAGACGTTTGCCAATTTCAGGCAAGCTGGTCTCAAGTTAAATCCAAAAAAGTGTGTTTTCGGAGTAAAGAAGGGCAAGTTTCTTGGCTGTCTGGTATCAACAAAGGGTATTGAAGCTAACCCAAGTAAGATCGAAGCTATTCTTCGGATGGAGCCACCAAATTCAAAGAAGGGGGCTCAATGATTAGCAAGAAGGCTGACATCGCTGAATAGATTTATATCAAGATCAGCAGAGAGGAATCTACCATTCTTTGAAATACTAAAGTCAGCCGAAGTTTTTCAATGGGGTCCGGTTCAACAGAAGGCTTTTGAAGATTTAAAGCAATACCTGATAGACTTGACAACTCTAACTCCACCTTCATCAGGAACTCCGTTACTCCTGTATGTGGCTGCCTCCCATTCTACAGTCAGTGCGACACTTGTACAGGAGAAGCAAGATGGCCAAGTAAAAAGACAAGCACAAGTATACTTCGTCTCCGAAGTACTCAATTTATCAAAGAAAAATTACACAGAATTGGAGAAAGTATTGTATGCTGTGTTAATGGCCTCCAAAAAGTTTCGGCATTACTTTCAAGCATATCATATAATAGTCCCTTCATCACAACCTCTGAAGGATATAATGAGAAACAGAGAAGCTACAAGAATAATTGAAAAATGGGCTGCGGAACTCAATGAATTCACCATTGATTATGTACATAGATCCTCAATTCAATCTCAGGCGTTAGCAGATTTCATTGCTGATTGGACGCTAGGAGCTCAAGGAGAAGAAGCAACAAAAGATGCCGAAGCCTAGACGGTATTTTGTGACGGTTCTTGGGGAACCTTCGGCGCAGAAGCGACGGCTGTTCTAGTTGCGCCCTCTAAAGTCAGGACATGCTACGCAATAAAGCTGGACTTTAGTTGTACAAATAATATTGCCAAATACGAAGCTCTTCTGTTAGGGCTTCAAAAACTAAAGGCAATAAGAATAAGAAGGGCAATCCTTAAAACTGATTCTCAAGTTATTTCTGGCCATGTAGACAAAAGCAGCAAGGCAAGGGATCCGAAGCTTGAAAAATATTTGGATGCAGTCCGAAGATTGGAGGCTTCTTTTGAAGGATTTTCTGTAAAAAAATATTCCAAGGGGGGAAAATGAGCATGTAGATTTGCTAGTTAAATCAGCGGCACAGGGGCTCCCTTTGCCTTCAGAAGTGTTCTTTGAGAAAATAAAAGCACCTTCAGTCAAACATATGGAGAAGGCAGTGCTTGCAATATCACCTGTACATAGTGAAGATTGGAGGACTGAGATTATATCTTTCCTCCAAGGCAACTGTCTTTTGGATGACGAAATTTATAATAAAAGAATGGAAGCAAGAACAAGATCACATGTGATCATAGAAGGGGAGTTATATAAATATGGAGCCTGCTCTCCATTACTCAAGTGGTTGTCTAGAACCGAAGGTCAAGAACTGATGAAGGAAATACATGCAGGTTTATGTGGGTCTCATATTGGGTCTAGGCCTTTGTTGGGGAAGGTTTCCAAACAAGGATTTTACTGGCCGAAGGCAGCTTCAGATGCGACAGATCTGGTAAAAAATGTGAAAATTGCCAAAGATGTGGAAAAGATCAGAAACAACCTTCATCTCTAACCTAGTTAATACAACCAACTTGGCCACTGCAAAGGTGGGGTTTGGATTTGTTAGGTCCACTTCCACCAGCACAAGGAAATTTGAAATATATCGTCGTAGCAGTGGAATATTTCTCTAAGTGGATCAAAGCAAAGCCCTTAGCCACAATAACTTCGGCCACAGTACAGAAATTCTTTTAGCAAAACATTGTTTGTCGCTTCGACGTGCCGAAGGAAATAACCGTGGGCAATGGAACTCAATTTGATGCTTAAATGTTCAAATATTTCTGTGATCGAATAGGTACAAAAATTCATTTTGCATCAGTAAGGCATCCAGAATCAAATGGGTTGGTAGAAAGAGCAAATGGAATTATAATGACAGGAATAATAAAGTTAATCTTCAACCAGCCCAGAGGAAAGTGGCCAGATGAGTTGATCAAAGTGGTGTGGAGCCATAACACAACTGTATCAAGGTCAACAGATTTTACACCTTTCAAGCTCCTGTTCGGTGACAAAGCAATAACTCCAGAAGAAGCAAATATAGGATCAATAAGAACAATAGCTTCAGCGGAAGACGAAGTTGATTCTCAAATAACAAAAGACACTAAAGAAGGGACCAGACTTCAGGCCATAGAACACATCAATAAGTATCAGGCCGAAACAACAGGTTTTACAGGTAAGGATCTAGGGTTTCTTCCCGATTTCATCGGTGCCCATTCTTTCCCACATCTTGCGTCGTTCCTCTCTCGTCTCTGGTCTCTTTCGTGTTCGTTGCGTTCCAGCTTCAGTGGTGGTTGGTTTTCTTCTTCGTTTCTTCTGCCTGTGGTCGACGAGGAGTGGCCCCTTCCGGGTCGCTCTTCTGCTGCTCTTCGGATGGATCCAAAGAACCGAAACCCTAGCTAGGAGCGTTGGGGGCAAAAGGATGCTCCACAGGGATCGCAATCGTGGGGCAAGAACCGGAATCTCAGCTGGCGTTTAAAGCCGGTCGCTGGAAAACCCGAGAACAAGGAAGACATCCTAACTTCTTCTTCCGGTGATGGTGGCCATTCAGGTATCCTCAAAACCCCCCTCTCATTCTGAAAAAAGAGAATGAAATCGTGCGTCGTTTTTTTCTGCCAAAAATGTGGTGCAGAGGGGCATCATGCCAGTGATTGCTTCAAGTCTTTATATTGTGACATCTATCGCAAAGAAACTCATAACACAACGAGATGTGTCCTCCCCAAGCAAAACAAACCCTGCATGCCTATTGTAGGTATGTCAGTGGATGTGTTAGGGTTTTATTCGTCTCACTTTTCCAAACCTCTGCCGAAAAAACCTAAGAGAAGCTTCATTGGTTTGGTGAAAGTGGTAGAGGGTTTGTAACGCCCCGAATTTTGCAGTTGAATTTTTTTTCTTTTCTTTACTCGCCAAAATTCGGGCGTTACCTTTTCTTTTTCTTTTTGCCCTCGCTACACCTTGACCCTTTCCAAAGTTCTAGCGGGATTCGGTTTGGATTTCCCGTGTAAGAAAAACCCTAAATACTTTATGTTGTTTGATGCACCATGCCGAACCTTGCATTTCTTTTGATTGCTTTGAAAGTGCAAATGCATTCATGTAAAAAGATCGGATTTCGAAAATGAGGAGAAGATCTTTTCTTTCTTTTTTTTTCTCTCTTTCTCTCTCCTCTTTTTCTCTCTCTCCCGCGCCGTGGGCCGACCCCGGCCGGCCCAGCCGCCCCTGGCGCCCCCCCCTTGGGCCCAAAAGGCCCAACCGCCCCCCCTGTTTTTTTTATTTATTTTATTTTATTTACTTTCTGTGATCATAGCTATTTTATTTTAAGTAGGCTAATCGTTGTTCATATGCCATTGAAATAGGAAGTTTAATTTAAAATTCCGTTATGCTAATTGATTCATGTAGTTAATTGTTTATCTCGTGCGATGTTGATCAACTTAAAACGATTAGGTTCCCACTAGTGCATATAACAGAATTCTTTTGTTGAGAACCAATTGTAATTGATCGTTAGCGCATAAGATTTAACCCCCTGCGAGACCCTTTCCCGTTTCTTTCTAACCATAACAAATGCGATATCGAATGTCATACTTGATGCATATTCGCTTTATTTGTTTCCTTGTATGGTGTACTGTTCTTTTGTATTAAATATGTGGATGTATGTATGTTTGCAATCGCATAGAGAACGATTCGGTCGAAGAGCCCGAGGAACCCGCAGGAGAAGCCCCTGAGCAGCAGTCGTTTGGTGGAGGCAAGTGTCCTTTGACCTATCCCTGTCCTATTCATTCTTTAATTCACCCCCCCGCATTACATGTTTATACCTAAGGATTGACTAGCTTTTGTTATCCATGTCCTTGTTTACCTATCTGGGTTGGATTATTACTGTTTAGCTTTATGCTATTGCTCAACTCTAATCAATGAACATGATGAGATTATCTATGATACGCTGTTTTCCCTTCTCTTATTATGATGTTGTACTTGTGACCTTCAAGGGGGCTCGAGCGGTTTCTCGAGTGCCTCTCCGTAAGGACCTGTTCTATGGATGACCGCCCGGGAAAACAGTGCAACCATGAGGGTGGAATGGGGTGCCCTTAGCTGAATAATTAGAGGATCCGGGGTGTAGTTCACTTAGCCGTCGTGCCGTCAATGGGGCTCGGTGTATGCGGCTCGCTCTGCCAAGTTTGGGTTCGCCCCTTGGGGAGGAGTGCGGTGCATTTAGGAAACCTAACGGGTGGCTACAGCCCCGGGGAATCTTTGTAAAGGCTACGTAGTGAAACCCTGCCTATTCACCTTGGTAGTGTTTAAGGGTTTGATCGGCCCGAGGCAAGAGGGAATCACGGCTTGTGGGTAAAGTGCACAACCTCTGCAGAGTGTTATGAAACTGATATATCAGCCGTGCTCACGGTTATGAGCGGCCAAGGGAGCTCCAGTGATTAGTGGTACTTGATCAGAGACATTGTGGTACAGGTGGTTATGAGATTGATGGTTTTGGTTATGACTATGGTGCTGGTAAGTGGTATTCTTTCCGTTTGGAAAGGGTACATCGGGTTAATAACTTGGGTAAATGCTAAAACTTGGCTTTCTACTAGTAAATAATAATCTGACCAACTAAAAGCAACTGCTTGACTTATCCCCACATAAAGCTAGTCCACTACAGCCAAACAGGATACTTGCTGAGTATGTTGATGTGTACTCACCCTTGCTCTACACACCAAACCCCCCCAGGTTGTCAGCATTGCAACCACTGCTCAGGCGAAGATGAAGCTGTGGAAGGAGACTTCCAGGAGTTCCAAGACTACGACGAGTTCTAGGTGTGGGTTAGCGGCAACCCCCAGTCGGCTGCCTGTGAAGGCCGCGTTATCTACGTTTCTTTTCCGCACTTTGATTTATTGTAAGAACTATATGGACGTCTCAGACGTATGATGTAATCGACTATTTCCCTTATTAATACTATTTTGAGCACTGTGTGATGATGTCCATATTATGTAACTGCTGTGTACGTGAATAACTGATCCTGGCACGTACATGGTTCGCATTCGGTTTGCCTTCTAAAACCGGGTGTGACATAAGTGGTATCAGAGCCGTGCTGACTGTAGGACCGCTAACCTAGAGTAGAATGGTCGTTCTAAGGACTATAGACCTCTGTCCCTTCCTTGACTTTGACATCCCTTCAAAAGTTGGTCATACCGACCAAACCGATGTTCTACTATATATTATACCTTGCTGAAAATCATGTTTTATTCTAATCCTTCATTCACTTATGATTCATTATTTGCTGGTCATATTAATTCTGTTCTCACCCCTTTGCTTGCGATGTCTTTTATAGATGGCTCGACTTAGACACACTGCACGAAAGTCAGTCATCCCCTTCTTACCCTCCCGCCTTGCTGAGCGTCCGCTTCGCCGCCCCGTGGCCGGACAGTCCAGCCACTTGGAGAGACTACACCACCGCCTGCGTGAGGAGCAGGAGCGTCGACGACAGGAGCAGCAGAGCTCTTCCTTCTCGCTCCACCAGGAGATAGAGTCTGTGAGGAGCTGCTCCCCTGTGCTTCCTCTGGAGCCGCCCCCTGCACCACCACTGGGCGCCCCAGCTTCTGGAGTAGCTGCTGGAGGAGACCCAGACGACGGAGATGGCGACGACAGCTCGAGCCACGACACCGACTTCTCTGCTAACCCTGAGCCGGAAGGATGGGTTGCTCGACCCATCACTCGCGACGCTGCTCGCGGGTGTCACTTCCACGATGCGCTCGACACCCTGCTACGTCGGGCATTCGACCGGCATACTTGGTCCGTCGAGTATCGCTGTGTGGTCTACCAGCACAGTCGCGGGGTCTACCCGGACCGCTGGGAGGCAACTTGCTTGGTGCGCTGCCCGGAGGACAGTCTCCAGGGTGCGGAGGCCTGTTCAGAGCACTATTCTATCTCTGAACGGGACTCAGCTGAGGCAGCCATGCAAGATGCTGCACGGCGTGCGCTTTCGCACTACTGCTCGGTTTTCGGTGGGGCAGCTGACGGTCTTGACCTGAAGTATTACCCCCGCCGTCCATCTGGCAGCACAGGAGGCGTGATTGTCTCACCTGTCGGTGAGGGCAATCCTAGGTTGAGCAGCACAGTCAACCTAGCCGCCGTGCTAAACACGGAGCTGGACCATGCATTAGACGAGCTGAGTAGGGCTCGTGCTGAGATCGCCCTGCTGCGGGCTGAGCGCGCGGAACGTCGTTATTTGGATGGTGGTTCCCCCGCTCCCGTTGGGACTCAGCACCCGTACCGCTCACCTCAGCGTGGACACCAGTCTTATGGCAATCCCGCCTGCAAGACCAAGATAAATCTAGAACCATAGATCGCTAGAGTTGGATCTTGTAATTAATACGAAATATACGTAGAAGCTTCAGTCTTAGCGTTAATCTCGGTCTTAGTTAGTCTTAGTTAGACAGGGTAGTTTGCTATATCCTGTGCATTTATGTTTGTCATGATGAACTATGTTTGGTTTGGATCTTTGTAATGATTGTTACCAGAGTGTGGGTACCCCCTGCATTTTGGTTTACATACTATGTTAATAAAGTTAGTTATATAGTTGGGAAACCTTTTATTCTCCTTTCCTCTTTATCTGAGAAGCTGTGTGGTCTGTGTTGGAGATCAGTGAAGATGCTCATCTGTTCAGTGCTGTTGAAGAATTCTATTCTCTTTTCTTATGCTGCAAGATTTGCCAGATCAGTTCTGATGTGTGGTCGCATTCTGCAGATGTCAGAGAACAGGCGTAGAGGAGGAAGGCGTGCTCAGCAGGAGCGAGCCGGTCAGCAAGATGAGGCGCCCCAGCAGCAGCAGCTGCCGCCCCCGCCCCCGATGTCGATTGAGCAGATGTTTCTGATGCAGACTCAGGCAGTTCAGGCCATCGGTCAGACTTTGGCCGCCATTCAGCAGCAGCAGCAGCAGCAGCAAGCACCACCTCAGCCTCAGATGCCTCAGATGCCCAGAGACAAGCGTGCTGAATTCATGAGAGGTCATCCACCAACGTTTGCTCACTCTTCTGACCCCATGGATGCTGAAGATTGGCTGCGCACTGTGGAGCGGGAGTTGCATACCGCTCAGTGCGATGACAGGGAGAAAGTCTTGTATGGTCCCCGTCTGTTGAGAGGAGCAGCCCAATCATGGTGGGAGTCTTACCTCGCCACCCATGCCAACCCCGACACCATCACCTGGGAAGAATTCAGAGGTAGCTTTCGTCAGTACCATGTGCCTGCAGGTCTGATGACAGTGAAGAAAGAGGAGTTCCTGGCTCTCAAGCAAGGGCCATCATCTGTCAGTGAGTACCGAGACAGATTTCTGCAATTGTCTCGCTATGCTCCTGAAGATGTCAACACTGACGCCAAGCGACAGTACCGTTTCCTGAGAGGCTTGGTTGACCCTCTGCAGTACCAACTGATGAATCACACCTTCCCGACATTCCAGCACCTGATTGATAGAGCAATCATGACAGAGAGAAAGCGTAAGGAGATGGAAGATCGTAAGCGCAAGATCAGTGGACCCCAGCCTGGAAGCAGCAGCCGTCCTCGTTTTTCAGGCAATCAACCTCAGCAGTTCAGGCAGAACCAGCGTCCACCTCAGCAGCATCAGCAGTTCCAAAGGCAGTATCCTCAGCATCAGTACCAGAACCGTCAGAGCAATCAGTCAGGAGGTCAGTTTCAGAGGCAGAATCAGCAGGCACCTCGTCTTCCTGCCCCAGCAAATCAGCAGAACAGTCAGGCAGCACCAGCTCAGGTTGGAAACAGGGCATGTTTCCACTGTGGAGAGCAGGGCCATTGGGTGATGCAATGTCCGAAGAAGGCAGCCCAGCAGCAGTCAGGCCCCAATGCCCCAGCAAAGCAGAATGTGCCTCAGTCTGGAGCAGGCAATCGTCCTCAGCCGCGTTATAATCATGGAAGGCTGAACCACTTGGAGGCTGAAGCAATTCAGGAGACCCCCGGCATGATAGTAGGTATGTTCCCAGTCGACTCCCATATTGCAGAAGTGTTATTTGATACTGGAGCAACGCATTCTTTCATTACTGCATCATGGGTAGAAGCACATAATCTTCCAATTACTACCATGTCAACCCCCATTCAAATTGACTCAGCCGGTGGTAGAATTCGAGCTGATAGCATTTGTTTGAATATAAGTGTGAAAATAAGGGGGATAGCGTTTCCCGCCAACCTTATAGTAATGGGTACTCAGGGAATAGATGTCATCCTAGGGATGAATTGGCTAGATAAGTATCAGGCAGTTATCAGTTGTGATAAAAGGACAATCAAGTTGGTGTCTCCACTAGGAGAGGAAGTGGTGACCGAGTTAGTCCCGCCTGAGCCAAAGAAAGGAAGTTGTTATCAGATGGCTATCGATAGCAGTGAAGCAGACCCAATTGAGAGTATCAAGGTAGTGTCTGAGTTCCCGGATGTGTTTCCAAAGGATTTACCAGGTATGCCACCAGAGCGGAAAGTTGAGTTTGCTATAGAGCTTTTTCCCGGAACCGCCCCCATCTTTAAGAGAGCTTACAGAATATCTGGACCAGAGTTGGATGAACTTAAGAAGCAAATTGATGAGCTGTCAGAGAAAGGTTACATTCGGCCAAGCACCTCGCCTTGGGCCGCCCCTGTCCTATTTGTGGAGAAGAAAGATGGCACCAAGAGGATGTGCATCGATTATCGAGCTTTGAATGAGGTCACGATCAAGAACAAGTATCCCTTGCCCAGAATAGAAGATCTGTTCGACCAGTTGAGAGGAGCCAGTGTGTTCTCCAAGATTGATCTGAGGTCAGGTTATCATCAGCTCAGGATCCGACCTTCGGACATTCCGAAGACGGCATTCATTTCCAAGTATGGGTTGTACGAGTTCACAGTGATGTCTTTTGGTTTGACCAATGCGCCAGCATTCTTCATGAACTTGATGAACAGTGTATTCATGGATTACCTTGATAAGTTTGTGGTGGTATTCATTGATGATATTCTGGTTTATTCTCAAAGCGAAGAAGAGCATGCAAATCATTTGAGGATGGTGTTGCAGAGATTGCGAGAGCACCAGTTGTACGCAAAGTTGAGCAAGTGTGAGTTCTGGATCAGCGAAGTCCTGTTCTTGGGTCATATAATCAACAAGGAAGGATTGGCTGTGGATCCGAAGAAAGTGGCAGACATTCTGAACTGGAAAGCGCCAACGGATGCTCGAGGAATCAAGAGCTTCATTGGAATGGCCGGATATTATCGGCGATTCATTGAAGGGTTTTCGAAAATTGCGAAGCCAATGACAACGTTGCTAGGCAACAAGGTTGAGTTCAAGTGGACCCAGAAATGCCAAGAGGCCTTTGAAGCGCTGAAAGAAAAGTTGACTACAGCGCCTGTCCTAGTCTTGCCTGATGTGCACAAGCCCTTCTCGGTGTATTGTGATGCTTGTTACACAGGTTTGGGATGTGTGTTGATGCAAGAGGGAAGAGTTGTGGCTTACTCGTCCCGACAGCTGAAGGTTCATGAGAAGAATTACCCAATCCATGATCTAGAGTTGGCAGCAGTGGTTCACGCACTGAAGACATGGAGGCACTATCTGTATGGACAGAAATGCGATGTTTACACAGATCACAAGAGTCTAAAGTACATATTCACTCAGTCGGAGTTGAACATGAGGCAACGAAGATGGTTAGAGTTGATCAAAGATTATGAGTTGGAGATCCATTACCATCCAGGCAAAGCAAACGTAGTGGCAGATGCTTTGAGCAGAAAGAGTCAAGTCAATCTGATGGTCGCTCGTCCGATGCCTTATGAGTTGGCCAAGGAGTTTGACAGGTTGAGTCTCGGATTTCTGAACAATTCGCGAGGAGTCACAGTTGAGTTGGAACCTACCTTGGAGCGCGAAATCAAAGAAGCGCAGGAGAATGATGAAAAGATCAGTGAGATTCGGCAACTGATTCTAGATGGCAGAGGCAAAGAGTTTCGAGAAGATGCAGAAGGCGTGATATGGTTCAAAGACCGCTTGTGTGTTCCCAATGTCCAGTCTATTCGGGAGTTGATTCTCAAGGAAGCTCATGAGACAGCCTATTCGATTCACCCTGGTAGTGAGAAGATGTATCAGGATCTGAAGAAGAAATTCTGGTGGTACGGAATGAAAAGGGAGATCGCAGAGCATGTGGCTATGTGTGATAGTTGTCGAAGAATTAAGGCAGAACACCAGAGACCTGCTGGATTGTTGCAACCGTTGCAGATCCCTCAGTGGAAATGGGATGAAATTGGTATGGATTTCATAGTCGGATTGCCTCGCACTCGAGCCGGCTACGATTCCATTTGGGTAGTAGTGGACCGCTTGACCAAGTCAGCCCACTTCATACCTGTCAAGACCAATTACAACAGTGCAGTATTGGCAGAGTTGTATATGTCTCGGATCGTTTGTCTTCATGGTGTGCCAAAGAAGATAGTGTCAGACAGAGGAACGCAGTTCACCTCTCATTTCTGGCAGCAGTTGCATGAAGCCTTGGGCACACATCTGAATTTCAGTTCAGCTTATCACCCGCAGACAGATGGCCAGACCGAAAGGACCAATCAAATTCTTGAAGACATGTTGAGAGCCTGTGCGTTGCAAGATCAGTCCGGATGGGACAAGCGATTGCCTTATGCAGAGTTTTCCTATAACAACAGTTACCAGGCCAGTTTGAAGATGTCACCGTTTCAAGCGCTTTATGGAAGGAGTTGTAGAACTCCGTTGCAATGGGATCAGCCTGGAGAAAAGCAAGTGTTTGGGCCAGACATTTTGCTCGAAGCCGAAGAGAACATCAAGATGGTTCGAGAGAATCTGAAGATAGCGCAATCGAGACAGCGAAGCTATGCAGACACAAGAAGAAGAGAGCTGAGTTTCGAAGTCGGAGACTTTGTCTATCTGAAAGTGTCACCGATCAGAGGAGTCAGAAGATTCGGAGTGAAAGGCAAGCTAGCACCCCGCTACATTGGTCCGTATCAGATTCTTGCAAAGCGAGGAGAAGTGGCCTATCAGCTCAGTTTGCCCGAGAATTTGTCTGCTGTGCATAATGTCTTTCATGTGTCTCAGTTGAAGAAGTGCTTGCGTGTGCCAGAAGAGCAGTTGCCAGTGGAAGGTCTTGAGGTCCAGGAGGACTTGACCTACGTTGAGAAGCCAGTGCAGATCCTTGAGGTTGCAGACCGAGTCACCCGAAGGAAGACCATCAGAATGTGCAAAGTCAGATGGAATCACCACTCTGAGGAAGAAGCAACCTGGGAGCGTGAAGATGATCTGATGGCTAAGTACCCAGAGCTCTTTGCTAGCCAGCCCTGAATCTCGAGGGCGAGATTCTTTTAAGGGGGATAGGTTTGTAACGCCCCGAATTTTGCAGTTGAATTTTTTTTCTTTTCTTTACTCGCCAAAATTCGGGCGTTACCTTTTCTTTTTCTTTTTGCCCTCGCTACACCTTGACCCTTTCCAAAGTTCTAGCGGGATTCGGTTTGGATTTCCCGTGTAAGAAAAACCCTAAATACTTTATGTTGTTTGATGCACCATGCCGAACCTTGCATTTCTTTTGATTGCTTTGAAAGTGCAAATGCATTCATGTAAAAAGATCGGATTTCGAAAATGAGGAGAAGATCTTTTCTTTCTTTTTTTTTCTCTCTTTCTCTCTCCTCTTTTTCTCTCTCTCCCGCGCCGTGGGCCGACCCCGGCCGGCCCAGCCGCCCCTGGCGCCCCCCCCCTTGGGCCCAAAAGGCCCAACCGCCCCCCTGTTTTTTTTTATTTATTTTATTTTATTTACTTTCTGTGATCATAGCTATTTTATTTTAAGTAGGCTAATCGTTGTTCATATGCCATTGAAATAGGAAGTTTAATTTAAAATTCCGTTATGCTAATTGATTCATGTAGTTAATTGTTTATCTCGTGCGATGTTGATCAACTTAAAACGATTAGGTTCCCACTAGTGCATATAACAGAATTCTTTTGTTGAGAACCAATTGTAATTGATCGTTAGCGCATAAGATTTAACCCCCTGCGAGACCCTTTCCCGTTTCTTTCTAACCATAACAAATGCGATATCGAATGTCATACTTGATGCATATTCGCTTTATTTGTTTCCTTGTATGGTGTACTGTTCTTTTGTATTAAATATGTGGATGTATGTATGTTTGCAATCGCATAGAGAACGATTCGGTCGAAGAGCCCGAGGAACCCGCAGGAGAAGCCCCTGAGCAGCAGTCGTTTGGTGGAGGCAAGTGTCCTTTGACCTATCCCTGTCCTATTCATTCTTTAATTCACCCCCCCGCATTACATGTTTATACCTAAGGATTGACTAGCTTTTGTTATCCATGTCCTTGTTTACCTATCTGGGTTGGATTATTACTGTTTAGCTTTATGCTATTGCTCAACTCTAATCAATGAACATGATGAGATTATCTATGATACGCTGTTTTCCCTTCTCTTATTATGATGTTGTACTTGTGACCTTCAAGGGGGCTCGAGCGGTTTCTCGAGTGCCTCTCCGTAAGGACCTGTTCTATGGATGACCGCCCGGGAAAACAGTGCAACCATGAGGGTGGAATGGGGTGCCCTTAGCTGAATAATTAGAGGATCCGGGGTGTAGTTCACTTAGCCGTCGTGCCGTCAATGGGGCTCGGTGTATGCGGCTCGCTCTGCCAAGTTTGGGTTCGCCCCTTGGGGAGGAGTGCGGTGCATTTAGGAAACCTAACGGGTGGCTACAGCCCCGGGGAATCTTTGTAAAGGCTACGTAGTGAAACCCTGCCTATTCACCTTGGTAGTGTTTAAGGGTTTGATCGGCCCGAGGCAAGAGGGAATCACGGCTTGTGGGTAAAGTGCACAACCTCTGCAGAGTGTTATGAAACTGATATATCAGCCGTGCTCACGGTTATGAGCGGCCAAGGGAGCTCCAGTGATTAGTGGTACTTGATCAGAGACATTGTGGTACAGGTGGTTATGAGATTGATGGTTTTGGTTATGACTATGGTGCTGGTAAGTGGTATTCTTTCCGTTTGGAAAGGGTACATCGGGTTAATAACTTGGGTAAATGCTAAAACTTGGCTTTCTACTAGTAAATAATAATCTGACCAACTAAAAGCAACTGCTTGACTTATCCCCACATAAAGCTAGTCCACTACAGCCAAACAGGATACTTGCTGAGTATGTTGATGTGTACTCACCCTTGCTCTACACACCAAACCCCCCCAGGTTGTCAGCATTGCAACCACTGCTCAGGCGAAGATGAAGCTGTGGAAGGAGACTTCCAGGAGTTCCAAGACTACGACGAGTTCTAGGTGTGGGTTAGCGGCAACCCCCAGTCGGCTGCCTGTGAAGGCCGCGTTATCTACGTTTCTTTTCCGCACTTTGATTTATTGTAAGAACTATATGGACGTCTCAGACGTATGATGTAATCGACTATTTCCCTTATTAATACTATTTTGAGCACTGTGTGATGATGTCCATATTATGTAACTGCTGTGTACGTGAATAACTGATCCTGGCACGTACATGGTTCGCATTCGGTTTGCCTTCTAAAACCGGGTGTGACAGGGTTTGATTTCTGCTGATGATCTCGAAAATGATTTTGGCTTCCATTTTCCTTGGGGTCGTACTTGGAAAGGTACCAAGTGTCACTCTGGATTCTTGATGCAGTTTCCTTCTCAAGAAAGACTGGATGAAATGATTAATTTTCCTGAACTGAAAATGAAAATGTCTAGGGCTAAAATTTCAGTATCCTCTTGGAGTTCACAGGCTAAACCAAAATCCAAACTCCATTCAGTGTGGATTGTTGCAGAAAATGTGCCTGAAGAACTTTAGAATTATCAGGCCATTTGTGAACTGGGCTCCACAATTGGTGTTGTGGAAGAAGTGGACATTCTATCCTTAGATACTAAGGATATTGTGAGATTCAAAGTGCATGTTAAAAGTGTTGCAATGATTCCCCCAATTATTGAAGTGGGTGTCAAACCATTTCTTTATGACATATATTTTAAAATTGATAATATAACTGATGAGGGGTGGAATGATGATTCCATAAATCTAGGTAAGAGAGCTTCGGTGGATAGGCAGGGTTTGTTGATCCTTTTTTTGAGAAATCTAGAAAAATGGCAAAAAATGTTGGTGAAAAAACTGGCATGGATGATATGAGAAATGCAAACATGGAGGGCCCCTTAGCTCATGGTAAAGAATCTGGTGTCCAGGCTGATAAGTCAGAAGGAATGGATGTTGAAATTTTTTTTGAAGGTGATAAAGGGTTTATGGATAATCTAGGTAATGAGGAAGATGGTTTTAATGAAAGTGATGATGATCTTTTGGGTTCCCAAGATTTGGAAGAGTTTGCCAAAGATGAAGACCATGTTCTATCCCCCTTTCAAGAGAAGGAAAAAATGAATCTAAGTGCCCTCCAATCTGAAGACGTTAGCAAAGAAGTTGGGGATAAGAAAGGTGGTTCCATGGAAGGGGAGCATGTAGAGGGAATCCGAAGGAGCAATAGTCTGGAATCCAACGATGAGATGAAGATTGCGGATAAGGCTACAACGAGAGCAATGGCTAAAGACGCGTTCATCAACAAAGGTACATCTTCTAACCCATTTTCTGTTCTTAATACTGGTAATGTTGTTCTTATGGATGTTGCGCAAAAGTTGGGTGTAGAATTAGGTTCTTCTTAAAATTAAGCATTGGAAAATTTAGAATTGTTAAAATCTCTAGAGCTTTCTAGGAATAATCTTGTAGTGCAATCTGTTAAGTGTAGTTTTGATCCTAACCATATGGTTGTTCCTAACTCTGATGTGGATAATATTGTCCATAATGAGGGAGAGGAAAATGCAATAACTAATTTAGAAAATGTGATGGTGTTAAGAAAAGGCCGTAAAATTCATCACAGAAGAAAATCTGTGAGGCAACAAGTCTCCTAAACATAGGAACATTCCTATAAAAAGGAGGGGTTTGCATGATGATCTCGCTCACAATTTTTCAGAATGATAGGTTTAATTTGGAATTGTCAGGGGCTGGGTAAAGATGTGAAAAGTGAATTCTTAAAAGAAATTATTAGGAAAGAAAGAATTGATTTTATTGGTCTCTAAGAAACTAATAAAAAAACTTTGAGGAATCTTGGCTGAATACTATTGGTGGCAATAGAAATTTTGCGTGGTTTTGGTTTCCTCCTAATGGGAGATCTGGTGGCTTACTTGTGGGGTTTGACGCTGTTATTTTCGATGTGAGAGAAAAAGAATTGGGAGAGTTCATGATCCGAATCTTGGTGGTTCATAAAGAAACATGTTTTTATTTGGAACTTCATAAACGTGTATGGGGCTGCTCAAACTGACCAGAAGCAAAAATTCCTGAGTGAATTGTCTTCTGTCTGTTCCAAGTTCATTCACCCAATGTTGATTGGTGGTGATTTCAATATCCTAAGGAAAGATTCTGATAAAAATAAACTTGGAGGTATGAATAAGTGGAGTTCTTTATTTAATTCTATTATTGATTTTCATTACTTGATTGAGCTTGAGCTTAGTGGTAGACTTTTTACTTGGTCCAACAACAGAAATCCCCCTACTTATGAGAAGTTGGACATATTTCTTGTTAGCCCAGAGTGGGATCTTCATTATAATAATGTGAGTGTCTCTGGTCTAAGTAGATCTTTCTCTGATCATGTGTCGTTATGTCTTAGAACTGATTTTGCGCCTCCCTTAAAGAGAGATTTTAGGTATGAACTGTGTTGGAAGCTCAGACCTGATTTTAAAAAATTAGTCGAGAATAATTGGTCTCTGCCTGTCAGAGGTAAAAAAAGTATTGATATTTGAAAAGAAAAAACGAAACGTCTCAAAAAAATGTTGAAAGGCTGTAACATAAATGTCGAAGGAAGATACTTGAAACTGAAAAAAGATTTGATAAATAAAATTGATATTTTAGATAAAAGAAGCGAAATAATGGGCATTTCGGATGCTGAAAGAATTGAAAAACTTGATTTGGATTGGAATTTGAAAAAGATTATGGAAGAAGAAGGGTGCAAAAAAAGCAAACTGTGAGAGAAAAATTTATTAACGAGGGTGATGAGAATACCAAGTTCTTTCACCTTATTGCAAAAGGAAGAAAACGAAGAGTTAAAATTCCATACTTGATCCATGAGGGTGCATCTGTGAATGATGCTGTTGGTATCAATAAGATTGCGTCTTCGTTTTATAAAGATCTTTTTGGCCCTTCTGTCTCTTCCAGTATTAATGTAACAAACCTTCCAATGAATCAGTTGTCTAACATAGACAGATCGCTATTAACTGCTCCATTTTGCATCAATGAAATTAAAAAAGTGGTGTTTGAGTTGAAACATAACAATGCTCCCGGTCCTGATGGTTTTTGTCACACCCGGTTTTGAAGGTAAACCGAATGCGAACCATGTACGTGCCAGGATCAGAAATTCACGTACATAGCAATTACATAAATGACTCATCATAGCACAATGCTTCGAATAACAATAAAGATAAGTAATAATATGAAAGACTAGAGTCATTTACATAATATAATCAAAGTACACAGAACAGAAACGTAGCCAACGTAAATAAACCCACCACAGGCAGCTGACTGGGGGAGATCGCTAGCCTAATCCTCGAACTCGTCGAAGTCCTGGAACTCCTGGAGATTCGCCTCGACGCCTTCTTCTTTACCTGAGCATAGATTGCACCAAAGGCAACCTGGTGTTTTGTGAAAGCAAGGGTGAGTACACATCAACGTACTCAGCAAATGTCCCGTTTGGCTGTAGTGGACTAGCTTTATTTGGGGTTAAGGTCAAGCAGTTGCTTTTAGTTGGTCAGGTTATTATTACTCATCGAGAGTCAGGTTTTAACATTAACCCAAGTTATTAACCCAAAGTACCCTTTCCAAACGGAAAGAATACCACTTACCATTACCATAGTCATAACCATCATCATCATCATCATCATCTGTAAACCAACCATCTCTGATCAAGTATCTCTAATCAAAGAGGATCCCAAGGCCGCTCATAACCGTGAGCACGGCTGATATATCAGTTTCCTTCCCTCTGCAGAGGTCGCACACTTTACCCATGAGCCGTGATTCCCATTTTGCCCGGGGATCATGACTCCCCATTGATCACTTCCTAGGTGGTCCGGCAGGGTATCACTACGTAGCCTTTACAAAGATTCCCTAGAGGTCATAGCCGCCCGTTAGGTTTCTCCAGTTTGATAAACACAGTACCTCTCCCCGCAAGCGGGTGACTAACAAAAGCAAAACGAAAGAACCTCGGCACCCAGCCTCGGCAGAGCAAGCACTGTGCCTGGACCCCATTGACGGCACGACGGCGAAGCAACTACACCTCTAGTTCCTCTAATTAATTAGCTAAGGGCGCCCTATTTCACCCTCATGGTTGCACTGTTATCCCGGGTGGTCTCTCAACGAACAGGTCCTTACGGAGAGGCACTCGAGAAACCGCTCGAGTCCCCTAAATGCCACAAGTATATCATCATATCCAGAGTAAAATCATAGTATCATCATTGTATCTCATCATGTTCATTGATTAAAGTAAAGCGCTAGCATGAAGCTAACCATAGTAACCCAAAAGGTAAATCAAGGACAAGGTAAATAGAAAGCTAGTAAATCCTTAGGTTGTTCATAGTATGCGGGGCAGTGAATTATAAAGTAAATAGGACATAATGGGTCAGAGGACACTTGCCTTCACCAAACAGATGCTCAGGGTCTTCAACTTCGTGGAACTCGAAGAGCTAGATCACTTGGTCGCCGAAGCTTGACCGTCGATTCCTCGAAGTTCAGGAACAGATCGCAATCTATTCGCGTCGCACCGCGAATACAAACAGGCACAAACAAACAACCATATATATGCATAAGAACATTACACCATTCAAGTAAAACATAATAAAATACGCAAAATAAAATAGAGGGTGTTACTATGGTCACACGAGGACAAAGAAACGCGACGGTCGAGGCTACGGTCGAGAGGTTATCGCGTCCACACTAAACGAGTGTTAATCATAATATCTAATTCGACATTGTAAATTATAAGTAATATCTATAATTTAGTTCGATTAATGCGCTATGCTAATGAATGTTAGTCAAATTAGTAATTTAATTAACACGAGAGATTCTACGCGAGGCGAACTTACGATACACGAAATAACACGGCAGCGTGAAAATGACGCGCGGACACGCGCGACACAGCACGCTGACAACACACGAAACAGCGCACACGACCAACGCGAATGACGCGTGAATCAGCACGCCACCACGTGTGGAACAGCACGCGCGACAACGCTACAGCACGAACAGCACGATGATGTGCACACGGCGCACGACTGATACACGAAATAATGTGCGCGACAACGCGCGATACTCGCTAACAGATAACGCGATTACACTAAACAAGTATTGCTAGAACATTAGTTTGGCATAATTATATTGATTGACATTTATCAAATGTAAATTAACAACTACAATTTAGTTTTGACTAAATTACTGTTTTAATGGTGGACGATTAAACTAATAATTAATTAACTGACCAGAGTGATTATAAGTGAACGATTATAATGAAACGATTAATTAATATGCGCGGACGGCGTGCGATGCACGAGAACGACACACGGTATTATGCGCGACACGCGAAAACAGCGTGCGCGACACACGCGAAAGCAATCCATGACGACGCGGGAAGAGCACGATGACGGCGAGCGCCATACATGAATAATGCGTGACGACACGCGACAAGGCGTGAAACAGCACACGGACGGCACACGAAGCAGTGCGCGCGACGCCACACGAACAACGCACGAGCGACACGCCCGAACGACGCGCGCGAAACAGTACGTGCGATGCCACGCGAACGATGCGCGAATCAGCACGTGCCCACGTGCGAAACTACACGTGCGACACGCGAGAAAAGCTAAACAGACGTCACCTTTACCTTAAACAAGTATTAATTGAAAACACCAGAGTTGATACTAACCACCTCAACTTGAATCTATAAATTCGCCATTTTAAAAACTATATCTTAATTTTAACTAGAATGTCGTTCAAATAAACCTCGGATAAACGATTAACTAAGTAATTAACAAAAATATGTGTTGCGACAAAGCAATATTTGTAACACGTATTTGAGGTTATTACTAAGTCGATACGACTAGAACGAGTCGAAATGGGTTTACGACGCATTACACGTTGAGTAACTAATAATTCATGGCTAATAAATGACGCGACATATGAGAACTGCTAAACACGCGTCACGATTACACTGAGCAAGTACTGAATCATAATATTTTTGTTGGTACTAATCACATTAACATACATTTATAAAAGCGCAACTTATAAATTAAATTGTATTTCAGCTAATCATAGGACAAACAAATGATTAATTAATTGATTGAAACATGAGCTGCGACGAAATTATATTTTTAACAGGTACACGACCTTATTATAAAACTAACGTGACTAGAACGATACAAAATGGATTTTTTTAATGCGAAATATACCGAATAATTAACAATCTCACGTATTAGACGATGTGGCGCATTTCTATTGGCTCAAGATTTGCCACACAAAAGGTTACTAAGGACACAACCACATAGGATCTAGAGGGGTGGGATCCCATGTGGCTAGCTTCTTCCCAAATCCTACTGCACGGCTGTTCTTCTTCCTTGGACCATCTCTCTCCATGGAAAAAAGCAGCAAGGGGAGGGGAAAGGAAGGGGCGTGGCCATGGGCTGCTCGGCCGGGGTTGCTGGGTTTCCTGCAGGGATGGCGAGCAGCGTTGCTCGCGCACGCAGGGGCTGGAATGGGCGCTGTGCCGCTGCTGGCCACGCTGCGCGCAGGGTGCCATGGCCGCGGCCGCGACCACAAGGTGGCTGGCTAGGCTGGGGAACATGGCGAGGGGCACAGACCGGCCATGGGGTTAGGGCGGGGCTCGACCGCGCGAGGGAGCAGGGCGCCGGGCGCCTGGGATCTCCGGCCACGGCGGACAGGCCACTGACGGGGAGCGGGCTGGCCGGCTGCGCGCTGAGCCCGCAGCCGCGCAGGACTGGTCGAGGGAGCAGGGGTTGGGTGGGCTGCTGGCCACGACGGCAGCAAGCCACCGGCCACGCACAGGGACGGGGAGGGCAGCTCGCCGGGATGAGTTTGCCGGAGCCCGAGCGCACAAGGCACGCGGCTGGGGGACGCGCGCGATTCAGTAGGGAGCGTGGAGCGCGGTTGGCGGCCTGGGGGCTGGGCTACGCGCTGGCCAGTGGGGAGGCCACGGCAGGGGGCGAGCCGCCGTGCAGGGCCTCCTGGCCGCGACGCCGTGCGGGGCTGCCGGACTTGGCCGCGCAACGGAGGAAAAGGGAGCCACGCAGGGTCTCGCCGGGAGGAAACGAATCGCTCGGTTGGGGGACAGAGAGTACTGCTCACCGGGGAAGGAGAACGACACAACGCGGGGCTGCAGGGAGAGTCCGTCGAGGGCGAGAGAGGATGGGGAAGGGGAGAGAGGGGAGAGGACTCACCTGGAACTGCCGGATTCGTGGAGACGGCAGGCTCTGGCTGCTGCGACGGTTATGGCGAGGTGCTCGGCATGGCTATCCATGCGCGGGGGGAGAGGAGAGTGGGGACTGTTCGAACATGGGAGTGGGTGGTTTTTCTTCTAGTGTCATGGGCGTGCTGTGTGAGAGGGAGGTTAGGAAGAGGCATCGGCAGGCTCCTGGCGCGCGGGACTTACATCAATTGTGTCGCACAAAGCAGCCAACGGACGAGGCGAAAGGTTATGTGACGGTGGGGTGGGTTTATATAAAAAGAGCGAGCGTGGGAGATGATTGCCAAATTCGTCGCGGATCACGTTCTAGCCAAGCGAAAGAGACGGTTGTGCAACGAATTGCACGAGACAGTGTAAGATGAAGACTGAGTCAGACAAGTGCTAGACAGGGTCATATACAATTAGACGAAGACGACCAGAGCTAGCCCGCGAGCCCAAGATGATGTGGTGGATGCCGAAGGGGTAGATAGGAATAGACGGGGATCGCCGACGCGAGCAGCATGCTGTTCGTGAGAAGATGTGGTTCGGTGATCTCACGAAAAAGGGCACGAGATCTAGAACAGGTTCGACAAGGGGAAGAAATATATATTTATTATAGAGTTTCCAAAATATTATAGTTTTCACAACTACCACATTTTAGGTATTTAATTAATATTAGAGAAACTGAAATTTATATTTAATACTCGAAGAAACGTTTCGAGGGTTCCCAAAAGTTTTTCGGAAACATAAACAAGATAATCTGATAAAGTTTGAAAACCTTTGCACTTATAAACACTATGCAACGACATGAATGCAACAATCAAAGCTTCTCCAGGATTTTATTTTACTACGTGAACAACTTATATATATATATATACCTATTATATAATAAATTAACTCTCCATTATTTAGAAAAAAAGAGAAGAAAAGTGGTAAAGGAGAGAGTAACACCTAAATTTGGTGAATATTAGAAAAGAAATTTTATACCCCAAATTCAGGGTGTTACAAATCTAACCCCCTTAACAGGAATCTCGCCCTCGAGATTCAAGAAGAGGCTAGCAAGAAAATAAGATTGGTTCATCGGTTAATCGTGGCTTTCTTGAGTTGTCTTTCACTCTTCAAGCTTAACTTGCGGACTGGTTGCTTTGATTTTCAGACGCTCGAGACCAATCGCGCAATTCTTGAGGATCTCATGGACCTGTGGGTTAGGACCCACACACGCTTTTGCTGCGCCACTCTAATCATGTTGGTTGATGTTGATCGCATTGTCTTCATTGGGGTTAGCGGCTAACCCCCTTAACAGGAGCGTTGATATGCACTTGGTGAAGATGCTGTCGACTTCGATCTTGACTGTTGGAGTTGGAGGTTGCCAAATGGACAAGGTGCGAGAGGAAAGAATAGCGAGAAAATGTAAGTATATATGGATTAGAGAGGGCAGAGGGAGAACCCAAATACTTAACTTTATGGCACTCACCTAGTAAACAGATTCCATTGTAGACCAAGGGCCACAACACATCAACACTCATTCCAACGAAGCAAATCAGTCGTAGCAGAAGGACAAACATCATGAGCACACAACAACAAACATCTCGTTGCTATACGTTCCTTTTAATTAAATGGTGGTCTTTCCTTAAAAAGGGAAACTACTCTAAGGCCAACAAAAGCAAGGGGAATAATAAGACATGGAGGGTAGGGGCATGAGCATAATAAAGGATGGAGCTAAAGCAATGATTGTAACCGACAAGGGAGAGAATGCAACCAAGGTCAGGATAGGTAAAACACCATTCTTAAATCAATATGGAAAAGATGATATTTCAAAAGGTAGGCATAGGATAAACGTCATGGGAAGATCTAGATATTAGGAAGGTAAGGGTGATATCGAGCAAAAGCTAAGACTTGCAACGTGACAGAGAAAAAGGGAACAAACAAGAGCGGGATGGGTAAGACATCACTCTTGAAATGAAATGGGAGAGGCAGCTTTAAAATGCAGGGACATGATAAGCATCAAGGTAAAGATTGAGGGGAGACAAGGGTTAAGGTGATAACAGACAAACACACAATAAAGGATGTATTTTAGACAAGACTTGCAAGGTGTCAAAGAAGGAGGAGCAATTAATAGTGAAGTAGGTGAGGCATTATCCTTGAACAGGGATGGACACGAGGGGGGCTTTAAAGGGTGGGTTCAAAGTAAGCGTGAAGATAAGGGCATAGATTTCCCAAGGGTTTGAAGGTGATAACGGACTTGAATGTAGGAGGGGAGGTAAATGGGTATAAGAACCAAGGATATAAATACCACAGAGGATGGAGTTAAGACAAGACCTGCAAATTGAAATGGAGAGGGTACGTCCAAGGACCAGGTAGGTAAGTTGCCACTCTCCAATTGAGGTGGAAGAGAGGGGATTTTTTAAAGAGCAGGAATAAAGATGAGTATCAAGGCAAGATCGATGGACGACAGGGTGAGGGTGATAGCAAATAAAAACACCTCAAGGGATGGAATTAACACAAAAGTTTTAAGGCGACAAGAAGTGAAAAGAAATCAAGGGAGAGATAGGTAACTCGCAACTCTCAAACTGGGTTGAAAGAAAGGGAAGGCTTTTAAAGGATAAGTTCAAGGTGAACATTTAGGTAGAAGACCACAATATGGTAAGGGTCAGAGGCGACAATAGGCAATGGCATAAGAGAAAAGATGAAGACATTGAGGAGCTAGTGGTGCAAGTACAACAAAGAAGTGGGGTATGTCAAGGCTTACACACGGTAAGGGAGAGAATATTGTCAAGGATAAGATAAGCAAAACACTGTTCCCAAATTGGGATAGGAGATTGGAGATTTCAGATAACGGGCATAGGGTAATCACCAAGGTAAGATCAAGAGATGGGATAGGGGGGAGGCAATAACAAACAAAAGTACAACAAAGGACGAAGTTACAAACTCGTATGCCAAAGAAGAGGATATGACCAAGGTAAATATAGGTGAAGTATAGCTCTCAGAATAAGACGGAAGAGAGGTGATTTTAAAGGGCAGGTATGAGACAAACATCATGTAAGATATAGAGGTGTCTAAGGTGAAGGTGATAATAACAAAAGGCATGACAAAGGATAGAGTTAAGGCAAGACTCGCGGAGTGGTGAAGTGGAGAAAACAATCAAGGGTAAGATAAGTAAGGTTCCAATAGAAGGGTTGAATTAAAAATTCATTACCCAAGGAAGTTATAAGGAAACAACGAAATCACTAAGGATGTGCAAAAATAAAATGACAGCTCATGGATCATCGATAAAGAGGGGTGGTCAAGGGCATGTAAAATGAAATATCTTAAACAGACCTTGGGATGTAAAGGTAAGTATAAAAAGGATGAGAGTATGAAAGATTTCAAAGAGATGAGCATACCAATACCAAGAGACAATAAATTGCTGAAAGATAGCGACTTAACAACAAAAGAGGAAAGGGTCTCAAAAGACAGGAAGGTCATGGACATGTAAATGAAATGTTTAAGTAGGTAGTAGAAATTTAGAGGCAAGTATTTGAAACAAGAGTATGGAAGGGATACGAGCATGTCAATACCAAAGGACTAGAATTCGCCAGATGGTAGCAACTTAATGACGAAAAAGGAAAGAATCACAAAAAGACAAGAATGTTATGGTTAGTGGGCATCTACAAGGATGTCGCAAGCACAAGAGTGAGATCAGATCTAATAGATTAAGAGAAGTATAGACCATACTAGAATAAAATAATTTTGGCAAGGGGGCATATAGGAACACAACATAGAATTAGTCGAGGTGACTATTATTTTGAAGCAGAATCAAGGATGAGGTGAAGTAATGATCAATAAATCCTTAAAACGGCCAATGCTACTCTAGGTCAGCGGTCCTACAGTCAGCACCGCTTTGATACCACTTATGTCACACCCGGTTTTGAAGGTAAACCGAATGCGAACCATGTACGTGCCAGGATCAGAAATTCACGTACATAGCAATTACATAAATGACTCATCATAGCACAATGCTTCGAATAACAATAAAGATAAGTAATAATATGAAAGACTAGAGTCATTTACATAATATAATCAAAGTACACAGAACAGAAACGTAGCCAACGTAAATAAACCCACCACAGGCAGCTGAATGGGGGAGATCGCTAGCCTAATCCTCGAACTCGTCGAAGTCCTGGAACTCCTGGAGATTCACCTCGACGCCTTCTTCTTTACCTGAGCATAGATTGCACCAAAGGCAACCTGGTGTTTTGTGAAAGCAAGGGTGAGTACACATCAACGTACTCAGCAAATGTCCCGTTTGGCTGTAGTGGACTAGCTTTATTTGGGGTTAAGGTCAAGCAGTTGCTTTTAGTTGGTCAGGTTATTATTACTCATTGAGAGTCAGGTTTTAACATTAACCCAAGTTATTAACCCAAAGTACCCTTTCCAAACGGAAAGAATACCACTTACCATTACCATAGTCATAACCATCATCATCATCATCATCTGTAAACCAACCATCTCTGATCAAGTATCTCTAATCAAAGAGGATCCCAAGGCCGCTCATAACCGTGAGCACGGCTGATATATCAGTTTCCTTCCCTCTGCAGAGGTCGCACACTTTACCCATGAGCCGTGATTCCCATTTTGCCCGGGGATCATGACTCCCCATTGATCACTTCCTAGGTGGTCCGGCAGGGTATCACTACGTAGCCTTTACAAAGATTCCCTAGAGGTCATAGCCGCCCGTTAGGTTTCTCCAGTTTGATAAACACAGTACCTCTCCCCGCAGGCGGGTGACTAACAAAAGCAAAACGAAAGAACCTCGGCACCCAGCCTCGGCAGAGCAAGCACTGTGCCTGGACCCCATTGACGGCACGACGGCGAAGCAACTACACCTCTAGTTCCTCTAATTAATTAGCTAAGGGCGCCCCATTTCACCCTCATGGTTGCACTGTTATCCCGGGTGGTCTCTCAACGAACAGGTCCTTACGGAGAGGCACTCGAGAAACCGCTCGAGTCCCCTAAATGCCACAAGTATATCATCATATCCAGAGTAAAATCATAGTATCATCATTGTATCTCATCATGTTCATTGATTAAAGTAAAGCGCTAGCATGAAGCTAACCATAGTAACCCAAAAGGTAAATCAAGGACAAGGTAAATAGAAAGCTAGTAAATCCTTAGGTTGTTCATAGTATGCGGGGCAGTGAATTATAAAGTAAATAGGACATAATGGGTCAGAGGACACTTGCCTTCACCAAACAGATGCTCAGGGTCTTCAACTTCATGGAACTCGAAGAGCTAGATCACTTGGTCGCCGAAGCTTGACCGTCGATTCCTCGAAGTTCAGGAACAGATCGCAATCTATTCGCGTCGCACCGCGAATACAAACAGGCACAAACAAACAACCATATATATGCATAAGAACATTACACCATTCAAGTAAAACATAATAAAATACGCAAAATAAAATAGAGGGTGTTACTACGTTTACACGAGGACAAAGAAACACGACGGTCGAGGCTACGGTCGAGAGGTTATCGCGTCCACACTAAACGAGTGTTAATCATAATATCTAATTCGACATTGTAAATTATAAGTAATATCTATAATTTAGTTCGATTAATGCGCTATGCTAATGAATGTCAGTCAAATTAGTAATTTAATTAACACGAGAGATTCTACGCGAGGCGAACTTACGATACACGAAATAACACGACAGCGTGAAAACGACGCGCGGACACGCGCGACACAGCACGCTGACAACACACGAAACAGCGCACACGACCAACGCGAATGACGCGTGAATCAGCACGCCACCACGTGTGGAACAGCACGCGCGACACCGCTACAGCACGAACATCACGATGATGCGCACACGGCGCACGACTGATACACGAAATAATGTGCGCGACAACGCGCGATACTCGCTAACAGATAACGCGATTACACTAAACAAGTATTGCTAGAACATTAGTTTGGCATAATTATATTGATTGACATTTATCAAATGTAAATTAACAACAGTAATTTAGTTTTTTTAAAGAGCAGGAATAAAGATGAGTATCAAAGCAAGATCGATGGACGACAGGGTGAGGGTGATAGCAAATAAAAACACCTCAAGGGATGGAATGAACACAAAAGTTTTAATGCGACAAGAAGTGAAAAGAAATCAAGGGAGAGATAGGTAACTCGCAACTCTCAAACTGGGTTGAAAGAAAGGGAAGGCTTTTAAAGGATAAGTTCAAGGTGAGCATTTAGGTAGAAGACCACAATATGGTAAGGGTCAGAGGCGACAATAGGCAATGGCATAAGAGAAAAGATGAAGACATTGAGGAGCTAGTAGTGCAAGTACAACAAAGAAGTGGGGTATGTCAAGGCTTACACACGGTAAGGGAGAGAATATTGTCAAGGATAAGATAAGCAAAACACTGTTCCCAAATTGGGATAGGAGATTGGAGATTTCAGATAATGGGCATAGGGTAATCACCAAGGTAAGATCAAGAGATGGGATAGGGGGGAGGCAATAACAAACAAAAGTACAACAAAGGACGAAGTTACAAACTCGTATGCCAAAGAAGAGGATATGACCAAGGTAAATATAGGTGGAGTATAGCTCTCAGAATAAGACGGAAGAGAGGTGATTTTAAAGGGCAGGTATGAGACAAACATCATGTAAGATATAGAGGTGTCTAAGGTGAAGGTGATAATAACAAAAGGCATGACAAAGGATAGAGTTAAGGCAAGACTCGCGGAGTGGTGAAGTGGAGAAAACAATCAAGGGTAAGATAAGTAAGGTTCCAATAGAAGGGTTGAAGTAAAAATTCATTACCCAAGGAAGTTATAAGGAAACAACGAAATCACTAAGGATGTGCAAAAATAAAATGACAGCTCATGGATCATCGATAAAGAGGGGTGGTCAAGGGCATGTAAAATGAAATATCTTAAACAGACCTTGGGATGTAAAGGTAAGTATAAAAAGGATGAGAGTATGAAAGATTTCAAAGAGATGAGCATACCAATACCAAGAGACAATAAATTGCTGAAAGATAGCGACTTAACAACAAAAGAGGAAAGGGTCTCAAAAGATAGGAAGGTCATGGACATGTAAATGAAATGTTTAAGTAGGTAGTAGAAATTTAGAGGCAAGTATTTGAAACAAGAGTATGGAAGGGATACGAGCATGTCAATACCAAAGGACTAGAATTCGCCAGATGGTAGCAACTTAATGACGAAAAAGGAAAGAATCACAAAAAGACAAGAATGTTATGGTTAGTGGGCATCTACAAGGATGTCGCAAGCACAAGAGTGAGATCAGATCTAATAGATTAAGAGAAGTATAGACCATACTAGAATAAAATAATTTTGGCAAGGGGGCATATAGGAACACAACATAGAATTAGTCGAGGTGACTATTATTTTAAAGCAGAATCAAGGATGAGGTGAAGTAATGATCAATAAATCCTTAAAACGGCCAATGCTACTATGTCACACCCGGTTTTGAAGGTAAACCGAATGCGAACCATGTACGTGCCAGGATCAGAAATTCACGTACATAGCAATTACATAAATGACTCATCATAGCACAATGCTTCGAATAACAATAAAGATAAGTAATAATATGAAAGACTAGAGTCATTTACATAATATAATCAAAGTACACAAAACAGAAACGTAGCCAACGTAAATAAACCCACCACAGGCAGCTGACTGGGGGAGATCGCTAGCCTAATCCTTGAACTCGTCGAAGTCCTGGAACTCCTGGAGATTCGCCTCGACGCCTTCTTCTTTACCTGAGCATAGATTGCACCAAAGGCAACCTGGTGTTTTGTGAAAGCAAGGGTGAGTACACATCAACGTACTCAGCAAATGTCCCGTTTGGCTGTAGTGGACTAGCTTTATTTGGGGTTAAGGTCAAGCAGTTGCTTTTAGTTAGTCAGGTTATTATTACTCATTGAGAGTCAGGTTTTAACATTAACCCAAGTTATTAACCCAAAGTACCCTTTCCAAACGGAAAGAATACCACTTACCATTACCATAGTCATAACCATCATCATCATCATCATCTGTAAACCAACCATCTCTGATCAAGTATCTCTAATCAAAGAGGATCCCAAGGCCGCTCATAACCGTGAGCACGGCTGATATATCAGTTTCCTTCCCTCTGCAGAGGTCGCACACTTTACCCATGAGCCATGATTCCCATTTTGCCCGGGGATCATGACTCCCCATTGATCACTTCCTAGGTGGTCCGACAGGGTATCACTACGTAGCCTTTACAAAGATTCCCTAGAGGTCATAGCCGCCCGTTAGGTTTCTCCAGTTTGATAAACACAGTACCTCTCCCCGCAGGCGGGTGACTAACAAAAGCAAAACGAAAGAACCTCGGCACCCAGCCTCGGCAGAGCAAGCACTGTGCCTGGACCCCATTGACGGCACGACGGCGAAGCAACTACACCTCTAGTTCCTCTAATTAATTAGCTAAGGGCGCCCATTTCACCCTCATGGTTGCACTGTTATCCCGGGTGGTCTCTCAACGAACAGGTCCTTACGGAGAGGCACTCGAGAAACCGCTCGAGTCCCCTAAATGCCACAAGTATATCATCATATCCAGAGTAAAATCATAGTATCATCATTGTATCTCATCATGTTCATTGATTAAAGTAAAGCGCTAGCATGAAGCTAACCATAGTAACCCAAAAGGTAAATCAAGGACAAGGTAAATAGAAAGCTAGTAAATCCTTAGGTTGTTCATAGTATGCGGGGCAGTGAATTATAAAGTAAATAGGACATAATGGGTCAGAGGACACTTGCCTTCACCAAACAGATGCTCAGGGTCTTCAACTTCGTGGAACTCGAAGAGCTAGATCACTTGGTCGCCGAAGCTTGACCGTCGATTCCTCGAAGTTCAGGAACATATCGCAATCTATTCGCGTCGCACCGCGAATACAAACAGGCACAAACAAACAACCATATATATATGCATAAGAACATTACACCATTCAAGTAAAACATAATAAAATACGCAAAATAAAATAGAGGGTGTTACTACGGTCACACGAGGACAAAGAAACGCGACGGTCGAGGCTACGGTCGAGAGGTTATCGCGTCCACACTAAACGAGTGTTAATCATAATATCTAATTCGACATTGTAAATTATAAGTAATATCTATAATTTAGTTCGATTAATGCGCTATGCTAATGAATGTCAGTCAAATTAGTAATTTAATTAACACGAGAGATTCTACGCGAGGCGAACTTACGATACACGAAATAACACGACAGCGTGAAAACGACGCGCGGACACGCGCGACACAGCACGCTGACAACACACGAAACAGCGCACACGACCAACGCGAATGACGCGTGAATCAGCACGCCACCACGTGTGGAACAGCACGCGCGACACCGCTACAGCACGAACAGCACGATGATGCGCACACGGCGCACGACTGATACACGAAATAATGTGCGCGACAACGCGCGATACTCGCTAACAGATAACGTGATTACACTAAACAAGTATTGCTAGAACATTAGTTTGGCATAATTATATTGATTGACATTTATCAAATGTAAATTAACAACTACAATTTAGTTTTGACTAAATTACTGTTTTAATGGTGGACGATTAAACTAATAATTAATTAACTGACCAGAGTGATTATAAGTGAACGATTATAATGAAACGATTAATTAATATGCGCGGACGGCGTGCGATGCACGAGAACGACACACGGCATTATGCGCGACACGCGAAAACAGCGTGCGCGACACACGCGAAAGCAATCCATGACGACGCGGGAAGAGCACGATGACGGCGAGCGCCATACATGAATAATGCGTGACGACACGCGACAAGGCGTGAAACAGCACGCGGACGGCACACGAAGCAGTGCGCGCGACGCCACACGAACAACGCACGAGCGACACGCCCGAACGACGCGCGCGAAACAGTACGTGCGACGCCACGCGAACGATGCGCGAATCAGCACGTGCCCACGTGCGAAACTACACGTGCGACACGCGAGAAAAGCTAAACAGACGTCACCTTTACCTTAAACAAGTATTAATTGAAAACACCAGAGTTGATACTAACCACCTCAACTTGAATCTATAAATTCGCCATTTTAAAAACTATATCTTAATTTTAACTAGAATGTCGTTCAAATAAACCTCGGATAAACGATTAACTAAGTAATTAACAAAAATATGTGTTGCGACAAAGCAATATTTGTAACACGTATTTGAGGTTATTACTAAGTCGATACGACTAGAACGAGTCGAAATGGGTTTACGACGCATTACACGTTGAGTAACTAATAATTCATGGCTAATAAATGACGCGACATATGAGAACTGCTAAACACGCGTCACGATTACACTGAGCAAGTACTGAATCATAATATTTTTGTTGGTACTAATCACATTAACATACATTTATAAAAGCGCAACTTATAAATTAAATTGTATTTCAGCTAACCATAGGACAAACAAATGACTAATTAATTGATTGAAACATGAGCTGCGACGAAATTATATTTTTAACAGGTACACGACCTTATTATAAAACTAACGTGACTAGAACGATACAAAATGGATTTTTTTAATGCGAAATATACCGAATAATTAACAATCTCACGTATTAGACGATGTGGCGCATTTCTATTGGCTCAAGATTTGCCACACAAAAGGTTACTAAGGACACAGCCACATAGGATCTAGAGGGGTGGGATCCCATGTGGCTAGCTTCTTCCCAAATCCTACTGCACGGTTGTTCTTCTTCCTTAGACCATCTCTCTCCATGGAAAAAAAAGCAGCAAGGGGAGGGGAAAGGAAGGGGCGTGGCCATGGGCTGCTCGGCCGGGGTTGCTGGGTTTCCTGCAGGGATGGCGAGCAGCGTTGCTCGCGCACGCAGGGGCTGGAATGGGCGCTGTGCCGCTGCTGGCCACGCTGCGCGCAGGGTGCCATGGCCGCGGCCGCGACCACAAGGTGGCTGGCTAGGCTGGGGAACATGGCGAGGGGCACAGACCGGCCATGGGGTTAGGGCGGGGCTCGACCGCGCGAGGGAGCAGGGCGCCGGGCGCCTGGGATCTCCGGCCACGGCGGACAGGCCACTGACGGGGAGCGGGCTGGCCGGCTGCGCGCTGAGCCCGCAGCCGCGCAGGACTGGTCGAGGGAGCAGGGGTTGGGTGGGCTGCTGGCCACGACGGCAGCAAGCCACCGGCCACGCACAGGGACGGGGAGGGCAGCTCGCCGGGATGAGTTTGCCGGAGCCCGAGCGCACAAGGCACGCGGCTGGGGGACGCGCACGATTCAGTAGGGAGCGTGGAGCGCGGTTGGCGGCCTGGGGGCTGGGCTACGCGCTGGCCAGTGGGGAGGCCACGGCAGGGGGCGAGCCGCCGGGCCTCCTGGCCGCGACGCCGTGCGGGGCTGCCGGACTTGGCCGCGCAACGGAGGAAAAGGGAGCCACGCAGGGTCTCGCCGGGAGGAAACGAATCGCTCGGTTGGGGGACAGAGAGTACTGCTCACCGGGGAAGGAGAACGACACAACGCGGGGCTGCAGGGAGAGTCCGTCGAGGGCGAGAGAGGATGGGGAAGGGGAGAGAGGGGAGAGGACTCACCTGGAACTGCCGGATTCGTGGAGACGGCAGGCTCTGGCTGCTGCGACGGTTATGGCGAGGTGCTCAACATGGCTATCCATGCGCGGGGGGAGAGGAGAGTGGGGACTGGTCGAACATGGGAGTGGGTGGTTTTTCTTCTAGTGTCATGGGCGTGCTGTGTGAGAGGGAGGTTAGGAAGACGCATCGGCAGGCTCCTGGCGCGCGGGACTTACATCAATTGTGTCGCACAAAGCAGCCAACGGACGAGGCGAAAGGTTATGTGACGGTGGGGTGGGTTTATATAAAAAGAGCGAGCGTGGGAGATGATTGCCAAATTCGTCGCGGATCACGTTCTAGCCAAGCGAAAGAGACGGTTGTGCAACGAATTGCACGAGACAGTGTAAGACGAAGACTGAGTCAGACAAGTGCTAGACAGGGTCATATACAATTAGACGAAGACGACCAGAGCTAGCCCGCGAGCCCAAGATGATGTGGTGGATGCCGAAGGGGTAGATAGGAATAGACGGGGATCGCCGACGCGAGCAGCATGCTGTTCGTGAGAAGATGTGGTTCGGTGATCTCACGAAAAAGGGCACGAGATCTAGAACAGGTTCGACAAGGGGAAGAAATATATATTTATTATAGAGTTTCCAAAATATTATAGTTTTCACAACTACCACATTTTAGGTATTTAATTAATATTAGAGAAACTGAAATTTATATTTAATACTCGAAGAAACGTTTCGAGGGTTCCCAAAAGTTTTTCGGAAACATAAACAAGATAATCTGATAAAGTTTGAAAACCTTTGCACTTATAAACACTATGCAACGACATGAATGCAACAATCAAAGCTTCTCCAGGATTTTATTTTACTACGTGAACAACTTATATATATATACCTATTATATAATAAATTAACTCTCCATTATTTAGAAAAAAAGAGAAGAAAAGTGGTAAAGGAGAGAGTAACACCTAAATTTGGTGAATATTAGAAAAGAAATTTTATACCCCAAATTCAGGGTGTTACAGTTTTCCTGCTGAATTTTTTCAAGATTTTTGGAACTTATTCAAAGACTTTTATGTTGGAAATCTTGATATCGAAAGATTAAATTATGGGATGGTTACTCTTTTACCGAAAGTGGATAATGCGGTTGAAATGAAGAATTTTAGACCCATTTGCCTTTGAATATTTGCTATAAAATTATCACCAAAGTGTTGAATAACAGACTGGCTAGTTGCATCACAAAAGTGATTAGTGATTCACAGTATGGCTTTATTCAAGGCAGATACATAATAGATGGGGTGGTTTCTCTCAATGAGATTCTTCACGAGGTTAAAACGAAAAAACAAAGTGGAGTGGTGCTTAAGATTGATTTTGAAAAAGTCTATGACAAAGTTAATTGGCATTTTCTGTATTTCATGATGGATCAAAAAGGTTTTGGGAGTACCTGGTGTGATTGGGTGATGAGAACAGTGAGAGGTGGCAAAGTCGCCATAAAAACAAATGATATGTTGGGTCCTTATTTTACTACTCATAAAGAGGTGAGACAAGGGGATCCTTTCTCTCCCCTTCTGTTTAATTTGGTTGCTGATGGATTGGCTTGTATGATTTGCAAAGCTCAAGATGAGGGGCTGATTGAAGGTCTTATTCCTCATATCATCCAAACCAGATGCAGTTGTCTTCAATATGCTGATGATACTATTTTTCTTATTCAAGACTGTTTGGAATGAGTTAGAAATCTTAAATTCATTTTGTGTTTGTTTGAAAGCATGTCCGGTCTGAAAATTAATTTTCACAAAAGTGAAATTTATTATTTTGGAAAAGCCAAGGAAGTTGAAGAAATATATGCAGATATTTTCTCTTATCCTATTGGTAATCTTCCTATGAAATATCTTGGTGTGCCAATTGATAACAAGAAGATTAATAAAAGTCTCTGGGATCCCATGTTGGAGAAAATGGGAAAAATGCTTGCTAGGTGGCAAGGCAGATTCTTAAGCCTGGGTGGTAGATTGACTCTGCTAAATAGTTGTCTTTCCAATGTTCCGCTTTATATGCTTTCTATATATCCTATGCCTAAATCTGTTATTAGAAAAGTGGATATTTATAGGAGACGTCTTTTATAGCAAGGTGGGCATCAGTCAAAAAAATTTCACATGGTTGATTAGACTTCTGTGTGTTCTCCTAAAAACCAGGGAGGTTTAGGTGTTTTGAACCTTGAATTCATGAATGATTCCTTACTGACTAAATGACTTTGGAATATTGAGAATTCAAATGGTTTATGGCAAAAAATCATTGCTGGTAAATATATTAAGGGTAAACCCCTTATTTCCGTCAACCAAAAACAAGGAGATTCTCATTTTGGAAGAAGATTTTGAGTTTGAGAGATAACTTCTATAAATACTGCAAAATGTTGGTGGGTAATGGTATGAATACTAGTTTCTGGAAAAGTACATGGACAGGAAATCTGCCTTTGGCTGTCCAATTTCCTATCCTATTTGACTTGGCTTATGACAAAGACATTTCTGTTAATAAGGTCTTGGATTCCAATTTTGAAGCTCTTTCGTTTAGGAAAAGGATTATTGGTAATTTGAGTGTGTTGTTTGAGGACCTTTTGGGCTGTTGTAATAATTTTTCTCTGTCTGACCAAGGTGATAGGATTGTTTGGTGTCTTGATAAAAAAGGTTTTTCTGTGAATTCTTTGTATAAAAAGAAAGTTAATGATCAAGTTTCAGTACCATACAAGTTCTTGTGGAAATCCAAGTTACCATAAAAAATCAAAATTTTTATCTGGTTGGTGGTGAGAAACAAAATTCTCACAAAAGATAACTTGAAAAAAAAGAAATTGGAAAGGTTCTCAAGATTGCTGTTTTTGTGGATGTGATGAATCAATTGATCATTTATTCTTTCACTATCCCATTGCAAGATATGTGTGGAGAGTGATCCAAGTGGCCTTAAATTTGGTAGTCATTCCAAAAAGTATCAACGGTCTGTGTGATGGTTAGTTAAGTAAACCTAAGGATAAAATATCCAATCTGCTTCTGTTTGGCTGCGGTGCGGTATTCTGGGCAATTTGGTGAACAAGAAATGATTGGTGCTTCGGTGATAAAATTCTGCTTGATCCATCTAATGTCATTTTTCTTTGTTGCTTCTGGTTGGATTCCTGGGCTATTCAGCAGAAAGAGAAGGAAAAAAGATGGTGGTCCATGGAAGCAAGTTAATCAGAAAGATAGCAAGTGAAGCGTTTTGCCGGGTGTATGGGTGGTGTCCGAGGGACCGACGAATCTCTGGTTGAATTGGGTTGTGGTTTTAGGCTTGTGAAGATGTCTGCACTTTTGGTTTTAGGTTGCGCTGGTATCTTTTGATGCGCCTGGCTGCCTTGTGATGGTTTACGCCGATGTAATAAGAAATGCTTATGTTCTTATTAGTTGGTAGAACTCTGTTCTGTACTAGGCCTCCTTGCTTATCTAGGGTGATATTGTAAGAGTCCTAGTAGTGGTCTGGTAGTATCTTCGTCAAGACCCGGTTCTTACAACTAAAGTGGGCAAGTTACAACTAAAGTGGCAAGATCCTTTTCTAGTAGTATCTTCGTCAAGACCCGGTTCTTACATATTGAAGGATATGGACGGCAACGACATACCCAGATCTTGGAACGCGGATGAGCTTCGGCGGTAATATGTGTAATTGATGTAATCTTTTTCATTTTCCTGTGGCACCCTTTTCCTTTCAGGAGGGGGAAAAGGTTTTTAATGGGGCCATAGTTTGTATTTTTCATTCTTATTTAGCCCCATGCAATACAAGGGCCAAAATCCCCAAAGATGTAATATGTAATATCAGAACCTGCACCATCGAGTGCAAAAGACAACAGGGAAAAGCTCAAAAGACGTCCCTAAGGGGATGCAAAGCTATAATCACGAAGGATGACAAAGCTTAAAAAGTCGTTCCTAAGGGAGCGCAACGTAAGTTTTGAAGCTGTAAAAGCCGTTCCTAAGGGAGTGCAACATAAGTTCCAAAGCTCAAAAGTCGTTCCTAAGGAGATGCAGAGCCAAATACCACCGAAATATAAGGTGAAGAAGCTCCAAAGTCGTCCCTAAGGGGATGCAGAGCTTAAATGCCACCGAAATAGAAGGTGAAGAAGCTCCAAAGTCATTCCTAAGGGGATGCAGAGCTTAAATGCCACCGAAATAGAAGGTGAAGAAGCTCCAAAGTCGTTCCTAAGGGAATGCAGAGCTTAAGACTCCAAAGTCGTTTTTAAGGGGATGTAGAGTCTGGGTGTGGCTTCGTGTGCGTTTGGGATATTCATTTGCATGTTACATCACATCATGCATTGCATTCATACAGACATTCATTTAGACATTCGTATGATCATCATCATCATGACATAAAACACGAACTAAAATACTCCAGCTTCGACGACAATGCTTCGATGAACACGAAGAAGCTTCGTTTTCAAACATATACATTTTATGCAAGTAAATGCTTCGATGTGTACGAAAAGAAGGGAAGGTGTTTTTCGCCTTCGACTCAAAAGATACAAGTTTTGTCCACAGCAAAGCAATTCGTACATGGATTAAAAGGTAAAAATATATTACTAGGTATGGACAAATATACACAGTACTATTCAATTCTCGATTACAATCTTTTGCAAAGATAATGCAAATATTCCTAAGTTTTATAGAGGAAGGCTTAAAGAGAAGCTTCATCTCAGCAACCTTCGGAATGTGCTCTGGGTTATCAATCTTCAGCACCGCTATCCCGCAGACAAACAATGGTATAAGGTAAAAGTAATTATAAGAATCAAGGCAAACAACATGTATAAGTTCTGTACTGGTTTAAGCAGGTTTCGGGCTTCATCCCCAGCCAACTCTCGTCCACCCTTAGCCCAAATCCGAGTTATGAATCTGTTTCCAATGCTTCGGGCTTCACTAGAAATATCAATCAAATCTGATGGCGATAGACTGAAGGTTGGTCTGTTTACTGTCTTCGCATGCGTGCAACCGGCTTTCAAGAATGCGGCAGCTGTGCCGCGAGAAGCTAGCAAAGCACAGAAGTCACCATGCCCAGCTATCACTTCATCGAGTGCATCAACTTCATTTTCAATGTGTTTGAAGGTATTTGATATGTCTTCAGACGAAGGGGTAATATCTTTAGAGCTGGCCCCAACCGAGCTGAAGACCCCTTTCAACCGTTGCACACAGCGGCTGCCAAAATTCAAACATGTATCCCGAAGGTCCTTCAAAGTTTTCTGCAGCTTTGTATTTTTATCAGCTTCAGCTTCATATTTTGCTTGCAGGTCTTTCTTCTCTTGTTCGAAGCTCTCTGGTTTTTCTTTTAGGACCATTTGATTTTGGAGAAGCTCCTCACGTAGTCTAGCATTTTCAGCTTGAATTTCTGCAAGTGAACCCTCTGTTGCTTGAAGTAGGAAGTCCTTCTTCTCTAGAGTAGCTTCGTAAGCCTTAATTTTACTCTCCAAGCCCTCGATTATAATTTCATTTTTCTTGTCCTCGAGGTCTTGTTGCATCCTCAATGCTTTTACTCAGCAACATACTATGTGGAAATAAGCTGACATCAGAAAATTTTGATTCACCACAAATATAACAGGTCTAGGCAAAAAATAATTTTACCTTGAAATTGGAATAAAACGTACTGTCGATGATATGTTGTCGTCGGTAGCCGCTAATATCAGCCTCAAGCTTCGGGAAACCGACACTCTTTGATAGAGTGCCGATTATCTTTGCCCCGGCGCGATCGCGAATGCATCCTAAGGCGCCTTCATCAATTCCACCGAAGAGCATAGCTCCTGGCTGGTAGCCATAGGATATCCCATATTCCTGTAGCTCCTTCTTCTCAGCCTCGGACAACTCTTGACCCACCAGGTTTCGAAGGTCAAAGTCCCTTTCTTTTGAAGCAGCATCTGCAATCTTTTTCCCTTTGTCAGGCACTGCGGCCATGACCTTCTCTGTAGCTGCAGCTGTCTCTTCTGCAGCCATATCTGAAAGAAGTTTATCAATCCCTGACAGTGTACTTTCAAGATTGGCAGCTTTGGCAGCAACTGCAGCTTCGGCAGAGGTATCAGCTTCGGTAGTGGCCTCGGCACTTGCAATAGGTGCTATTTTGGATGCCGAGGCCAGCGGTGGTGTCCGCTCAATGGCTTGCATGACATTAACATTCCTTCGTTTTTTTCTGACCGTCAGCCTTCTCCTTTGTAGCTGAAGGCTCATCCTTCTTTTGTATAAGTTTCGTCAGTCTGGCCCTAGAGGACTTAGCAACTTGATGGGTAAGGATTTAGTCATTACCTTTAGAATATCTGCTATTTCAGCAGCAAGAGGTGTTGAAGGAGTTTCTTCCGTTGCCTCAGTTCCCTTCGGCTCCGGAGCTTCAGCCTTCCTCTTTTTCGACACTGCCACCTTCGGCTCAGGAGTAGTTTTTGTCTTCTTTGAAGCTTTCTCATCCTCCTTTACCATTCTAGCAGCTTGCCTGCTCAGAATGCTGACAACCCTTTTTCTTTTAACCCCTCCAGCTCCTTTGTCAAGTTTTTCATAATCTAGATAGTCAAAATTCAAGGCGTCCATTACCCGGTTAAGTCTTTGTTTCGGCCGGGTACCGAAGGCTGCGGTCATCAGTTGGTCTTTCTTTTTGGTATAATTTCCAAGTATTTCATTGCACATGGTCTCAATCATGTCTAGCCATTCTTTGCAAGGCTTTTTGAATTGTTTCTCAAATTTGAAGCGGTAAGCAAGTCGAACAAGTTCATGCTTCGTCCCCGCTTCCTTCTTCTTCGGCATTCCCCAGCCACTTGACGTAGGATATGTTCTGTTCACCAAGTATTCTTGCACCAAGTCTCTGGTACTGATCTGCTCAGCTACTACTCTAAATTCCACTTCAACCAACTCATAGGGTGACCCCAGTTGCATATTACATAAAGGCCTAGTCATTCCGAATTTTAAACTCAGAGGACTCATAACCATGGTCATCAACTTCTTACTCTCTTTCTCGTCAGCCTTCACATAGAACCACTCATTTTTCCAACCAGTCGGCCACTTCGGGCCTGTTTGGTTTGTGGTTAAATGTGCCACACTTTGCCTAAGGTTAGTCGTTCGAATTGAATAACTAACCTTAGGCAGAAAAGTTAGGCAAAGTGTGGCAACTGAGGTAGTGAACCAAACAGGCCTTTCGTGTGGTAGCTGAGGACTGGTGCCTTTGTATCCTTTCGATACGCAAAATTGTAACAACCAAAATTTTTGTGAAGGCCATCTGCCCTGCCCTTCGTCTGATAGTGCATCTCATGCACTCGGTAGAAAGCTTCGGCATCCGGGCTCATCCCTTGGCTTCGGAGGGCCCATATAAAGACGTTAAGCCTAACAATAGCATTGGGAGTCAGCTGATGAAGACATATTTCAAAGTTATTTAAAACTACCCCTATCATCTCATTAAGGGGAAATCACAGCCCCACTCTGAAGAAGCTCTTGAAAACGATAACTTCATCTTTCTTCGGCTCTGGGATAGTCTCTTCTCCAGCAAATTGAATAAGCTTACTCTCAGCCTCTCCAAAATAGCCCACTTTCATCATCATAGGCATGTCATCTTCAGTCACAGTAGATTTTTTCAAAATCTAGATGACTAGGCTTCGTTGGGATCAGAATGCTATAGTCTTCTTCACTCTCTTCAACATTTTCACCTTCAACCACAGTCTGTTCAGTTTTGGCATTAAAAGCACCTTCGTCGCCCACAACCAGACCTGATCGTTTCATTACTTCTAAAATTGGTGCCGTTTCAATAGCCTCGGTTTCGTCCCCCTCACGAGACACCCTTGCAGTTGATCGCACTCTAACCATTTCGATGGTTTTTTACCGTTTGACGAAGCTAACCCGTCTGACGAAGTTAACCTTAAACGATGAAGCGCTTGCTCGAAGGCGCAATGCAGAAAGCTTCGGCTATGGTTAAATTTTTTAACAGCACAATAGTGCAATGGCAATGAATGTTGTTGTAACTCCTCACCAACCTGTCTGTTTATATAGTGCTGCTGGGGGGAAGGTGAACCGCCAGGCCGCTTACACTCGCTGAACGGTGGACCGCTCAATGCCCGGAATATTATAATCGTTTCTCGGCAACGAGCTCAGGGAAGGTGTTTTTCGGACCTTCGGCATTCCGAAGCCTTCGAGTTTTTCGCGGATCGAGCTCGTTACGAAAAACGATCTAGCACCGTGAAGGGGCTACTGTTGGGGCCCTTCTTCTCCACCGAAGGTCCTCTAAGCAAAAACACCTTCGACAAGATGATATGCAAGCAGGCACGACATGAAGATATATGCCAAAGCTACAATTGAAAGAGCTTCGGCATGATGACACGCTTGAGACGAAGGGTGGCACCGACTTAAAGAGGAAAAGACCGCATAGTCCCTGATAATTTGTATCATGGTTATGATTAGTTATCAAGGACACGAATGTAATTTTGTCCGGGCTATGTCCCGTGCCTATAAATAGATGAACAGTACCCCCGTACTGTCACGCTGACTTATAATCGCTCACGCGTCACTTCAGGATTTCTTGCCTTCTGTCAAGTCGAAGGTATCAATGTAATTTAAACATCGTTGATGTTTGTTTATGATTATATAATGATAATGTGAATAATCTAACGATTTAAAATGATCATTCATACTCTTTCCGCGTTTCATATGTCCCTGTTTACATCTTTGCATATTGAAATGATGAAGGTACGTCCTTCTTGATCTTCGTCCGAAGATCATTATATCCTAAGGAAGATAATGTTACGAAGGACGAAGATCTTTAACCATTAGCATTTGTATTGCCTTGTTCTTGATTTATAGCTTTTGAGAATAAGTGACCAACACCGGCCATTCCAATGAAACTCTTGTTTCCTTGGGAGTCTTTCGGTGCTTTCCAGTCCAGAATTGTTGCTACCTTCTTCGGATCCACAGCCAATCCCTCTCGATTTATAATGTGACCGAGGAATAGGACTTCGCTGATCCAGAACTCGCACTTGCTAAGCTTGGCATACAACTGACAATCTCGTAGCATCTGCAGTACTTTTTGAAAGGGAAATATGGTCTAACCTTTTTCTACAAATAATTTTGGTGGTTGAATGCCCAACACAAATAATTGGACTAACTAGTTTGCTCTAGATTATATATTCTATAGGTGCATAAAGGTTCAACACAAACCAATAAAAAGATCAAGTTAGGGTTCAAAAAGAAAGGAGCAAAAGAAACCGAAGGGTGCCCTGGTCTGGCGCACCGGACAGTGTCCGGTGCACTAGGACCATACAACTTCGAACTCTTCACCTTCGGGTTTCTCAGGCCGCGCTCCGCTATAATTCACCGGACTGTCCGGTGCACCAGCGGAGCAACGGCTACCAGCGCAACGGTCGACTGCAACGGACACCTGCGAACGCTACAGTGTGCAGACAGTGCGCGCAGAAGTCAGAGTAGCCGTCAGAGGCGCACCGAACAGTGAACAGTACCTGTCTGATGCAGCACCGGACTGTCCGGTGCCATTAGAAGACAAAGCTCCAACGGTCGTCTGCGCCCGAACCCTAACGGTTGGGTGACGTGGCTGGCGCACCGGACAATGTCTGGTGACGCACCGGACTATCCGGTGCGCCCATCGACAGCAGCCACTCCCCAACGGTTGTTTGGTGGTTGAGGGCTATAAATACCCCCAACCACCTCCACTCCTTCCATCCAAGCATTCATCACACTTCATTCAATACAAGAGCAAAGTACAACACTCCAAGACACAAATCAAAGCCACCGATCCAATCAAAGTCCCCAATTCAATTCTAGTGCTTCAGGACTTGTGAGAGGATCGTTCTTGTGTTTCTTTGTTGCTCTTGTTGCTTGGTTGGCTTTCTTCTTTCTCTCATTCTTATTCTCAAAGCCTTGTAAGCGAAGCAAGAGACACCAATCGTGCGGTGGTCCTTGCGGGGGTCTAAGTGACCCGAGAAATCAAGGAAGAAAGCTCACTCGGTCTAAGTGACCGTTTGAGAGAGGGAAAGGGTTGAAAGAGATCCGGTCTTTGTGACCACCTCAACGGGGACTAGGTTCTTTAGAACCGAACCTCGATAAAACAAATCATCGTGTCCATCCGCTTTATTTCTTGGTTGATTTGTTTTCCCCTCTCTCCCGGACTTAACATTTGTTCTAACGCTAACCCTGACTTGTAGTGTGTTTAAAGTTGTAAATTTCAGTTTCCGCCTATCCACCCCCTCTAGGCGAATTTCAATTGGTATCAGAGCCCGGTACTTCATTTAGAGTCTAACCACTCGAAGTGATGTCGGGAGGATCCGCCAAGAGGGAGATGGAAACCGGCGAGAAGGCCACAAGCCACGGGAAGGCTCCATCAAGAGAGTCCGGCGCCAAAGGAAGGGAGGAATCACCTCCCCACGTCGAGTCGCATCGGAGTGGCGACAAGAAGATGAAGATGAAGAAAGTGGTCTACTACGAGACCGATTCTTCGTCGCCATCCATCTCCGGCTCCGACGCGGCATCCGTCACTTCTAAGCGCCTTGAGCGCAAGAAGTATAGTAAGATGCCACTTCGCTATCCCCGTATTTCAAAGTGTGCTCCTTTACTTTCCATCCCATTAGGCAAACCACCGTTTTTTTACGGTGAGGACTATTGTATGTGGAGTGATAAAATGAGGTATCATCTAACCTCACTCCACGCAAGTATATGGGATACTGTTGAGTTTGGAGCACATGTACCATCCGTGGGGGACGAAGGCTACAACTCGGACGAGGTCACCCAAATCCGGCACTTCAACTCCCAAGCCACTACTATACTCCTCGCCTCTCTATGTTGAGAGGAGTATAATAAAGTGCAAGGGTTGAAGAGCGCCAAGAAGATTTGGGACATGCTCAAGATAGAGGGGGAGCTCGGTCGATTCGTCCTCCACCAAGGAGAGGAGCCACAAGCCACGTACAATCGGCTCAAAACCTTGGTGAATCAAGTGCGCAACCTCGGGAGCACAAAATGGGATGACCATGAGATGGTTAACGTTATTCTAAGATCCCTTGTTTTTCGCAATCCTACTCAAGTACAATTAATTTGTGGGGATCCTAGATACAAGCTAATGTCTCCCAAGGAGGTTATAGGAAAGTTTGTGAGCTTTGAATTGATGATTAAAGGCTCCAAACAAATCGTCAACTTGGAGCAAGGCGGCACCTCCACACCCGAGGTGCAACCCGTCGCATTCAAAGCGACGGAGGAGAAGAAAGAAGAGTCTACATCAAGTAGGCTCCCCATCGACGCCTCCAAGCTCGACAACGAGGAGATGGCGCTCATCATCAAGAGCTTTCGCCAAATCCTCAAGCAAAGGAAGGGGAAAGACTACAAGCCCCGTTCAAAAAGGGTGTGCTACAAATGTGGTATGGCCGATCACTTTATAGCTAAATGTCCTATGTCAAGTGATAGTGATAGGGGCGACGACAAGAGGGGAAAGAGGAAGGAAAAGAAGAAGTACTACAAGAAGAAGGGCGGTGATGCCCACGTGTGTCGAGAATGGGACTCCGACGAGAGCTCCACCGACTCCTCCTCCGACGAGGATGCCACCAACATCGCCGTCAACAAGGGTCTCCTCTTCCCCAACGTCGGACACAAGTGCCTCATGGCAAAGGATGGCAAAAGGAAGAAGGTAAAATCTAGAGCCTCCACCAAATATACAACATCTAGTGATGAGGGTAGCTCTAGTGAAGATGAGGATACTTTGCTTACCCTTTTTGCCAACCTTAACATGCAACAGAAAGAAAAATTGAATGAATTGATAGGTGCTATTCATGAGAAGGATGAACTCTTGGATAGCCAAGAGGAATTCCTTAATTAGGAAAACAAAACGCATGTTAAAGTTAAAAATGCTTATGCTCAGGAGATAGAAAAATGTGAAAACTTGACTAAAGAGCTTAGCATTTTCCATAACACTATTTCCAACCTTAGAGCTGAGAACTCTAGTTTAATTACTAAGGTTGAAAAGTTAAATGCTTGTGATGATTCTATTGTCAGTCTTAGAAATGAAAATGATAGTTTAAATGCTAAGATTGATAAATTGAATGAATCTATTTCTAGCCTTAGGACTGAGAATGCTAGCTTAGTTTCCAAGGCTAAAGATTTAAATGTTTGCAATGATTCCATTTCCTGTCTTAGAGATGAGAATGCAATATTACATGCTAAGATAGATGAACTAAATGCTTGCAAACCCTCTACATCTAATGTTGAACATGTTGCTATTTGTACTAGATATAGAGATGTTAATGTTGATGCTATTCATGATCACCTTGCTTTAATTAAACAACAAAATGATAATATAGCTCAATTAACTGCAAAAATTAATGAGCATGAAATTGAAAATGAAAAATTTAAATTTGCTAGAAGCATGCTCTATAGTGGGAGACGCCCTGGCATTAAGGATGGCATTAGTTTCCAACAGGGAAGCAAAATGTCAAGCTTAATGCCCCTAAAAATTGTCTAATTTTGTTAAGGGCAAGGCTCCCATGGTTCAGGATAGCGAGGACTATATTTTATATCCTGCTGGTTATCTCGAACACAAAATTAGGAGAATTCATGCTAAGAAATCTCATTCTGTTTCTCACCATGCTTTTATGTATAAGAATGAGGCATCTAGCTCTAGGCATTCTACCCATGTTAAAATGCCTAAAAAGAAAACTCCTACTGCATCAAATGATCCTAATATTTCATTTAAGAGTTTTGATGCATCTTATGTTTTAACTAACAAATCCGGCAAAGTAGTTGCCAAATATGTTGGGGGCAAACACAAGGGGTCACAAGGGGTCAAAGACTTGTGTTTGGGTACCCAAGCTGCTTGTTTCTAACATCAAAGGACCCAAGACTGTTTGGGTACCTAAGAACAAGGCCTAAATTGTTTTGCAGGTTTATGCATTCGGGGGCTCAAGTTGGATTATCGATAGCGGATGCACGAACCATATGACAGGAGAGAAAAGAATGTTCTCCTTCTACGAGAAAAACGAAGATCCCCAACGAGTTATCACATTCGGGGATGGAAATCAAGGTTTGGTCAAAGGACTTGGTAAAATTGCTATATCACCTGACAATTCCATTTCCAATGTTTTTCTTGTAGATTCTTTAGATTACAATTTTCTTTTTGTATCTCAATTATGCAAAATGGGTTACAACTGTCTTTTTACGGATTTAGGTGTTACTGTCTTTAGAAGAAGTGATGATTCAGTAGCATTTGAAGGAGTATTAGAGGGTCAGCTATACTTAGTTGATTTTAACAAAGCTGAACTCGATACTTGCTTAATTGCTAATACCAATATGGGTTGGCTCTGGCATCGCCGACTAGCCCATGTTGGAATGAAGAATCTTCACAAACTTCTAAAGGGAGAACACATTTTGGGACTAACCAATGTTCATTTTGAGAAAGACAGGGTTTGTAGCGCATGTCAAGCAGGAAAGCAAGTTGGTGCCCACCATCCACACAAGAACATCATGACAACGGACATGCCATTGGAACTACTCCACATGGATTTATTCGGCCCGATAACTTACATAAGCATCAGCGGGAGTAAGTACTGTCTAGCAATTGTGGATGATTATTCTCGCTTCACTTGGGTATTCTTTTTGCAGGAAAAATCACAAACCCAAGAGACCTTAAAGGGATTCTTGAGACGGGCTCAAAATGAGTTCGGATTAAGAATAAAAAAGATAAGAAGCGACAACGGGACAGAGTTCAAGAACTCTCAAATTGAAGGCTTTCTTGAGGAGGGAATCAAGCATGAGTTCTCTTCTCCATACACACCTCAACAAAATGGTGTAGTAGAGAGGAAGAATAGAACTCTACTGGACATGGTGAGGACCATGCTTGATGAGTACAAGACTCCGGACCGGTTTTGGGCTGAGGCGATTAACACCGCCTGCTACTCCATCAACCGGCTATACCTTCACCGAATCCTCAAGAAGACATCATACGAACTCCTCACCGGTAAAAAGCCCAATGTTTCATATTTTAGAGTCTTTGGTAGCAAATGTTTTATTCTTGTTAAAAGAGGTAGAAAATCTAAATTTGCTCCTAAGGATGTAGAAGGCCTTTTACTTGGTTTAAAGAAGAGCCTTGCATGCAATTTCTTTTGTTTGAATAATGTTTTCAACTTAAATTCCTTTTTTTGCATGTGTGACATTTATTCTCCATAATATTTTTTCCATGGATCTGACTTGTGAGTCATTTTCATAAACCAACGCCAAAGATGAATACATGTTTCTTACTTGGAAACTCCGAACAAACACCACTAGCAGGAAGCGCTCGTGTTGGCGTCGCTCATCGACGATGAGAAGAAGCTTGACGACTGCTAGTTCGACCTCTGGAAGCAGTCCTACGTGGCCGCATGCGTCGCTGTGTACGGTAAGCTCTAGCGCAGCCGTCGCTTGGACGCGGTCCAGAGCGGCTGCACCGCGCTGTCCATCGTCAAACAGGGGGACCTCATGGTCGTCGCCAACACCGGCGACTCTCGGGTTGTTATGGGCACCGCATCCAACGACGGTGCCATCATGCCGTCCAGCTCATCATCCACCTGAAGCCCAACCTACCACGTAAGTTGCTACTGACCGGCCTTGAATTCTTGTGCACTGGGACGACAGCTATTGCTAACGTTGTGTGAGTGTCCTTGAACAAGATTAATGTAGAGGAGTAGCACATCCGGTGGTGCAACGACCATGTGTATTACCTCGCTGATGAGCCTAGGGTGCACTTCGTTTGGCAGCCCAGCCAAGAGTCATCGGTACTCGCCATGTCGCGCGTGTTCGATGACTACTATATCAAGGACTGTGGCATCATCTCGGTGCCGGAGGTGACGCAGAGGAGGACCGACAACAATGACCACTCACCATCGTCGGGGTAGCTTTTGTGCAGCCTGTCTTTAATTCTCTTCGCAAACACACACACTTGCCTTTTTGTTTAAGCAAGCGTGTATGGTTGTGTGTGCCTAATGAATGACGATGTACGAAGAAACTTCTACCGGCAGGTGTGGCACGTGCTCTCCAATGATGAGACCATGCAAATCATGGCATATATCGAAGACTACATGATACTGATGGTTGCATTGTAGTAGTGAAACAACTAAATTAAAATAACAAAATTTATGTATGGCTAGGATTACAAATGGATTATGAAACATTTTCTTATAACAATATAAGACACATTTTGTATATAAATTATCATGGTATTATATGTTCTCGTTGCAACGCACATGCACTCACCTAGTATAGATGTAATTGCGGACATTACTCCACAACTCATCACACTAAATCAAAGAACCAAATCAACCATGGTTCATAAGAACAAGCATTCAAGCGTGTAGATACCTACGAAAATAGTAGTTTTTTATCACCTAGTATTAGGTGTCCTATTCCTAAGGATCACTTTAGGTACACGATTCCAAGGCGTGAAATCCTCTTTTGTCTTTAGAGGGAAAAGATAAGAATAATCAGAGTAAAGCGGCAACAGATGAGAAAATATATGGGAAAGTTTAGAAAGACTTAGAGTAGCAAAGGTAAGTAGGTAAATGGTTTATCCAGGTCTATCTAGGTTACGTCCTATAGTCAACATGCCTCTGATACCACTTCTGTCACACCCGGATTTAAGGGCAAATCTTGACGCGAATTAAATGTGTGCTAGGATAAAATCTCACACATATTACGACCCATGGTACAGAAACAAATGTCACACTTTACTATATAATAGAAGTTCTGTACAAAATAGCTAAATAATTACATCATATGAAGACAACGATCCAGCAACCCTAGTTGACTAGGAGACGACAACCTTGACCTCTCACAAACTCATTGTGGCATCCTTCATGCTCCTTATCTTATGGTACCTGTCCTTGACCTGGGGATGTGAGTACAGCAAGGTTGAGCTCACATGCGTTCATCACTCAACATGTTGTGGGGAATAATGTGCATGAGCTCACTTAAGGTGGAGGCTCATGTGAAGTGTAAGGCTTACCAAAGAAGATGGTTAAAGCTGAGCATTGCTTTTAAAGTTGGTCAAAGTTTTATTAGCAATAACTAAGTATAAGTATATACCATCCCGATAAAAAAGAGATCACAATTAATAATAACTCCCACAATGCAACACATATGATAGATTAAGTTTAATTCCATAATTTACTCATCTGAGGGTCCGAGCCGCTCATGACTGTGAGCACGACTGATATATCAGTTTTACACTCTGCAGAGGTTGCTCATCTTTACCCACAAGACGCGTTTATCGATTACCCAGGGTTAGCTAGGCCCTTAGACACGTCTAAGGTGAATGACTAGGGATCCACTATAGGGCCTTTACAAAGTTCCACTAGAGGAGAGAACCCGCTACGGATTTCAAGCCAAAGGCGATGTAGGAATCCCTCGTCCAGAAAGCTAAAAAGACAGTCCGACCCGAGGACCTCCCTACACCTGCACTCCTCCACCATGCTTGCCCCTTTCGGGAAAGGATTAACTCACCCTAGCTTTCCTAATTATTCAGCCAAGGGAGTCCCTGTCGGTGTTTTGGGTCCGACCGCACACCCGGGGTTGCCCCTCAAGGTGTTTTAGGAGTAGGACGGTGTCGCCGATTGTAGCAAAATGGTTCGTGCCAGATGCACGAGGGACAATGGACAGTGTTTACAGGTTCGGGCCGCTTAGAGATGCGTAACACCCTACGTCCTGGTGAGTATGCTTTGTGTAATGGGTTACAAGGTAGTTCTCTAAAGCGAGAACGTTGAGAGTTGAGGTGGATGGTTGAATGATGGGATCGATCCTTTTGAAGGAATGCCCCCTAGGCCTTATATATTCGACCGTGGGGCAATACACGTGGATATGATAACAATGTGCACCTAAAAGATAGTGAACTGTTTGAGTCTATCTTCCTATGATTCTGCCGACCTATCCTCGCCTGGTTCCGTTGCATGGGGCTCCAGCGCGGGAAAGTCGGATCCTTGTTGTGGTCGCTTGCTCAACGCTGTGGGCCGTCCGGGCTTGCCCCAATCCGGCCTTACGTCAACCTGCTTTACTGATTGTCCCTTCCCAGGCCCACGAAGGAATGTCCTTACGATTTATTGGGCCCTTGGGCCTCTCGTGAGGTCTTTTACCCTTCCAGTGGACCCGGGGGATATCTGTCCCCCACAAGCCCCCGATCTTTGGGTTGATTTTGAAGTAATCAGCCCAAAGATCGCAGGTCCAGCTTGCAGGTAATTGAGAAAAACGATTTCTTACTATCTCCTTCTGCTTTGATCACTCGTAAACTGGAGCTGTGTTTCATGCTTGTGCCTTAGAGGTCGGCATTTCGTATTGTGGGACCCTGGACTTCATTGGGTGCGCCGGAGGTGCACCCAATGGGTGTAGCCCCCGAGCTTCGAGTAGATTTTGGAAAATAATCTGCTCGAAGGTCTTCATCAGAAATTATTTTTATTTTACTCTTGTACTTTGGCTGAGGGCCAACCTTGTCTTTAACCTTGTCTTATGCCTTGGAAGTCGGCACTGTCTTGGCTTGAAATGGTATTTTATGGGGTGCACCGGAGGTGCACCCAATGGGTGTAGCCCCCGAGCTTTGAGTGGATTTTTGAAAATAATCCTCTCGAAGGTCTTCATTTCGTGTCCTTCTGCTTGGAATAATCCTCTCTCTTTTTTTTAAATGCTTTGGAGGTCAGCATTATGTCATCAATATTATGCTTCAGAGGTCAGCATGTATTTTGTCTTTTGCAGCCGAGTTCGTGATACGCCCATATCTTGCTAGGTGGTGCAATTTATTTACTCTGCGACTGGTTGGACATTTGATGGACGTTCCCTGTCTAGTCTTCACGTCGCTTCTATCGGTCAGATTTTGTACTTCCCCGACTATATTTGGCTTTCCTCTGATCCTTACTGATATCTCATTTTTGTCTTGAGGTATTCATTGCATGTCCTGCACGGATGTGACAGTTTTGAAAAATATACTGATAATTCCTGGGCGTCCCCCCCAATGGGTGTGGACAAGGAACGGCTTGGTACGCTGAGTGTTTTAGTCGGCTGCTTCTGAGTAGTAATGTGATGCGACGGCGGGCGTAATCATATCATCCATGCTGTTGACTGGAGTCCCAATGGGTGTTGCGTTGCGTGAAACGACGTCAGTCGCCTGACGTGTCTTCAGATGGGTTGAAGTGTGTATTGAATGCTTCGCGACTGTTCAGTGACCGTGGTTGGAGGTGAGCGGTTGCCTTCTTCTTCTATAAATAGTGCATTTGCCTCTCTGGTTTTTTCACATCTCTTGTTGTTATCCACTGCTTGCTTTCTTCTCCTTCTCGCGCTTCCACCATGGGCAAGAACAACAAGCGCAAGCGTGAGCCGACTCCTCCATCAGAGGACTTTGGTGATTCGGAGTACTCAGAGGAGGAGTTCTCCTCTGAGTCCGAGGGGTCTCCGGCTCCCATCCCTCTGCGTGAGTCGTCTGACGATTCAGACGGCTCCTAGGGGCTTGCGGCGGAGGTCTGGACTTACATCCGGGCCGTCGAGCGTTCTGGGCTCGAGGGCTCGGATGAGTCGGAGTACTCCTCGGACGAGGAGGACTCGTCCGAGGGCGATGGCGGCGATGGCGACGACGACGATGACGACGACGACGACGACGGAGGCGGTGGTGGCAATGACGGTGACGACGGCGATGACGGTGACGGCGGCGGCAGCGACGGCAGGGGCAGCAGCAAGGATGGCGACGACGGCAGCAGCAGGGGCAGCAACAGGGGCGGCAGCGGCAGAGGCAGCAACAGGGCCAGTGGCTAGATGCCACTGGTCCTTAGATGTTAGTATAGTATAGTTAGAATAATGTAGTAGTATTTAGTAGTGTAGAGTAGTATAGTGTAGTGTAGTAGTAGTAGTAGTAGTAGTAGGGAAGTATCAACTCATAATGAGTTGATTTGTAAGTACTGTTACTCCCCTTTAATGAAGAATGTTGTTGCCTTTTCTGTGCTGATTGTTTTCTTCGTAATCAGTTAATTTCTGCCGTGATATTCATTGCCCCTGATGTTCTCTATACGTTATGTTTGTAGCATAACTTAGAGTTTTTGAATCATTCCTCCGCCCACCTTATTTGTGAAGTTGATTCTCTTGGAATAGTAAGTAAATAACTCGGGCACCATATCGACGCTTTTAGAGGTAGCTGCCGAGTGACCTGGAGACGACGTCGGAGTTTTAGAGATAACTGCCGAGCGACTGAAGACGACATCGGAGTTTTAGAGATAACTGCCGAGTGACTAAAGACGACGTCGGCGTGTTAGAGGTAACGCCGAGTGACTGAGGATGACGTCGGCGTGTTAGAGGTGACGCCGAGTGACCGAGGACGACGTCGGAGTTTTAGAGGTAACTGCCGAGCGACTGAAGACGACATCGGAGTTTTAGAGATAACTGTCGAGCGACTAAAGACGACGTCGGCGTGTTAGAGGTAACGCCGAGTGACTGAGGACGACGTCGGCGTGTTAGAGGTAACGCCGAGTGACTGAGGACGACGTCGGAGTTTTAGAGGTAACTGCCGAGCGACTAAAGACGACGTCGGCGTGTTAGAGGTAACGCCGAGTGACTGATGACGACATCGGAGTTTTAGAGGTAACTGCCGAGCGACTGAAGGTAACATCAGCGTTTTAGAGATAACGGCCGAGCTAGAACGGGCTGCGCCGGCCATGTTGAGGGTAATAGCCGAGTGATGATGTGGAAGTGACCGCCGGGTGACAACGTGGCGCGCTGATGTTTTGAAAGTAACCGCCGGGTGCTGACTGGGCGCTTTTAGAAACGGTATCTGACTCGGGAATATCCCATAAGTACTGCACTTTTAGCCGCCTCTGCTTTCCGTGCCCTAGTTCTTGCTTTCCTGCCTCCAAATCCTTTCTGCAATTCGGCTCTTGCTCCGTCCGCCAGTAGAATTGAGATGGCGCCCAAGCGGAAAGCCTCGAGTTCATCCGCCGCGGTGATTCCTCTAATCGACCCCAACAGTCAGTTGCCTTTCGCAGGTAACCACATGTCTGTTGTCTCCGAGCCCGACCTTCTCCACCTTTTGTCCATCGGGGTCCTTCCCCCGAGGGAGCTGTGTTCTTGGCGGATTTGTCATGGGGTCACTGTCCCGACAGAGGATACCCATGAGTCCGTAATTTACGTTCCTTTCCTTCTCCGCGATCTCGGTCTTCCCATTTCCCCCTTTTTCCGTGGCCTCCTTGATTTCTATCATCTTAACCTGACCCATTTGAATCCCAATTCTATTCTGCAAATTTCCATTTACATTCATTTATGCGAAGCTTTTCTTGGTGTGCTGCCACATTTTGGGTTGTGGAAGTACTTGTATCACTGTCGCCCTGGGATGGCCGGTGTGGGGGATAGATATCCCCTGGGTCCACTAAAGAAGTAAAAGGCCACACGAAAGGCCCAAGGGCCCAATAATTTGTAAGGTTGTTCTTTCGTGGGCCTGGGGGGGAACAACCAGCAAGGGAGAACGACATGAGGCCAGGTTGGTGCAAACCCGGATGGCCCACATCGTCGAGCAAGCGGCTGCAACGGAGACCCGACTTTCCCGCGCTGGAGCTCCCATGCAACGAAGCCGTGCGAGGATAAGTCGGGGAGGATCACGCAGGATAAACTCGAGAGGTTCTCTATCTTTTAGTTACTTGTTGTTATCATATCCAAGTGTATTGCCCCACGGTCGAGTATATAAGGCCTAGGGGGCACCCCTTCAGAACGATCGACTCTATTCTTAGCCACCCACGTAAACTCTCTGCGCCCTCAATCCAGAGAGTCCTCTTGTAACCACGCTCATATACTCACCAGGACGTAGGGTGTTACGCACTTCTAAGCGGCCCGAACCTGTAAATCTTGTCCATTGTCCCTCGTGCGACAGGCACGAACCATTTTGCTACAGTCGTTGACACCGTCCTACTCCTAAAAACACCTTGAGGGGCAACCCCGGGTGTGCGGTCGGACCCAAAACACCGACAGCTGGCGCGCCAGGTAGGGGGTGTGTCGATGATCCAAGCTAGCTCAATGGCCGTCACCTTCCACAGCAAGATCACCGTGCGTCCCGGATCTGTATTCTGCTTCGGGACAATCTCATCTGTAGCGGATGAAGAGGGAATTCTACATCGCCTCGCGGATCTGCCGGAAAAGAAGTCTCCTCCAACAAACTCCGAAAATGCTGGAAAGACGCTACCTCCGGCTCTTCGGAAAAAGATTATCTCCGGGAAGGCTGGAGCTGGAAGCTCGCTGACCCGGAAGACTCCGCTGCCTACTTCCCCGACGAAGGAATGGACACGGATCGCGAGGAAGAAGGAGACCAGGGAAAAGCAAGACGTTCTTTCCGTTCCTCTGGCCTCAAAGGAGAACGGAAAGAAAGTCGCCGCGACAGCAGCACCGTTCTACCCCGACGTCCTCTTCATCGGGAGAGTGGAGTCACCCGCCATCTCTGATGACGAACCGACCGCGCCTGGAGAAGAACCACCTCAACGAGAATCCCGCCGACGGAGGAACCGACGCAGGAACGTTCGACGACATCACGCGGCCGGAGAACGGGATCCGGAGCAGCCTGTCTCGCGAGACGAGGTCTCAGAGATAGGGGAAACTCCGGAAGAACGCGTCTTCAGGGAACGAAGGAACTCCCGACGACGTGATCGCCGACGGACTCAGGAGCAAGCCGAGCAAGATGCAAGGCAACGCCGAGAGAATCCGCTCTTCGGGCGCAACCTGAACCCCGACTTCGCCCGAGCTATGAACACGCCGAGCGAGGTCGGAGGCGTTCTAGCTCGGATAGCTGACGGACTTCCTCGGACTCCCGACGCCGAGGGATACCGACGCCTGTTCACTCAGGCGGCCAACCATCTTCTACCACTCGCTCACCCGCCGAACGATTTGCGACATGCCATCAACAGTCGCCGAGACGCGCGAAGCTCCATCAATGCTTCGCGCGAACGGCGGCATGAGAACAAAATTCGCCGTCGGGAGGAGTATGACCGAGATCATGGCTTCCCGACTCAAAGCCAGGCCACCAGGACTGAGTCGGCAACGGCTTCAACTGGCGGCACCACCCGGGGACGGTCGAGGAACCACCACCACTACTCCCCTCCCCGGGACAGGCGTCATCCCCGACGACAGGAGGATACGTGTGGAGTATCCGCTCTTACTCCGCGCCTTAGGGCCATCCAATGGCCTCCCAACTTCAAGGTATCCAATGTCGACAAATATGAACCTAAGCAGGATCCAGGGGGTTGGTTAGCCGTCTACACCACCGCTGCTCGGGCTGCCGGAGCATCCGAAGACGTCATGACCGCGTATCTGCCCATCGTCCTTGGGCAAGACGCGCTGCAGTGGCTACGACATCTACCCCGACACTGCATCGACGACTGGGGAGACTTCAGTCGACGTTTCACCGCCAACTTCCAGTCTCTCTCCGACAAGCCAGCGCAACCATGGGACCTCAAATCCATCAAGCGCCGGGGGGATGAGACTCTCCGGTCATACCTCAAAAGGTTCCAGACCATGAGAAACCGCATCCCCGAGGTCACGGAGGCGGCCGTGATCGAGGACTTCTACAGAGGATCCAATGACTCGGCTTTCGTCCGAGCCATACTACAAAAGGCGCCGATTACCTCCGAGGAGCTGTTCCGGGAAGCCGACCTCTACATCACCGCCGACGAGCGGGCCCAGGATCTCATCGGAGGAGCAAAGCCTGCACCGGCAGCACCACGACATGACGCGAACTAGCCATCCGACAAACGCTGGGAGAAGAGGCCTCGAGAAGAAGTACACGCCGCCGGACCACCCGCCTCTCGCGCCCGAGGAGGACCTCGTGGAGGCGAGCGCACGCTGGACGACATCCTCGACGCCCAGTGCCCGTACCACAAGGACATGCGCCACACTCTTCGAAACTGCCGGGACTTCAAGCACTCCGTCGGGCACGGCCGACCCTTCCAACCTCTACCACCTCCTCCGCCGAGGGGAGGACCAGATGAACCACAACAGCCCCATCGGCAGGAGGAGGGGGGAGGAGGAGCTTTCCCACGCGTTGACAGGGAGGTCAACGTCATCTTCGGCGGACATGGCTCGCAGGAGAACAAAAGACAACAAAAGCTCAACGACCGCCAGATACTGGTGGCAGCCACCGGTCCTCCCGCCCCATACCGGTGGTCGGAGCACCCGATCACTTTCACTCGGGAGGATCAGTGGCTCAACTTCGACCATCCAGGCAAATACCCGCTCCTCGTCGATCCGGTGATCCGAGAGAGCCGGGTAAAGAAGGTGCTAGTGGACGGGGGGAGCAGCATCAACGTCACCTTCCCCCGTACACTCCAAGGCTTGGGAGTTCACCTCAAAGAGCTCCACGAGTCAGACACTCCTTTCTTCGGCATCGTGCCGACGGAAGGGGAATACCCGCTGGGCCACATCTACATGCCGGTCACCTTCGGAACTCCGGAGAACTACAGAACCGAGTTCCTGAGGTTCGAGGTGGCGAACTTTGACTGCGGGTACAACGCCATCATCGGGAGGCCAGGACTGGCCAAATTCATGGCCATTCCGCACTATACATACATGATACTGAAGATGCCGGGACCACGAGGAATCATAACTGTGCGCGCCGACTTCCAAGGCGCCGCAGAGTGTTTCCGAGTGGCCATTCAAGCAGCCCTCACCACCAAGCCGTCGACGGTTCCTTCTACATCGGCGAACTCTAAGCCTGAGGAGGACCCCACGATACCGGCGAATGAAGCTCAGGCCGCGACCTCTATGCGGCCGACTGAAGAAACCAAAAGAATCAACCTGGGGTTCGCTGACGAGCGCAAGACGACTATCATCAGCTCCAGCTTGGACGACAAATAGGAAAGCGCGCTCGTCCAGTTTCTGCAAGATAACCGGGACGTATTCGCATGGCAACCTGCGGATATGCCGGGAGTCCCAAGAGAACTGGCCGAGCACAAACTGAAAGTCTACCCCCAGGCGAGGCCGATTCGACAAAAGCTACGTCGCTTCACGCCCGACAAGAGAGAGGCCATTCGTGCCGAATTAGCTCGCCTGGTCGCGGCTGGATTTATTAGAGAAGTATTACACCCTGAGTGGTTAGCCAATCCTGTTCTTGTACTCAAAAAGAATAAAGTGGATTGGCGCATGTGCGTCGACTATACCGATCTCAACAAACACTGTCCGAAGGATCCCTTCGGGCTCCCGAGGATAGATCAGGTGGTGGATTCCACCGCTGGATGTTCTGTGTTGTCTTTCTTAGATTGCTATTCCGGGTATCACCAGATTAGTCTGGCAAAAGAAGATGAGGAAAAAACAGCATTCATCACTCCGTTTGGTGCCTTCTGTTATACCTCCATGCCGTTCGGCCTCAAAAACGCTGGAGCGACTTATCAGAGAGCCATTCAAACATGCCTAGCCGATCACTGGGGCAAGCGTGTGGAGGCTTATGTTGATGACGTGGTGATCAAAACTGAGAATTCGGAAAACTTCATCGAAGATTCACAGCTCGTTTTCAACAGCCTAAGAAGATATAGATGGAAGCTCAATCCTGAAAAATGCGTTTTCGGGGTACCAGCAGGAAAGTTGCTCGGATTTATTGTCAGCCACCGGGGAATCGAGGCTAATCCAGATAAGATTGAAGCTATCATGAAGATGGAAGCTCCTCGGTCACAAAAGAAGGTTCAGCGACTCACCGGATGTATGGCAGCTCTAAGCAGATTTATATCCAGGCTGGGGGAGAAAGGCTTGCCGTTTTACAAGCTGCTTAAGAAGGTGGATAAGTTTCAATGGACTTCAGAAGCACAAGAAGCTCTAGATGCATTGAAAAAATTCTTGACAACACCACCAGTACTGAAACCACCTCGGCGAGCTACATCAACTCAACCGGCTGAAGATTTGCTGTTGTACATCTCTTGCACGACTCACGTGGTAAGCACCGCGTTGGTAGTCGAGCGAGTAGAAGAAGGGCATGCCTATCCGGTACAACACCCTGTTTACTTCATCAGTGAAGTTCTAGGTCCCTCGAAGAAAAAATATCCTCAGGTTCAGAAGCTATTATATGCAGTACTTCTAACTGCCCGTAAGCTGCGACACTACTTTGACGACCACAAAGTCATAGTAGTCACTGGTTTTCCAATAGGGGACATTCTTCGCAACAAGGAAGCCATTGGCCGAATAGCCAAGTGGGCTTGCGAGTTGGGATCACACGACATCGAGTTCCGACCTCGCACCGCCATCAAAACCCAAGCACTAGTCGATTTCGTATCAGAATGGACCGAACATCAAGTACCGGATAATCCAGAGACTGCAGAAGTATGGCGAATGTATTTTGATGGCTCGCTGAAGTTGCAGGGAGCAGGGGCAGGGATTCTCTTCACTGCACCTAGAGGCGAACACCTCAAGTACGCCCTCCAGTTGCTATTCCCGGCCTCCAACAATGCAGCCGAGTATGAAGCTCTGATCCATGGATTAAACATTGCCATATCACTGGGCGTCAAGAGATTGATGGTATACGGAGATTCTCTGGTAGTTATCAGCCAGATAAACAAGGAGTGGGATTGCTCAAGTGATTCAATGGGAAAATACTGCGCTGTCGTCCGAAAGCTGGAAGATAAATTCGAAGGTCTGGAATTTCATCATGTAGAAAGAGATCGGAACACGGCAGCCGATGTACTGTCCAAACTCGGATCCGGTCGAAATCAGGTCCCACCCGGAGTTTTCATGCAAGAAATTATGCAGCCGAGTATCTCAATGGATCAAACAGAAGAGTGCAACATCGTAGATCAACCCGAGTCAGACTCTGATGACTGGAGAAGGCCGATCATTAAGTATATAAAGAACGAAGAAGAACCAGACGACAAGAACTTGGCAGAGCGTATTGCCAGGCAGTCGGCTCACTACACACTCATTGGGGAGATATTATACAGAAGGGGAGCATCAGGAGTTCTCATGAAGTGCGTTCTTCCGTCCACCGGGAAACAACTTCTGGAGGAAGTCCATGCAGGGCAATGTGGAATACATGCAGCATCCAGAACACTAGTCGGGAAGGTCTTCAGGTCAGGATTCTATTGGCCAACAGCAAAGAATGACGCAGCCGAGCTAGTTCAGAGGTGTGAAGTTTGCCAATACTTGTCAAAGCAACAACATATGTCTGCACAGCAACTGCAAACCATACCAGTAACCTGGCCTTTCGCATGCTGGGGACTGGATATGATTGGACCTTTCAAGAAAGCTCAAGGGGGATATACTCATGTACTGGTGGCGATTGACAAATTCACTAAATGGATAGAGTTCAAGCCCATTGCTTCTTTAACCTCTGCTAAGGCCGTGGAATTCATACAGGATATAATATTCAGATTCGGGATACCAAACAGCATCATCACTGACTTAGGATCCAACTTCACCAGCTCAGAATTCTTTGACTTCTGCGAGCAAAAAAGCATTCAGATCAAATACGCATCTGTAGCACATCCAAGAGCCAACGGGCAGGTTGAGCGAGCCAACGGAATGATACTGGAGGCACTCAGGAAAAGAGTCTTCGATAAGAATGAAAAATTCGCAGGAAAGTGGATAAGAGAGCTGCCTTATGTTGTTTGGAGCCTGAGAACTCAACCTAGCCGAGCCCTGCATGGAAACACTCCTTTCTTCATGGTCTATGGGTCGGAGGCAGTGCTGCCTGCTGATCTCAAATTCGGGGCGCCAAGATTGATCTTCGAAAGCATAGCAGAAGCCGAGGCCACCAGGCTGGAGGATATTGATGTACTTGAGGAAGAACGACCGAATGCAGTGATCCAATCTGCACGGTACCAGCAGACTCTGAGGCGCTATCACGACAAGGCTGTGCGGCAACGTTCCTTTTCGATAGGGGACCTCGTCCTCCGCCGAATTCTAACGGGGGAGGGACGGCACAAGTTGTCACCCTTATGGGAAGGGCCTTTCATAGTATCAGAGGTCACTCGGCCCGGATCGTATCGTCTCACTCAGATGGATGGCACAGAAGTTGGGAACTCCTGGAATATAGAACACCTCAGAAAGTTTTATCCCTAGCTGTATCTCAAAACTGCTGGGGCAACGATGTAATCTGTAAAGTGGAAATATGTCATCAATAAAAAAGAGGTTTTCAAAGATACTCAGTTCATCTACGATTGACTTGCATTCTTACTTAACTCGGGGTGACCACTATGCCCTGCTAACGGAGCAATCGACTTAAGTCGGCAACGACTTAAGGCGGTGCAACATGCTCACGCTCACTTAACTCGGGGTGACCACTATGCCCTGCTAACGGAGCAATCGACTTAAGTCGGCAACGACTTAAGGCGGTGCAACATGCTCACGCTCACTTAACTCGGGGTGACCACTATGCCCTGCTAACGGAGCAATCGACTTAAGTCGGCAACGACTTAAGGCGGTGCAACATGCTCACGCTTACTTAACCCGGGGTGACCACTATGCCCTGCTAACGGAGCAATCGACTTAAGTCGGCAACGACTTAAGGCGGTGCAACATGCTCACGCTTACTTAACCCGGGGTGACCACTATGCCCTGCTAACGGAGCAATCGACTTAAGTCGGCAACGACTTAAGGCGGTGCAACATGCTCACGCTAACTTAATTCGGGGTGACCACTATGCCCTACAAACGGAGTTATCGGCTAAAGTCATTGATGGCTTAAGTCGGTACAGCATATTTGCGCTCATACAATTCAGGGGATGACTTCCATATCCCACAAACAAACTTCATAATCATCGTGCGTCGTTTCATTACTACAAAATTACGAACTAATGAATTCTGATACAATAAAAGAGCAGTTATATCATCTGAATACCAAACTGAGGCCCTCTAACTCGACCATACTAATACGCGCTCAAAGCGCGCAAAAGGTTTTCTATTTGGCAATGTCTTTCTCAGGAGCGACCGACGAAGAAGGGCGACTCGAGGAATCAGGGGCAGCGATCACGTCCGCCCTTATGTCATCAGGAACAACCACGCCGGGTCTCCTCATCAAGATTCGTCCTGCCCGAATAGCCTTGTCCATGGCTTTGTCGCGCTGGGCTTTGAGAGTAACAGCAGTTTCTTTGGCAACCCTAGTAGCCAGCTGAGCAGCTTCTAACTCCTGAGCAATGGATTTCTTAGAAGCTCGGAGTTCCTTGATGGTGGCATCCTTTGCTGATAGCAACTGCGTAAGGCGGGTCACTTCGTCCGAAGATTCCTGCAGCTTGCAACGCTGATTGTCCAGTTCTTCCATTGTAAAACGGTGGCTTCTCTCCAAGATGGTCAGCGAATTGCTAGAATCTCGGTACAATCTATCCAGATTATCGCGAGAAGCAGCGAGGATACGTTTTTCTTCCTGCAAACAAAAATCAACCCCTTCAGAAACTAAACAAGTGATAAGAGCACAGCAAGGCAAGGCGCGGTTTTGTAAGTCACCTTTTCAGAGTCAAGCCGAGCATGGAGAGAAGAAATCAGAGCATTGGCGTCATCCAAGGCAGCAGAGACCTGATTCAACTCAGTTTGGCTCAAAAAGTACTTCTCCTCGAAGTCAGCGCACCGTCGAGCCATCTCAGCTTGATCTCGGGAATGTTTTTCCTCAAGAGCTGCAATCTGCCGAGTCATTCCTATCAAAAGGTAATCAAACGAAATGAGGTTAGTGTTGGGGTCGTGCTTCGGTGCGCCGAAGGTCTCACACGAAGAAGCAGCTTCGGCTGAAGTCGTCTCCAAGAGATGGCCGAAGGTCCCTTTTCATGGAGCTTCGGCGTTTTAAACCGACATAGAGATAGAATGACCTTTTTATACATATAGGTCTGAGTCAATGCTGTAAACTTTCGCAAGGGGCATAATTGTAATTTGTCACAGGCTGCGACCTGTGCCTATAAATAGATGAACAGTACCTCTGTACTGTTCACGTGAACCTGTCATTTGCTTTCGCATCACGCTTGTACTTTTGCCTTCCGCAGGACCGAAGGTACATTTGTAATTCAAAGTCATTTACATTCATTAAAACGAGTAGAGATAATTCTATAACAATACTTAAATGTTTATTTCATATTCTATGATTTATGTAAATGCTTCATTCTTCGTTGTTATGCTTACGAAGGTATGTCCTTCGTAACCTTCGTCCGAGATGCTTTATATCCCGAAGGGATATATCGTTATGGAGGACGAAGGACCTTAACACTTAACATTTTTTGTGTTGCCTTGTTCTTAATTCTTAGCATTTGAGAACAAGTCCCCAACATTGGCGCCCACCTCCGGTCAACTCACTTCCACCTTTCTGAGCTGATGGCTTCGTTCAACACTCAAGCTGGAGCTGCTTCGGCTTCGAAGCTGGTGCTCCCGATAACAGGCGGTTCTTGCTCAGAGCCAGCTAACAAAAAGCAGAAGAAGGAGGCTCAGAGAAGGGTGCAGCATGTTGGAGTGCAGGGACCCTTCATTAAGTCAAAATGGTCTCACATTCCAATTACCTTCTCTCAGGAAGATCTTCAGCTCAAGGACTATCCCCACAACGATGCTATGGTCATTTCTTGTGTGATCAAAGGGTTTCTGGTTCACAATGTCCTAGTTGACACAGGCAGTGCAGCTGACATTATATTTGCCAAAGCCTTCAGACAGATGCAAGAGCCTGAAGACAAGATTCATGATGCTACGCACCCTCTTTGTGGCTTCGAAGGGCGGCAGATTGTGGCACTCGGGAAGATTACCATGCCGGTAACCTTCGGATTTGTTAATAACACAAGGACTGAGCAAATTATGTTTGATATTGTTGACATGGAATACCCCTACAACGCCATCATTGGTCGTGGTACCCTAAATGCTTTTGAAGCAATTCTTCACCCAGCTTATCTCTGCATGAAGATACCTTCGGACCAAGGGCCTATTGCTATTCATGGGAGTCAGGAAGCTGCCAGAAGGGCCGAAGGAAGCTGGACTGATTCCAAGGCAATCCATAATATAGATGGAGTTGAAGCTTGTGAACAGTACAAGTTCAGGAGGGAAAAAGCAGCTTCGGCTGATCAGCCGAAGCCCATGCTGCTGTGTGAGGATATAGCAGAGCAGAAGGTGCTATTGGGCTCGCAATTATCTGAAGATCAAGAGAAAACCTTGATAAGGTTTTTATTCAACAATAAAGATGTTTTTGCATGGTCAGCCAATGATCTATGTGGAGTGAATCGGGATGTTATTGAACATTCGCTCAACATTGACCCATCCTTCAGACCCCGCAAGCAGAGGCTTCGGAAAATGTCTGATGACAAGGCCGAAGGGGCTCGCAACGAAGTAAAAAGACTCCTAAGTGCAGGAGTTATCAGAGAAGTGAAGTATCCAGAATGGCTAGCTAACACTGTTATGGTGAAGAAGGCCAATGGAAAGTGGAGAATGTGTATTGATTTCACAGATCTCAACAAGGCTTGTCCGAAGGATGAGTTCCCGCTGCCAAGGATAGACTCTTTAGTTGATGCAGCAGCTTCTTCGGAACTCATGAGTCTCCTGGATTGTTACTCAGGCTATCATCAAATCTGGATGAAAAAGGAGGATGAGCCGAAGACTAGTTTCATAACCCCAAGTGGTACATATTGCTATCTTCGGATGCCTGAGGGGCTTAAGAATGCTGGAGGGAGTTTCAGCAGGATGACTGCGAAGGTTCTCCAATCTCAGATAGGCAGAAATGTGTTGACCTATGTTGATGACATTATTGTAAAAAGCACGAAGCAAGAAGACCATATTGCTGATCTGCAGGAGACCTTCGCCAGCTTCAGACAAGCTGGTCTGAAGCTGAATCCAGAAAAATGTATCTTCGGAGTAAAGAAGGGTAAGTTCCTTGGATGCTTGGTTTCAACAAAGGGAATTGAAGCTAACCCAAATAAAATCGAAGCTATACTTCGAATGGAGCCACCAACCACAAGAAAGGGGGCCCAAAGATTGACAGGAAGACTGGCATCTCTTAACAGATTTATATCCAGATCAGCGGAAAGAAATCTACCCTTCTTCGAAGTGCTAAAATCAGCTGAAGTCTTTCAATGGGGCCCAGCTCAGCAAAAAGCTTTCGAAGAACTCAAGCAATACCTGATAGATCTAACAACATTAACTCCACCAATGCCAGGGGCTCCTCTGTTGTTGTATGTGGCAGCTTCGCACTCAGCAGTAAGTGCGGCACTTGTGCAGGAGAAGTTTGATGGACAAATCAAGAAGCAGGTCCCAGTATATTTTGTATCTGAGGTCCTTAGTGTCTCAAAGAAAAATTATACAGAACTGGAGAAGGTGTTGTATGCCGTTCTAATGGCATCCAGGAAGCTTCGGCATTATTTTCAGGCATATAATATTATTGTTCCTTCTTCGCAGCCGTTGAAAGATATCATGAGAAATAAAGAAGCTACTGGCCGAATTGGAAAATGGGCTGCGGAGCTTAATGAATTTTACATTGATTATGTGCACAGATCCTCGATCCAGTCTCAAGCATTGGCAGATTTTATTGCCGACTGGACGCCAGGGGCTCAGGGCGGAGAAGCGAATAAAGATGCCGAAGCATGGACAGTGTTTTGTGATGGCTCCTGGGGAACCTTCGGAGCAGGAGCAGCTGCTGTTTTGGTTTCACCGTCCAAGGTTAAAACTTGCTATGCAGCAAGACTGGACTTCAGCTGCACAAATAATATTGCTGAGTACGAAGCCCTGCTCCTGGGACTTCGGAAACTAAAGGCGATGGGGATCAGGAGGGCGATTCTTAAAACTGATTCTCAGATTGTTTCGGGTCATATTGACAAAAGTTGCAAGGCTAAAGACCCGAAGCTTGAAAAATACCTAGACACAGTCCGAAGGATCGAAGCTTCCTTCGAAGGATTTTCTGTCAAGAATATCCCTCGAGGGCAAAATGAACATGCTGATTTGTTAGCCAGGTCTGCAGCACAGGGGCTGCCGCTACCTTCGGATGTATTCTTCGAAACAATAAAGGCACCTTCAGTGGAGTTACTTGAAAGAGCAGTTCTTACTATTTCTCCTGTGTACAGTGAAGATTGGAGAACTGAAATAATTTCTTACCTTCAGGGCAACTTCCTATCAGATGACGAAGCTTATAATAAAAGAATAGAGGCAAGAGCTCGACCGTATATCATTATAGAAGGGGAGTTATACAAGCACGGAGTTTGTGCACCGCTGCTCAAGTGCTTGTCTAGAGCCGAAGGTATAGAGTTGATGAAGGAGATACATGCAGGTCTTTGTGGATCCCACATCGGATCCAGGCCGTTACTTGGAAAAGTGTTCCGTCAAGGATTTTATTGGCCGAAGGCAGCTTCGGATGCAGCTGAGTTAGTTAAAAAGTGCGAAGGTTGTCAGAAATGTGCAAGAGATCAAAAACAACCTTCGTCTTTGACACAGCTAATACAACCCATCTGGCCATTGCAAAGGTGGGGCTTCGATTTGCTGGGCCCATTACCACCGGCTCAAGGCAATCTGAAATATGTTGTAGTTGCTGTGGAATATTTTTCCAAGTGGATTGAGGCGAAGCCATTAGCTACAATAACTTCGGCCACTGTCCAAAAATTTTTCTGGCAGAATATTGTCTGTCGCTTCGGAGTGCCGAAGGCTATAACCGTAGATAATGGAACACAATTCGACTCCGAAGAATTCAGAAATTTTTGTGATCAAATTGGCACGAAGATCCACTTTGCGTCAGTCAGGCACCCGGAGTCGAATGGGCTTGTTGAAAGGGCCAACGGCATCATAATGACAGGAATAATGAAGCTAATCTTTAATCAACCAAGGGGAAAGTGGCCAGATCAGCTTACCAAAGTGGTATGGAGCCATAACACAACAACATCAAGATCTACAGGCTTTACCCCATTTAAGTTGTTATTTGGTGACGAAGCAATAACCCCGGAAGAAGCCAAAGCTGGATCAATAAGAGTGGTAGCTTCGGCAGAATCAGGTCCCGAAGATACTTGTCTCGTGGAAAAAGATGCCTTAGAAGGGATCAGGCTTCAGGCCGTGGAGAATATCAATAAGTACCAGGCTGAAACAGTTAAATGGCGAGATAGAAAGGTCCGGCTAAAAAATATTGAGCCAGGACACTTGGTGCTTCGGAGAGTGGCCAATCCGGATACAGTGGGCAAATTGCAACTGAAATGGGAAGGGCCTTTCTTAGTAGCATCTTCGTCAAGGCCTGGTTCGTACAGACTGAAGGACATGGATGGCAATGAAATTCCAAGATCTTGGAATGCGGATGAGCTTCGGCGGTTTTATGTATAACTCGATGTAATTTTGACTTTTCTTTTCTTTTTCATGGCACCCTTTTCCTTTCTAAAGGGGGAGAAAGGTTTTTAATGGGGCCATCTTATGTAATTTCCTTTTTAGTTTTATAAGAGCAAAATCCCCCAAAGAATGTAAATGTAAAAGCTGAGAGCGCACCATCGAGTGCCGAAACTAAAAAAGAGAAGAAGCTCCAAAGACGTCCCTAAGGGGATGCAGAGCTCACAGCGAAAAGTCAACGCTGATTCCGCCGAAAGTAAAAGGCGAAGAAGCTCCAAAGTCGTTCCTAAGGGAATGCAGAGCTTATACCGTCTAAGTAAAAGACGAAGAAGCTCCAAAGACGTCCCTAGGGGGATGCAGAGCTTACAGCGAAAAGTCAACGCTGATACTGCCTAAGTAAAAGGCAAAGATGCTCCAAAGTCGTTCCTAAGGGAATGCAGAGCTGACGTGTGTTTTGCTCCTAAGAAAATGATGGATGAGTGTGGCTTCGGATATACGCTTCGGACATTCATTTGCACATTACATTACATCATGGCATTTGCATACATAAGCATTCATTCATAGCATTTATGTACCAAAGTGGTTGCTTCGGCAAAAAAGAGAATTGGTTTTTTATGAATCGTTGTGTAAAAGTAAAAGCTTCGGCAGAAAGAGGAAGTAGTCTTTTATGTTTTGCTATGTAAAAGCTTCGGCAGAAGGAAGAAGTAGTTTTTTATGTTTTGCTATATGAAGAAAAGCTTTGGCAAAAAGAGGAAGCGGCCGTTTAGGCTTCGTTGTGTACGAAAAGAAGGGAAGGTGTTTTTTCGCCTTCGGCTCAAAATACTGATTTCGTCCACATCAAAGCGACTCAATCGAAGGGTAAGAATATATTACAAGGTATGTACAAAGTTCCTTGAGAACAGTTCAATTGTATTTACAAAACTTGTTACAAAAGTATCCTGAGTTTTTTCCTATAGTACATTTCTACTGATCTTCATTAAGCTTCAGCTTCGGCGACAGTTTCGGCGACATAACTTAGGCATCATTTTCACCTTCGTCATCCTACATAAATCAAGGAATCGTGAGTAAAAATCAAGTGCAAAGAAAAAGGTAAGTACGAAGTATTATTTCTTACTGGTTCAAGATGACTTCGGGCTTCGTCTCCAGCTTTCTCTCGACCGCCCTTTGTCCATACCATTTTTATAAATCTATTGGAGATACTTCGGGCGAGGTCGGGCATATCATCCAGGATTGATGAAGATAAGGTGAAATTGGGCCTGTTGACAACCTTTCCATGTTCGCAGCCGGCTTTCAGAAATGCAGCAGCGGTACCCTGAGAAGCTACCCAGGCACAGAAGTCGCCGTGCCCGGCTATAACTTCGTCAAGCTCTTCGATTTCAGCTTCAATATGATCGAAGGCCTGGGGTAAATTTTCCGCCGAAGGGTTAAATTTCCCACTGCTGGCTCCAACAGAGTAAAATATCTTCTTTAATCGTCCAATACAATTATTGCCAAAGTTCAAGCATTTGTCTTGAAGGCTTGTTAATGCTTTCTTCAATTCTGAGCTGGTCTGGACTTCGGCTTTAAGCTTCGAATTCAGTTCTAGCTTCTCCTGATCAAATTGTTTTGATTGATTGATAAGCTTCGAATTTAACTCTAATATTTTAGCCTCAGTTTCAGCCAGCAAGCCTTCGGTCGATTGGAGCTCGAAGTCTTTCTTTTCAATGATGGCAGATTGCTCTTTTATTTTGCTTTCCAAGTTTTCAATTATAGCTTCGTGCTTTTTGTCCTCCAAGTCTTGTTGCATCTTCAGAGCTTTGCTCAGTAGCATGCTCTGAACAGAGACAACTTATGTTAAGTAATATTTTCATTGTTAACGGCAATAAAAACCAGAGAAAAAGGTTGTTTACCTTGAAGTTGGAATAAAACAAGCTGCCGACGATATGTTGTCGTCGGTAGCGGCTGATGTCTGTCTCTAGCTTCGGAAAACCGATACTCTTCGATAGAGTACCGATTACCTTAGCTCCAGTCTGGTCTCGAATACAGCCTAGTTTTTCATCATCTACACCCCCAAATAGGAGGGCACCTGACTTGTAGCCGCAAGACTTGGCGTAGTCTTTAAGTTCTTCTATTTCGTCCTTCGTCAGTTTTTGCCCAACTAAGTTCTGGAAAGAGTAGGCTTCGTCGTCCGAAGGGTCTTCGGCTATTTCTTTTCCTTTCTCAGGCACTGTGGCCATGGTTTTTTCAGTAGTAGCACCAGCTTCTTCCGCAGCCATGTCTTCCAAAATCTTGTTGATATTCTTAATCGTGGTTTCTAAGTTTGTATCTTCGGCTGTAGCGGCTTCGGCAGCCGTGACCTCCGAAGCTACGCCTTCGACGATTGCTGTACCTTCGGCAGCTGCCGTTTTTTGGATTGATGCCCTTGGCGGCGTCTTGTCGATAACCTCAGTTACCGCAATAATTCTTTGCCGTTTGGGTTTGTTTATCTTCGATTGATCCGGCTCGTCCACCTTTGCAAAAAGCTTCGTCAGTTGGAGCCCTAATGGACTTAGCTTCGTAGGCATGGGTTCAGTCATTACCTTTAAAATTTCCTCCACGTCGCTGGTAGAAGGCGGTGTGGGGGTCCCCTCTTCTTCGGGTGATTTGCGCTTCGGAGCAGATATTTTTCCTTTTTTGAGAATTTTCTTCTCCTTTGCTGGTCTTTCTTCATCCGTGATCGGAGTTTCGGCTATTCTTTTTCTTTTAAGGCCCTCGGCACCCTTGCTCAATTGTTCATAGTCTGGGTATTCGAAGCCTAGGGCGTCAAGCACTCGGTTCAACCTTCGTTTCGGTCGGGCACCGAAGGCTGCTGTCATTAGTTGATCCTCTTTTTTGGAGTAATTCCCCAGGATTTCGTTGCACATCACCTCAACAGTGTCTAACCATTCTTTGCAGGGTTTTTTGAAGAACTTCTTGAACTTGAAGTAATAGGGAAGCCGGACAAGCTCCCCCTTCTTCTTCTCTCCCTCCAGCTTCGGCATCTCCCACTCTTTTAGAGTAGGGAAAATTCTGAATGCCAAGAACTCTTGAACTAGATCCCTGGTGCCAATATGTTCTGAGATAATTTCAAATTCACCCAGAGCAGCCCAGGTGGGACCTTTTAGGTCGCCAATGTGGCATTGCGGCCTTGTCTCTCCGAAGATTAACTCCAGAGGGCTTTGTACCAATTTTTCTTTGTCTTCATCGACTTTTACATAAAACCACTCAGATTTCCAACCTGCTGGCCATTTGCTTCGGTAGCTGATGACAGGACACTTTGTTGTCTTCCGGTAGGCAAAATTATAGCAACCGAAATTATCATGAAGCCCATCTTTTCTGGCTTTTGTTTGGTAATGTAATTCGTGAGCTCGGCAGAAGCTGTCAGCAAATGGTTCCACAGCTTGGCTTCGGAGGGCCCAGATATAAACATTGAGCCTAACGATGGCGTTAGGAGTCAATTGATGAAAGTAGATACCAAACCTCCTTAGTATCTCCGCAACAATACCGTGGAGAGGGAATCTAAGCCCAGCCTTTAAAAAACTCTTGAAAATAACAATCTCATCCTTCCTTGGCTTCGGGGTGGTTTCTTCTTCCCCGAAGCGGAGTAGCTTCTTCTGGTCCTCTTTGAAATAACCTGCTTTCACCATCTTCGAAAGGTCAGCTTTTGAAACAGTTGATTTCCCAAAATCTAGGTGACTGGGCTTGCTGGGCGTAGCAAGGTGATAGTCATCTTCGGAGTCAGTCCCTTCAATGTTTTCTTTTCCTTCGGCAGTTGTTGGGCCTGCTTCAGCAGCAGGCATTTCTTCTGTAGTCAGTAGACCGGAACGCTGCATTGCTTCGGAGATGGGCACAGTGTCTGAACCTTCGGCTTCGTCTCCCTCACGTACAACTTTGGCAGTAGATCGTATTCTCGCCATTTGATTCTAAGTTGGGGAAGTCAAAAACTTTTTCCTTTTTTCTCTCTCCGAAGCTCTTCTTTCTGACGAAGCGGACGTTGAGAAGCACCTTCGTTCGATTCTGAGACTTAAGCTTCGGCTATGGTGAAAAATTTTGGCAGCGAAACAGTGCAAATAGCAATGAATGCTGTGGTAACTTCACACCCACCTATTTGTTTATATAGTGCTGCAGGTAGGAAGGCGAAGCGGTGGAACTGTTACACCAGGCGCGCAGTAACTCATACCCGCTGCGCAGTGGACCGCAAGGATCAAACAGTAACTCTGCAAGGTGGGACCGACACGCGCTCGGAAGTCGGATCGTTTCTCCGCAACGAGCTCAGGGAAGGTGTTTTTTGGACCTTCGGCTTCCCGAAGCTGAAGAGGCTTTTTTCACGGGTCAAGCTCGCTACGAAGAACGATCTAGCACCGCGAAAGGGGCTACTGTTGGGGTCGTGCTTCGGTGCGCCGAAGGTCTCACACGAAGAAGCAGCTTCGGCTGAAGTCGTCTCCAAGAGATGGCCGAAGGTCCCTTTTCATGGAGCTTCGGCGTTTTAAACCGACATAGAGATAGAATGACCTTTTTATACATATAGGTCTGAGTCAATGCTGTAAACTTTCGCAAGGGGCATAATTGTAATTTGTCACAGGCTGCGACCTGTGCCTATAAATAGATGAACAGTACCTCTGTACTGTTCACGTGAACCTGTCATTTGCTTTCGCATCACGCTTGTACTTTTGCCTTCCGCAGGACCGAAGGTACATTTGTAATTCAAAGTCATTTACATTCATTAAAACGAGTAGAGATAATTCTATAACAATACTTAAATGTTTATTTCATATTCTATGATTTATGTAAATGCTTCATTCTTCGTTGTTATGCTTACGAAGGTATGTCCTTCGTAACCTTCGTCCGAGATGCTTTATATCCCGAAGGGATATATCGTTATGGAGGACGAAGGACCTTAACACTTAACATTTTTTGTGTTGCCTTGTTCTTAATTCTTAGCATTTGAGAACAAGTCCCCAACAGTTAGAAGGTAAAACATTCCACGAACAAAGGCAAGGAAGAAGAAGAAAGGACGCTAACCAGCATTAGTTGCCTCCAACTCGGATACACGACGAGGAAGCAACACCGGATTCCAACGCTCAAGAGATGAAGCCACTTCTGGGATGGAAGCACCATGTGACTTTAGCTGGCTGACCATTCCATCCACCAAAGCCTGATAAGAAGAGCGGACAATTCATGCAACATAAAGATCAAACTAAAGCACAGCACATCACCTGGAGGTTGGAAAAGAGCGAAGGGATTCCCAATTCAGGAGAAATCAGCTGATAACCAGGTGCCAGACCACCACCCGAAGCAGCTTGCAGCAGACCAGCAGGAATGAGCTCATTACGTTCAGCAGAGCTTAATGCCAGACCAGTGGGGATGCTGCCCTCTAAAGCGACCCCCTGATCCAAAGTTTGGGCTACCACCATGCAGCCAGAGTGTGGAGGAGATCCTGCGTGAACGTCCATGGAAGTACAGGAAGGAGACCCTGCTCGGACACCCTCGGGGGCTGGGTCATAGTTGGCGCTGCCCACTTGAGCCGGATCATCCCCGGCAGTACCCTTGGGGGCTGGGTAGTGGCTTACGCTCTTCATCCGAGCTAAGTCATCCCCGGCGACATCCTCGGGGGCTGAGCATGCGTCGGCACTATTCTTGGGGTCCAGGCTCTCTGCAGTAACCACTTCTAAGGTTGATGGGCCTTCGATTACTTCCATGGGACCAGGACGATCCAAATCAGTCTCCCGACCCTCGAGATCGCGCTCTAAGGTCGACGAGGCACGGGATGACCTCAACCCAGCATCAGGCACGGCAGCACAAGCCCCTGTCGCATCATCATCCACAGGCTCTGAAAACAAGTCCTCTGGGACCATATCCTCTAGAGTTTGATCAAAGTTGGCCAGGGACAGTTCTTGCAGACCAATAAGGGCAGACAATGCAGGAGAAGAAACTCCACTACTCTCACCGTCGGCGATGAGCTGCCGACTGTTTTTCCGAGTCAAAGGAACTTCATCCTCTTCCTCCTCATCCTCCACAGTGACAACGCAAGCAGCACCCCCATTGGGTTCAGTGTCAGTAAGGCCAGTTGCAGTCACTTCTTCAGCAGCAGGAGCTAAGGTACCAGCGTCTTCGTCAAAGCTGGATACTCGCCGGAGGCGTCTTCTCTTCTTCTTTTGCTCATCAGCAGAAGGCTCGGGCTGACTAGTCCGGCTAGGACGCCTCGGACGGGTGCTGACAGGTTTCGGGACATCCAAAGTTGTATCAATCTCTGGAAGGGGCACCACTGCCAAGGTACCATCAGGAGCAGCATCGGACGAATCCTCGACTAATAGATCAAGCATGTCATTTATGTCAGCATCACTGGGGTTCAGAGGCACTTCGAAATAAACCTGCCGTTCATCATCAGGAATTGCCCCGAGCGAAGCAACCAAAGTACTGACTTCCTCAGCAGAGGGTCGCACTCTAAGGCCCAAATTGCTGTCGGTCGCAGGCGGATTTGACACAAAAAGGGTGAAAGCTTTAGGAGGAGGCAGGTTCCAGGCCGAGTATGCCACTGGAGCACCAACATTGGACACCTTGCCCCTAAGGATCATTTCTAGACGGCTCACCAAGTCTGCTGAAGGGATTCTCTTGTTGGTAACCCGAGTTGAGTCGGCTAACCCTTGATACAGATATGCTGGATAGGCCCTGTCTTTCAGTGGCTGAATGTTCTTGAAAACAAAATCAGTGACCACGGCTTCGGCAGTCAAACCTCTCTCTTTCAGTAATCCGACTTCAGTAAGCAACACGCCTGCCTCGGCAACTTCCTGATCTGTGGGAGACTCAGTCCAACTCGGAGTGCGAACGTCTGGCTGTCTTCCCGACCGGGAGGGGAGAGAATTTCCATAATTCTCAACTATAAACCACTCCAGGCGCCACCCTTTAATGCTATCTTTGAGGGGAATCTCAAGATACTCGGTCTTCCGCCCACGGCGCATCTCTAAACTAGCACCTCCGACCAGCTGATGTTGCCCCCCAGCCATTCCAGGGCGACAATGATACAGATACTTCCATAAACCAAAATGCGGCAGCACACCGAGGTAGGCTTCGCATAGGTGAACGAAAATGGAGATTTGGAGAATGGAATTAGGGTTCAAGTGGGTCAAGTTGATATGATAAAAGTCAAGAAGGCCACGGAAAAAAGGAGAGATTGGAAGGCCGAGGCCGCGGAGAAGAAAAGGAGCATAAACTACTGACTCGTGGGTATCTTCGGTTGGGACAGTAGTCCCGTGGCAGATCCGCCAAGAACAGAGTTCCCGCGGAGGAAGAACCCCGATGGAGACAAGACGGAGAAGCTCAGTTTCGGAAATAACGGACATGTGGTTACCTGCGAAAGGTAACTGACTGTTGGGGTCGATTGCGGGGATCACCGCAGCTGACGAGTTCGCAGTTTTTCTCTTGGGCGCCATCTTGCTTCTCACTGGCGGGCAGAGTAGGAGGCGAGTGGCAGAGGAGATTCAGATGCGGGAATGCAAGAACTAGGGCACGGAAAGCAAAGGCGGCTAAAAACGCAACTCTTATGGGATATTCTTGAGCCAGATACCGTTTCAAAAAGTGCCCAGTCATCACCCGGCGGTTATTTCCAAAACCCCAGCAGGCCATGTGGTCATCCGGCAGTTATTTCCAAAAAGCCGATGCGCCACCTCAATTACTCGGCGTTGACTCTAAAACGCTGATTTCATATTCGGTCGCTCGGCATTACCTCTAAAATGCCGACGTCACCATCCAGTCACTCGGCGTTGCCTCTAAAACGCTGATCTCGTGTTCAATCGCTCGGCATTACTTCTAAAATGCCGACGGCGACCTCCAGTCACTCGGTGTTGCCTCTAAAACGCTGATCTCGTGTTCAATCGCTCGGCATTACTTCTAAAATGCCGACGGCGACCTTCAATTACTCGGCGTTGCCTCTAAAACGCTGATCTCGTGTTCAATCGCTCGGCATTACTTCTAAAATGCCGACGGCGACCTTCAATCACTCGGCGTTGCTTCTAAAATGCTGATCTCGTGTTCAATCGCTCGGCATTACTTCTAAAATGCCGATGGCGACCGTCAATCACTCGGCGTTGCCTCTAAAACGCTGATCTAGCGTTCAGTCGCTCGGCATTATTTCTAAAAAACGTCGACATAGACTACAAGATTACTCGGCAGCTACTTCTGGAAGCGTCAATGTGATGCCCAAGTTATTCATCTACTATCTCAAAAGAATCAGTTTCATAATCAAGCAAAGCGAGTCATCAAGAAGAAGCCAGCGTCATTCTTTCATTAAGGGAAGACAATAAGCTTACAAATCAACTCTTTGCGAGTTGATGCTTCCCTACTATTACTACATTACATTACTACTACTACTATACTACACTATACTACTCTACATTATTACTACATTATTCTAACTACACTACACTAATATCTAAAGACCAGTGGCGTTTAGCCACTGGCCTTGCTGCTGCTGCCCTTGCCGCCGCCGCCCCTGGTGCTGCCCTTGCCGCCGCCGCCCCTGGTGCTGCCCTTGCCGCCGCCGCCCCTGGTGCTGCCCTTGCTGCTGCCGCCTCTGGTGCTGCCCTTGCTCCCGTCGCCGCCGCTGCTGCCCCCGCCGCTGCCACTGCCGTCACCGTCGCCGTCGCCACCGTCGTCGTCGTCGTCATCCTCGTCCTCGCCGCCGTCCGAGTCCTCCTCATCCGAGGAGTACTCCGACTCATCCGAGCCCTCGAGCCCGGAGCGCTCGACGGCCCGGATGTACGTCCAGACTTCCGCGGCAATCCCCTGGGAGTCGTCTGAATCATCAGACGACGCCGGGGGAGAGACGGGAGCCGGAGACCCCTCGGACTCGGAGGAGAACTCCTCCTCCGAGTATTCCGAGTCGCCGAAGTCCTCAGACGGAGGAGTCGGCTCGCGCTTGCGTTTGTTACTCTTGCCCATGGCGGAAGCAGACGGGAGAGAAGAGAAGGATGCAGTAAAGAACAGCGAAGAGATGTGAAAAAACCAGGGGAGCAAGGGCGTTATTTATAGAAAGGAAAGGCAACCGCTCACCTCCAACCGCGGTCACTGAACAGTCGCAAAGCATTCAATAAGCACTTCCACCCATCTGAAGACACGTCAGGCGGCTGACGCCGTTTCATGCAACTCTACACCCATTGGGACTCCAGTCAACAGTGCAAAGGATATGATTACACTAGCCGTCCCATCACATTACTACTCAGAAGTAGCTGGCTAAAACACTCAGCGTACCAAGCCGTCCCTTGCCCACACCCATTGGGGAGGGGACGCCCAGGAATTATCAGTATATTTTTCAAAACGGTCACATCCGTGCAGGGCATGCAGTAAATACTTCAAGACAAAAATAAGATATCAGTAAGGATCAGAGGAAAGCCAAATATAGCCAGCAAAAGTACAAGATATGACCGACAGAAGCGATGTGGGGACTAGACAGAGAACGTCCATCAAACGTCCAATCAAGTTGCAGAAGCAAATAAACTGCATTACCTAGCAAGATATGGATGGATTGCAAACTCGGCTGCTAAAGACAAAATATATGCTGACCTCTGCAGCAAAATATTGGTGACATAATGCTGACCTCCAAAACATAATGCAAATAACTTCATGCCAAATTCTACAAACGAAAGAGATGATTTTCAGCAAAGAGGCACAAAAGGAAGACCTTCGAATGGATTATCCTTAAAAAATCCATTTGAAGGTCGGGGGCTACACCCATTGGGTGCACCTCCGGTGCACCCCATGGATTATCATTCTAAACCGATATAGCGCCGACTTCTAAGGCGTGGGACAAGATTGAAAAGACCAATTCTCAACCAAGATGCAGGAGCGCGAATGGAGATAATCTTTGGGGAAGACCTTCGAGTAGATTGTCTTCTAAAATCTACTCAAAGGTCGGGGGCTACACCCATTGGGTGCACCTCCGGTGCACCCAATGAAGTCCAGAATCCTACAATTCAAAATGCCGACCTCTAAGGCACAAGCACAAAACTAAACTTTGGTCAGACGAGTGATCAGAGCAAGAGAAGACAGCAGGGAATCACTTCTTGGACCTTGGATCTTTGAGTTGATTACCTCTAAATCAACCCAAAGATCGGGGGCTTGTGGGGGATAGATATCCCCTGGGTCCACTAAAGAAGTAAAAGGCCACACGAAAGGCCCAAGGGCCCAATAATTCGTAAGGTCGTTCTTTCGTGGGCCTGGGGGGGAACAACCAGCAAGGGAGAACGACATGAGGCCAGGTTGGTGCAAACCCGGATGGCCCACATCGTCGAGCAAGCGGCTGCAACGGAGACCCGACTTTCCCGCGCTGGAGCTCCCATGCAACGAAGCCGTGCGAGGATAAGTCGGGGAGGATCACGCAGGATAAACTCGAGAGGTTCTCTATCTTTTAGTTACTTGTTGTTATCATATCCAAGTGTATTGCCCCACGGTCGAGTATATAAGGCCTAGGGGGCACCCCTTCAGAACGATCGACTCTATTCTTAGCCACCCACGTAAACTCTCTGCGCCCTCAATCCAGAGAGTCCTCTTGTAACCACGCTCATATACTCACCAGGACGTAGGGTGTTACACACTTCTAAGCGGCCCGAACCTGTAAATCTTGTCCATTGTCCCTCGTGCGACAGGCACGAACCATTTTGCTACAGTCGTTGACACCGTCCTACTCCTAAAAACACCTTGAGGGGCAACCCCGGGTGTGCGGTCGGACCCAAAACACCGACAGCCGGGGGGCAGCATCAGTTGGTTGGGGGTTCTAGTTTGGAGATGCGCCGTGGGAGGAAGACTGAGTATCTTGAAATCCCTCTCAAAGACAGTATCAGGGGATGGCGCTTGGAATCGTTTATTGTTGAGAACCATGGCAATTCTCTCCCTTCACGGTCGGGAAGACAGTCGGATGTTCGTACTCCGAGTTGGACCGAATCCCCCACTGATCAGGAGGTGGCTGAGGCAGGGGCTTTGCTAGCTGAAGTTGGACTGCTGAAGGAGAGGGGTCTGACTGCTGAGGCTGTGGTTGCTGATTTTGTCTTCAAGAATATTCAACCGTTGAAAGACAGGGCATACCCGGCTTATCTATACCGAGGCCTAGCTGACTCGACTCGGGTTACCAACAGAAGAATTCCCTCTGTAGACTTGGTGAACTGGCTTGAGATGATTCTTAGAGGCAAGGTATCAAATGTTGGTGCCCCAGTGGCATACTCAGCCTGGAACTTGCCTCCTCCCAAGGCCTTCACTCTTTTTGCGGCGAATCCACCTGTCACTGACGGCAGTTTGGGCCTTAGAGTGCGACCCTCTGCTGAAGAAGTTAGCATCTTGGTTGCCTCACTCGGGGAAGTTCCTGATAGTGAACGGCAGGTCCACTTTGAGGTGCCCTTGGATCCTAGTGATGCAGAGATAAGTGTTATGCTTGATTTGCTGGCTGAGGACTCTTCTGATGCAGCTCCTGCTGGGACATTGGTGGTGGCACCTCTCCCAGAGGCTGGTACAACCTCAGATGTTCAGAGACCTGTCAGTGTTCACCCGAGACGTCCTTGCCGAGTCAATCAACTTGATCCTCCTGCTGATGAGCAGAAAAAGAAAAAGAGACGCCTCCGGCGAGTATCTAGTTTGGATCGGGACGTTGGTACTTCGGATCCTGCTGCTGAAGAAGTGCCTGTGCCTGAATCTACTGACGCCGACCCCACTGGGTGTGCTCCATCTGCTGCTGATCCCAATGGGTGTGCTCCATCTGTTGCTGATCCCAATGGGGGTGCTCCATCTGTTGTTGATCCCAATGGGTGTGCTCCATCTGTTGTTGATCCCAATGGGGGTGTTGCCTGTGCTGCTGGTGAAGACGATGGGGAGGAAGAAGATGAGGTCCCTCTGACTCGAAAGAACAGTCGGCAGTATGTCGCCAGTGGTGAAAGTAGTGGAGTTCCTTCTCCTGCTTTGTCTGCTCTCATTGGTCTGCAAGAATTGACCCTGTCAAATTTTGATCAGACTCTTGAGGATATGGTTCCAGAGGATCTGTTATCAGAGCCAGCAGATGATGGTGTGATGGAGGTTTGTGCTGATGTGCTTGATGCTGGGTTGAGGTCATCCCGCGCCTCATCGACCTTAGAACGCAGTCTTGAGGGTCAGGAGACTGACTTGGATCATCTTGGTCCTATGGAAGTAACTGAGGGTCCATCAGCCTTAGAGGCGGCTACTACAGAGAACTTGGTCCTCAAGGACGGTGTTGACACTTGCCCAGCCCTCGAGGATGTTGCCGGGGATGACTCGGCTCGGGTGGGAAGCGCAAGCCACTGCTCAGCCCCCGAGGGTACTGCCGGAGATGATCCGGCTCAAGTGGGCAGCGCGAACCGTGACCCAGCCCCCGAGGGTGTCCGAGTGGGGTCTCCCTCTTGTACTTCCATGGACGTTCATGCGGGATCGCCTCCGCACTCCGGCTGCATGGTGGTAGCCCAAGCTTTGGACCAGGTAGTCGCTTTAGATGGCAGCGTCCCCGCTGACCAAGTTTTGGGCTCTGTTGATGGCACTGAATTGGTTCCTGCTGGTTCGTTGCAAGCTGCTTCGGGTGGCGACCTTACGCCCGGTCATCAATTGATCTCTCATGATTTGGGAGTCCCTTCGTTCTTTTCCAACCTCCAGGTACTTGTGATATATTTTAGCTTGATTTTTACCCCGCATGAACTGCTATCATTACACTCATCTGTTCTCCTTATCAGGCTTTGGTGGACGGGATGGTTAGCCAGCTGAGGTTGCAGGGTGCTTCTGTTCCAGAAGGAGCTTTGTCTCTTGCACGTTGGAATCCAGTGTTACTTCAACGTCGTGTCTCTGACTTGGAGGTGACCAATTCTGGTTAGTGCTTTTTTGCTTCTCTTTGTCTTCATTATTGGACTGCCTTATATTCTGACCCCTTTTGTTTGATTGTCTCCTGCTAGATATGACTCGGCAGATTTCCACTCTTGAAGAAAGACATTCTTGAGATCAGGCTGAACTGGTCCAGCGGTGCTCTGATTTTGAAGAAAAGTATTCTCAAAGCCAGACTGAACTAGCTCAAGTCTCTGCTGCCCTAGATGACGCCAATGCATTGAGCTCTTCTCTTCGCACTCAGCTTAATTCTGAAAAGGTGACTTATGGAACTGTGCCTTGCGTTATTGTGTTCCTATTGCTTGCTTGATGTTTGAAGGAATTGATTTTTGTTTGCAGGAAGAGAAACGTATCCTTGCTGCTTCTCGCGACAATCTTGACAGACTATATCGCGACTCTAGCAACTCGCTGGCCATCCTAGAGAGTGAAAGGGAAATGTGCCCTTGGGCCATTTCTAAGTATTTTGGTGATTGAGTGCCAACTCAAGTGCTTAAATGTGAATTTATGCAATGGATGAATAAAGTGCAAATCAAGAGCAAAGGTATGTTTCTAAGTATTAGTACATTGGTTTTGTGTACTAATATACTTGTCTAAGTATTGGAAACAGGAAGAAAAAGAAAAGGAAAAAGGTGGCTGTGTACAGCCAAGGGGCTGTTTCGGTCTGGGGCACCGGACTGTCCGGTGGTGCACCGGACAGTGTCCGGTGCGCCAGGCTGCCTCGGCCGAACAGGCCGCTCTCGGGAATTCGCCGACGGCGTACGGCTAAAATTCACCGGACTGTCCGGTGTGCACCGGACTGTCCGGTGAGCCAACGGTCGGCCGGGCCAACGGTCGGCCGCGCGATCTGCGCGGGACACGTGGCCGAGCCAACGGTCGGGAAGGGGCACCGGACTGTCCGGTGTGCACCGGACATGTCCGGTGCGCCAACGGCTCCCGCATCTGCAACGGTCGACTGCGCTGTTTAAGGAAGGAAATCGGGCACCGGACAGTGTCTGGTGTGCACCGGACTGTCCGGTGCACCCGACGACAGAAGGCAAGTTTGGCCTTCTGGAATTGCTCTCAACGGCTCCTAGCTGCCTTGGGGCTATAAAAGGGACCCCTAGGCGCATGGAGGAGGATACCAAGCAACCTTTGAGCATTCTTGATCATCCACACTCAGTCTTTGCGCATCCGTTTGTTATTCTAAGTGATTCGAGCTCCTTTCTTGTGAGAACTGTGAGATAGTCTTTGAGCTCGATTCTTGGCCGTGTGTGTGCGCATTTTGCTGTGGATTTGTGTGTGTTGCTTCTCTCCCTTACTCCGTATTTCTTTGTGAATCACAAGTGTAAGGGCGAGAGACTCCAAGTTGTGGAGATTCCTTGCAAACGGGAAATTGAAAGGAAAAGCATAACACTGTGGTATTCAAGTTGATCATTGGATCACTTGAGAGGAGTTGAGTGCAACTCTCGTCCGTTGGGACGCCACAACGTGGAGTAGGCAAGTTTTGTACTTGGCCGAACCACGGGATAAATCACTGTGTCTTCTCTGTGTTGAACTCCTTGTGGTTATCATATTGTGCAAGATCTTCTCTTTAGCCACTTGGCATTAACTGTGCTAACACTTAATCAAAGTTTTGTGGCTTAAGTTTTGAAGTTTACAGGATCACCTATTCACCCCCCCTCTAGGTGCTCTCAATTGGTATCAGAGCCGTTCTCTTCAAGAAAGGGACTAACCGCCCGAAGAGATGGATCCTAAGGGGAAGGGAATCGTGATCAACGATAAGGAGAAGGAGTCCTTCGTCAACGAGCCAAAGGATGACAAGTCAAACGACTCGGGCTCGGGTCATAGACGAAAAGATGGGAAGAAGAAGAAGACAAGGCGCATCAAGGAGATTGTCTACTACGACAGCGACGAATCTTCCTCTTCCCAAAAGGACGATGACAACGACTACAGGAAGACGGTCAATTCGAACTTTTCATTTGATTATTCTCGTATTCCACATAGTTCGAATTCGCATTTGCTTTCCATTCCTCTCGGCAAACCTCCACACTTTGATGGGGAGGACTACGGATTTTGGAGTCACAAAATGCGTAGTCATCTATTCTCTCTCCATCCAAGCATATGGGAGATTGTAGAGAATGGAATGAAATTTGATAGCTCGGATAGTCCTATGTTTATTAACGAACAAATTCATAAAAATGCACAAGCTACTACTGTGTTGCTAGCCTCTTTGTGCAGGGACGAGTACAATAAGGTGAGCGGCTTGGACAATGCCAAGCAGATATGGGACACCCTCAAGATTTCTCACGAGGGGAACGACATCACCATGCTCACTAAAATGGAGTTGGTGGAGGGCGAGCTTGGAAGGTTTGCAATGATAAGGGGCGAGGAGCCAACCCAAACATACAACCGGCTCAAGACCCTTATCAACAAAATAAGGAGCTACGGAAGCACGCGATGGACGGACCATGACGTCGTCCGCCTAATGCTAAGGTCATTTACCGTTCTTGATCCTCATCTCGTGAACAATATTCGTGAGAATCCCAGGTACACGAAGATGACGCCCGAGGAGGTACTCGGAAAATTCGTAAGCGGGCGGATGATGATCAAGGAGGCAAGATACGTGGACGACGCCTTAAATGGACCGATCAATGAGCCTCAACCAATTGCTCTCAAGGCAACAAGGAGCAAGGAGGCGCTACCAAGCAAGGTGGCGCAAGTTGAGGCGGCCGGGCTAAATAATGAGGAGATGGCCCTCATCATTAAGCGCTTTAAGACGGCGCTTAAAGGTCGCAAGGGACAGCCAAACAAGACCAAGACAAAGGAGAAGCGCTCATGCTTCAAATGTGGTAAGATTGGTCATTTTATTGCTAACTGTCCCGATAATGAAAGTGACCAGGAACAAGGGAGCAAGAGGGAGAAGAAGAAGGCATACAAGAAGGCAAAGGGCGAGGCACATCTAGGCAAGGAGTGGGATTCAGATTGCTCCTCCTCCGACTCCGACAATGAAGGACTCGCCGCCACTGCCTTCAACAAGTCATCCCTCTTCCCCAACGAGCATCACACATGCCTTATGGCAAGGGAGAAGAAGGTGAGTACTCAAGACTCCACTTATGCTTCCTCTAGTGATAATGAGTCTAGTGATGATGATGACATAGATTATTCATGCTTGTTCAAGGGCTTAGATAGATCTAAGATAGATAAAATTAATGAGTTGATTGATGCTTTGAATGATAAGAATAGATTACTAGAAAAACAAGAGGATCTTTTATATGAGGAGCATGATAAATTTGTTAGTGCACAAAATTCTCTTGCTCTAGAAATTAAAAGAAATGAAGTGCTTTCTAGTGAATTATCTTCTTGTCATGAAACCATTGCTACTTTAAAAGGTGTTAATAATGATTTAAATGCTAAACTAGAAGTGGCTAGTAAATCTAACTCTTGTGTAGAACATGTTATGGTTTGCACTAGGTGTAAAGATTTTAATATTGATGCTTGTAGTAAACACCTAGTTTCAATTTCTAAATTGAATGATGAAGTGGCTAGTCTTAATGCCCAACTTAAGACTAGCAAGAGTGATTTTGATAAACTAAAATTTGCAAGGGATGCCTACACAATTGGTAGACACCCCTCAATTAAGGATGGGCTTGGCTTCAAGAGGGAAGTCAAGAACTTGACAAGCCATAAGGCTCCCATCTCCGCCAAGGAGAAAGGGAAGGCCCCTATGGCTAGTAGTGTGCAAAAGAACCATGCTTTTATGTACCAGGATAGGAGACAAACTAGAAATGCTTATAGGAGTTTTAACGCTTGTGATGATTTTGATTCTCATGTCATGTTTGCTTCTAGTTCTTCCTATGTACATGATATAAATGTTGATAGGAGAAATGTTGTTCATAATATGCCTAGGAGAAATGTTGTTAATATTCCTAGAAAAGTTATGAATGGACCTTCTACAATTTATCATGCACTAAATGCTTCCTTTGCTATTTGTAGAAAGGATAGGAAAATAGTTGCGAGGAAGTTAGGGGCAAAATGCAAGGGAGACAAAACTTGCATTTGGGTCCCTAAGGAAATTTGCACTAACCTTGTAGGACCCAACAAGAGTTGGGTACCTAAGTCCCAAGCCTAAATTTGCCTTGCAGGTTTATGCATCCGGGGGTTCAAGCTGGATTATCGACAGCGGATGCACAAACCATATGACGGGGGAGAAGAAGATGTTCACCTCCTACGTCAAGAATAAGGATTCCCAAGATTCAATTATATTCGGTGATGGGAATCAAGGCAAGGTAAAATGGTTAGGTAAAATTGCAATTTCTAATGAGCATTCTATCTCTAATGTATTTTTAGTAGAGAGTCTTGGATATAATTTGCTATCTGTTAGTCAATTATGTCATATGGGATATAACTGTCTATTTACAAATGTAGATGTGTCTGTCTTTAGAAGAAGTGATGGTTCACTAGCTTTCAAGGGTGTATTAGACGGCAAACTTTATTTAGTTGATTTTGCAAAAGAAGAGGCCGGTCTAGATGCATGCTTAATAGCTAAGACTAGCATGGGCTGGCTGTGGCATCGCCGCTTAGCACATGTGGGGATGAAGAACCTTCACAAGCTTCTAAAGGGAGAACACGTGATAGGTTTGACTAACGTGCAATTCGAAAAGGATAGACCTTGTGCAGCTTGTCAAGCAGGTAAACAAGTGGGAGGAGCACATCACAGCAAGAATGTGATGACTACTTCAAGACCCCTGGAGCTGCTGCATATGGACCTCTTCGGACCCGTCGCCTATCTGAGCATAGGAGGGAGTAAGTATGGTCTAGTTATTGTTGATGACTTTTCCCGCTTCACTTGGGTGTTCTTTTTGCAGGATAAGTCTGAAACCCAAGGGACCCTCAAGCGCTTCCTCAGGAGAGCTCAAAATGAGTTTGAGCTCAAGGTGAAGAAGATAAGGAGCGACAACGGGTCCGAGTTCAAGAACCTTCAAGTGGAGGAGTTCCTTGAGGAGGAAGGGATCAAGCATGAGTTCTCTGCTCCCTACACACCACAGCAAAATGGTGTGGTAGAGAGGAAGAACAGGACGCTAATCGACATGGCGAGGACTATGCTTGGAGAGTTCAAGACCCCCGAGCGTTTTTGGTCGGAAGCCGTGAACACGGCTTGCCACGCCATCAACAGGGTCTACCTTCACCGCCTCCTCAAGAAGACGTCGTATGAGCTTCTAACCGGTAACAAACCCAATGTATCTTACTTTCGTGTATTTGGGAGCAAGTGCTACATTCTAGTGAAGAAGGGTAGAAATTCTAAGTTTGCTCCCAAAGCTGTAGAAGGGTTTTTATTAGGTTATTACTCAAATACAAAGGCGTATAGAGTCTTCAACAAATCATCGGGTTTGGTTGAAGTCTCTAGCGACGTTGTATTTGATGAGACTAATGGCTCTCCAAGAGAGCAAGTTGTTGATTGTGATGATGTAGATGAAGAAGATGTTCCAACGGCCGCTATACGAACCATGGCAGTTGGAGAAGTGCGGCCACAGGAACACGATGAACGAGATCAAACATCTTCCTCAACTATGGTGCTATCCCCAACTCAAGACGATGAACAGGTTCATCAACAGGAGGCGTGTGATCAAGGGGGAGCACAAGATGATCGTGTGATGGAGGAAGATGCGCAACCAGCACCTCCAACCCAAGTTCGAGCGATGATTCAAAGGGATCATCCCGTCGACCAAATTTTGGGTGACATTAGCAAGGGAGTAACTACTCGATCTCGATTAGTTATTTTTTGTGAGCATTACTCCTTTGTCTCTTCTATTGAGCCTTTCAGGGTAGAGGAGGCCTTGCTAGATCCGGACTGGGTGTTGGCCATGCAGGAGGAGCTCAACAACTTCAAGAGAAATGAAGTTTGGACGCTGGTGCCTCGTCCGAAGCAAAATGTTGTGGGAACCAAGTGGGTGTTCCGCAACAAACAGGACGAACACGGGGTGGTGACGAGAAACAAGGCTCGACTTGTGGCAAAAGGTTATGCCCAAGTCGCAGGTTTGGATTTCGAGGAGACTTTTGCTCCTGTGGCTAGGCTAGAGTCTATTCGTATCCTGCTAGCATATGCCGCTCACCATTCTTTCAGGCTGTTCCAAATGGATGTGAAGAGCGCTTTCCTCAACGGGCCGATCAAGGAGGAGGTGTACGTGGAGCAACCCCCTGGCTTCGAGGATGAACGGTACCCCAACCACGTGTGTAAGCTCTCTAAGGCGCTCTATGGACTTAAGCAAGCCCCAAGAGCATGGTATGAATGCCTTAGAGACTTTCTAATTGCTAATGCTTTCAAGGTTGGGAAAGCCGATCCAACTCTTTTTACTAAGACATGTGATGGTGATTTATTTGTGTGCCAAATTTATGTCGATGACATAATATTTGGTTCTACTAACCAAAAGTCTTGTGAAGAGTTTAGCAGGGTGATGACGCAGAAATTCGAGATGTCGATGATAGGCGGGTTGAACTACTTCCTTGGGTTCCAAGTGAAGCAACTCAAGGACGGCAACTTCATCTCCCAAACGAAGTACACGCAAGATCTGCTAAAGCGGTTTGGGATGAAGGACGCCAAGCCCGCAAAGACTCCGATGGGAACCGACGGACACACCGACCTCAACAAAGGAGGTAAGTCCGTTGATCAAAAAGCATACCGGTCAATGATAGGTTCTTTGCTTTACTTATGTGCTAGTAGACCGGATATTATGCTTAGTGTATGCATGTGTGCTAGATTTCAATCCGATCCTAAGGAGTGTCACTTAGTGGCGGTAAAGCGAATTCTTAGATATTTGGTTGCTACGCCTTGCTTCGGGCTCTGGTATCCAAAGGGGTCTACCTTTGACTTAGTTGGATACTCAGACTCCGACTATGCTGGATGTAAGGTCGATAGGAAGAGTACATCGGGGACGTGCCAATTCTTAGGAAGGTCCCTGGTGTCATGGAACTCTAAGAAACAAACCTCCGTTGCCCTATCCACCGCTAAGGCCGAGTACGTTGCCGCAGGTCAGTGTTGCGCGCAACTACTTTGGATGAGGCAAACTCTCCGGGACTTTGGCTACAATCTGAGCAAAGTCCCACTCCTATGTGATAATGAGAGTGCTATCCGCATGGCGGAGAATCCTGTTGAGCACAGCCGCACAAAGCACATAGACATCCGGCATCACTTTTTGAGAGACCACCAGCAAAAGGGAGATATCGAAGTGTTTCATGTTAGCACCGAGAACCAGCTAGCCGATATCTTCACTAAGCCTCTAGATGAGAAGACCTTTTGCAGATTGTGTAGTGAGCTAAATGTCTTAGATTCGCGGAACCTGGATTGAATTGTAGCATACATGTATTTATGCTTTTGATCATGTTCCTTTTTGCATTTTGTTGCTTATTATGGTGCTCAAGTTGTACAAACACTCCCTGGACCTCACAAGTCCGTTGCAAAGTGATGCACATGTTTAGGGGGAGATGTGTTACAACTTGACCCTTTGAGACTAACCATGTGCTTGAGTTTGATGATTTAGCCTCGAAGAAGGATTGAAAGGGAAAAGGTGGACTTGGACCATGAAAGACTTCCACTGCACTCCGATGAGAGGGTAACTTATTCCAAGTTCATCTTTAGACTCTTATTGCCTTTGTATTCTTATTGAAGATTTTGGTGAGGCAATGGGGTTAATGGGCCAAGATTGATCCCGTTTTGGTGCTTGATGCCAAAGGGGGAGAAAATAAGGGCCAAAGCAATAAATGGATCAGCTACCACTTGAGAAATTTTGAAAACAGTAGAATAGAGCTTTTGGTTTGTCAAATCTCTTTTGTTGTCTCTTTTGTCAAAAGTTGGCCTCTTGTGGGGAGAAGTGTTGATTATGGGAAAAAGGGGGAGTTTTTGGAATCTTTCCTTTGGAATGACTCTTTATGCTTCAACATGTGTGTTTGACTTAGAGATAGAGATTTGAGTTTGATTTGCAAAAACAAACCAAGTGGTGGCAAAGGATGATCCATATATGCCAAATTGAATCAAAATAAATTTAAGTGTTATTTGAAGTGGTTTTGCACTTGTTCTAGTTGCTTTATGTTGTGTTGGCATAAATCACCAAAAAGGGGGAGATTGAAAGGGAAATGTGCCCTTGGGCCATTTCTAAGTATTTTGGTGATTGAGTGCCAACTCAAGTGCTTAAATGTGAATTTATGCAATGGATGAATAAAGTGCAAATCAAGAGCAAAGGTATGTTTCTAAGTATTAGTACATTGGTTTTGTGTACTAATATACTTGTCTAAGTATTGGAAACAGGAAGAAAAAGAAAAGGAAAAAGGTGGCTGTGTACAGCCAAGGGGCTGTTTCGGTCTGGGGCACCGGACTGTCCGGTGGTGCACCGGACAGTGTCCGGTGCGCCAGGCTGCCTCGGCCGAACAGGCCGCTCTCGGGAATTCGCCGACGGCGTACGGCTAAAATTCACCGGACTGTCCGGTGTGCACCGGACTGTCCGGTGAGCCAACGGTCAGCCGGGCCAACGGTCGGCCGCGCGATCTGCGCGGGACATGTGGCCGAGCCAACGGTCGGGAAGGGGCACCGGACTGTCCGGTGTGCACCGGACATGTCCGGTGCGCCAACGGCTCCCGCATCTGCAACGGTCGACTGCGCTGTTTAAGGAAGGAAATCGGGCACCGGACAGTGTCCGGTGTGCACCGGACTGTCCGGTGCACCCGACGACAGAAGGCAAGTTTGGCCTTCTGGAATTGCTCTCAACGGCTCCTAGCTGCCTTGGGGCTATAAAAGGGACCCCTAGGCGCATGGAGGAGGATACCAAGCAACCTTTGAGCATTCTTGATCATCCACACTCAGTCTTTGCGCATCCGTTTGTTATTCTAAGTGATTCGAGCTCCTTTCTTGTGAGAACTGTGAGATAGTCTTTGAGCTCGATTCTTGGCCGTGTGTGTGCGCATTTTGCTGTGGATTTGTGTGTGTTGCTTCCCTCCCTTACTCCGTATTTCTTTGTGAATCACAAGTGTAAGGGCGAGAGACTCCAAGTTGTGGAGATTCCTTGCAAACGGGAAATTGAAAGGAAAAGCATAACACTGTGGTATTCAAGTTGATCATTGGATCACTTGAGAGGAGTTGAGTGCAACTCTCGTCCGTTGGGACGCCACAACGTGGAGTAGGCAAGTTTTGTACTTGGCCGAACCACGGGATAAATCACTGTGTCTTCTCTGTGTTGAACTCCTTGTGGTTATCATATTGTGCAAGATCTTCTCTTTAGCCACTTGGCATTAACTGTGCTAACACTTAATCAAAGTTTTGTGGCTTAAGTTTTGAAGTTTACAGGATCACCTATTCACCCCCCCCTCTAGGTGCTCTCAGAGAGGAGTCATCGCTTCACCATGGAGGAGTTAGACAACCATCGCTGTAAGCTGCAGGAATCTACGGATGAGGTTATCCGGCTCAAGCAATTGATATCGGCGAAGGATGCTACTATCAAAGAACTCTGTGCTTCCAAGAAATCCATCGCCCAGGAGCTAGAAACCGCTCAGTTGGCTGCCAAGGTTGCTGAAGAAACTTCCATTACTCTGAGAGCCCAGCGCGACAGAGCCATGGATAAGGCCATTCGGGCGGGGCGAATCTTGATGAGGAGACCTGGCGTGGTTGTTCCTGAAGATATAAGAGCTTACGTGAATACTGCTCCTGATTCCTCAAGTCGCCCTTCCTCGTCGGTTGCCCCTGAGAAAGATATCATGAAATAGAGAAATATTTTGTGTGCTTTGAGCGCGCGGTTAGCATGGTCAGACATTTGTTAGAGAACATCAGTTTAGCACTTGAATGATATTGTTATTCTCATATTGTTTCAGAATTCAACAGTACGTAAATTTACAGTAGTAAAATGCTGTGTGATGGTTCTGAAACTTGTTTACGGGATATAGAAGTCATCCCTATATGAGTAGTCGTAAGCGCGTCAGATCGCCTTAAGTTGCCGCTGACTTAAGTCGGTTGCCTTTGTTAATAGGGCATAGTGGTCACCCCGAGTTACGTAAGCGCGAGCATGTTGCACCGGCTTAAGTCGTTGCCGACTTTAGCCGATTGCTCCGTTGGCAGGGCATAGTGGTCACCCTGAGTTAAGTAAGCGCGAGCATGTTGCACCGGCTTAAGTCATTGCCGACTTAAGTCGATTGCTCCGTTAGCAGGGCATAGTGGTCACCCTGAGTTAAGTAAGCGCGAGCATGTTGCACCGGCTTAAGTCGTTGCCGACTTAAGTCGATTGCTCCGTTAGCAGGGCATAGTGGTCACCCTGAGTTAAGTAAGCACGAGCATGTTGCACCGGCTTAAGTCGTTGCCGACTTAAGTCGATTGCTCCGTTAGCAGGGCATAGTGGTCACCCCGAGTTAAGTAAGCGCGAGCACGTTGCACCGGCTTAAGTCGTTGCCGACTTAAGTCGATTGCTCCGTTAGCAGGGCATCGTGGTCACCCTGAGTTAAGTAAGAATGCAAGTCAATCATGAACAAACTGAGTATCTTTGAAGCCTTTTTTATTGATGGCATATTTCCCATTTTACAGAGTACATCGTCGTCCCAATAGCCTTTGAAATACGGCTAGGGATAAAACTTCCTGAGGTGTTCTATATTCCAGGAGTTCCCAATTTCTGTGTCGTCCATCTGAGTGAGACGATATGACCCTGGCCGAGTGACTTCTGCTACTATGAAGGGTCCTTCCCATAAGGGCGATAGCTTGTGTCGTCCCTCCCCCGTTAGAATTCGGCGGAGGACGAGATCTCCTACTGAGAAGGATCGCTGTCGCACGGCCTTGTCATGATAGCGCCTTAGAGTTTGCTGGTACCGTGCTGATTGGATTACTGCATTCAGCCGTTCTTCCTCGAGTATATCGATGTCCTCCATCCTAGTAGCTTCGGCTTCTGCTATGCTTTCGAAGATCAACCTTGGCGCCCCGAACTTGAGATCGGCGGGTAACACTGCCTCCGACCCATAGACCATGAAGAAAGGAGTGTTTCCATGCAGAGCTCGGCTAGGTTGGGTTCTTAGGCTCCAAACGACGTAGGGCAACTCCCTTATCAACTTTCCCGCGAACTTTTCATTTTTATCGAAGACCTTTTTCCTGAGTGCCTCCAGTATCATCCCGTTGGCTCGCTCAACCTGCCCGTTGGCTCTTGGGTGTGCTACAGAAGCATACTTGATCTGAATGCTTTTTTGCTCGCAGAAATCGAAGAACTCTGAACTTGTGAAGTTGGATCCTAGGTCAGTTATGATGTTGTTTGGTATCCCGAATCTGAATATTATGTCTTGTATGAATTCCACGGCCTTAGCTGAGGTTAAAGAAGCAATGGGTTTGAACTCTATCCACTTGGTGAATTTGTCGATTGCTACCAGTACATGAGTGTATCCTCCTTGAGCTTTCTTGAAAGGTCCAATCATATCGAGTCCCCAGCATGCGAAGGGCCAAGTTACTAGTATGATCTGTAGTTGTTGTGCCGGCAGATGTTGTTGCTTCGACAAGTACTGGCAAGCTTCGCACCTCTGAACTAACTCGGCTGCGTCATTCTTCGCTGTTGGCCAATAGAATCCTGACCTGAAGACCTTCTCGACTAGTGTCTTGGATGCTGCGTGTATTCCACATTGCCCGGCATGGACCTCATCCAGAAGTCGCTTCCCAGTAGATGAGAGAATGCACTTCATGAGGACGCCTGATGCACCCCTTCTGTATAATGTCTTCCCAATGAGTGTGTAGTGAGCCGACTGTCTGGCGATACGCTCGGCTGCATTTTTGTCATCTGGCTCCTCTTCATTCTTTATGTACCTGATGATTGGCCTTCTCCAGTCATCAGAGTCTGACTCTGGTTGATTCACGATATTACACTCTTCTACTTGATCTATTGAGATGCTCGGTTGTAGTATTTCTTGCACAAAGACTCCAGGTGGGACCTGAGTTCGACTGGACCCTAGCTTGGACAATACATCGGTTGCCGTGTTCCGATCTCTTTCTACATGATGAAATTCCAGACCCTCAAATTTATCTTCTAGTTTTCGGACGGCAGTGCAGTACTTTCCTATTGAATCGCTTGAACAATCCCATTCTTTGTTTATCTGGCTTATGACTACCAGAGAGTCTTTGTACACCATCAGTCTCTTGATGCCCAATGATATGGCAATGTTCAATCCATGGATCAGAGCTTCATACTCGGCTGCATTGTTGGAGGCTGGAAACAGCAACTGGAGGGCATACTTGAGGTGCTCGCCTCCAGGTGCGGTGAAGAGAATTCCTGCTCCTGCTCCCTGCAGCTTCAGCGAGCCATCAAAATACATTCGCCATACTTCTGCAGTCTCTGGGTTATCTGGTACTTGCTGTTCAGTCCACTCTGATACGAAGTCAACCAACGCTTGAGTTTTGATGGCAGTGCGAGGTCGAAATTCGATGTCATGTGATCCTAGCTCACAGGCCCACTTGGCTATTCGGCCAATGGCTTCCTTGTTGTGAAGAATATCCCCTATTGGAAAACCAGTAACCACTATGACTTTGTGGTCGTCAAAGTAGTGACGTAGCTTGCGGGCAGTTAGAAGTACTACATATAATAGCTTCTGAACTTGAGGATACTTTTTCTTCGAGGGACCCAGAACTTCACTGATGAAGTAAACAGGATGTTGCACTGGGTAGGCATGTCCTTCTTCTGCTCGCTCGACTACCAACGCGGTGCTTACCACGTGAGTCGTGCAAGAGATATACAGTAGCAGATCTTCAGCTGGTTGAGTTGACGTGGCTCGTCGTGGCGGCTTCAGCACTGGTGGTGTCGTCAAGAATTTCTTTAGTGCATCTAGAGCTTCATGTGCTTCTGAAGTCCACTGAAACTTATCCACTTTCTTGAGTAGCTTGTAAAATGGTAAACCTTTTTCTCCCAGCCTGGATATGAATCTGCTCAGAGCTGCCATACATCCAGTAAGTCGCTGAACCTTCTTTTGTGATCGTGGTGCTTCCATTTTCATGATAGCTTCGATCTTATCAGGATTAGCCTCAATTCCCCGGTGGCTGACAATAAATCCGAGTAACTTTCCTGCTGGTACCCCGAAAACACATTTTTCGGGATTAAGCTTCCATCGGTACCGCCGTAGACTGTTGAAAACCAGCTGCAAGTCCTCAATGAAGTTTTCCGAGTTCTCCGTTTTGATTACCACATCATCTACGTAGGCTTCCACACGCTTGCCCCAGTGATCGGCTAAGCATGTTTGAATGGCTCTCTGATAAGTCGCTCCAGCGTTTTTGAGGCCAAACGGCATGGAGGTGTAACAGAAAGCACCAAACGGAGTGATGAACGTTGTTTTTTCTTCGTCTTCCTTCGCTAAGCTAATCTGATGGTATCCGGAATAGCAATCCAGGAAAGATAGCACAGAACATCCAGCGGTAGAGTCTACCACCTGATCTATCCTTGGGAGCCCAAAGGGATCCTTTGGACAATGTTTGTTGAGATCAGTATAGTCGACGCACATGCGCCAATCCACTTTATTCTTTTTGAGTACAAGAACAGGGTTGGCTAACCACTCGGGGTGTAACACCTCTCTAATAAATCCAGCCGCGACCAAGCGAGCTAGCTCGGCGCGAATGGCCTCTCTCTTGTCGGGCGTGAAACAACGTAGTTTTTGTCGGATCGGCCTTGCCTGGGGATAGACCTTCAGTTTGTGCTCGGCCAGTTCTCTTGGGACTCCCGGCATATCCGCAGGTTGCCATGCGAATACGTCTCGGTTATCTTGCAGAAACTGGACGAGCGTGTCTTCCTATTTGTCGTCTAGGCTGGAGCTGATGATGGCAGTCTTGCGTTCATCAGCGAACCCCAGGTTGATCCTTTTAGTTTCTTCAGTCGGCCGCATAGAGGTCGCGGCCTGAGCTTCGTTCGTCGGTGCTGCAAGGTCCTCCTCAGGCTTAGAGTTCGCCTTCGCCGAAGAAGTCGCCGACGGTTTGGTGGTGAGGGCCGCTTGGATGGCCACTCGGAAACACTCTGCGGCGCCTTGGAAGTCAGCGCGCACAGTTATGATTCCTTGTGGTCCTGGCATCTTCAGTATCATGTACGTGTAATGCGGAATGGCCATGAATTTTGCCAATCCCGGCCTCCCGATAATGGCGTTGTACTCGCAGTCGAAGTTCGCCACTTCGAACCTCAGGAACTCGGTCCTGTAGTTATCCGGAGTTCCGAAGGTGATGGGCATGTAGATGTGGCCCAACGGGTATTCTCCTTCAGTCGGCACGATGCCGAAGAAATGAGTGTCGGACTCGTGGAGCTCTTTGAGGTGAACTCCCAAGCCTTGGAGTGTCCGGGAGAAGGTGACGTTGATGCTGCTCCCCCCATCCACCAACACCTTCTTCACCCTGCTCTCTCGGATCACCAGATCGACGAGGAGCGGGTATTTGCCTAGGTGGTCGAAGTTGAGCCATTGATCCGCCCGAGTGAAAGTGATCGGGTGCTCCGACCACCGGTATGGGGCGAGAGGACTGGTGGTCGCCACCAATATCTGGCGATCGTTGAGCTTTTGTTGTCTTCTATTCTCCTGTGATCCGTGTCCGCCGAAGATGACGTTGACCTCCCTGTCAACGCGCGGGAATGCTCCTCCTCCTCCCTCCTCCTGCTGATGGGGTTGTCGTGGTTCTTCTGGCCCTCCCCTCGGCGGAGGAGGAGGCAGAGGTTGGAAGGGTCGGTCGTGCCCGACGGAGTGCTTGAAGTCCCGGCAGTTCCGAAGAGTGTGGCGCATGTCCTTGTGGTACGGACACTGGGCGTCAAGGATGTCGTCCAGCGTGCGCTCGCCTCCGCGAGGTCCTCCCCGGGCGCGAGAGGCTGGCGGTCCGGCGGCGTGTACTTCTTCGCGAGGTCTCTTCTCCCAGCGTTTGTCGGGTTGCTGGTTCGCGTCGCGTCGTGGTGCTGCCAGTGCGGGCTTCGTTCCTCCGATGAGGTCCTGGGCTCGTTCGTCGGCGGTGATGTAGAGGTCGGCTTCACGGAACATCTCCTCGGAGGTAGTCGGCGCCTTCTGCAATATGGCTCGGACGAAGGCCGAGTCATTGGATCCTCTGTAGAAGTCCTCGATCACGGCCGCCTCCGTGACTTCAGGGATACGATTTCTCATGGTCTGGAACCTTTTGAGGTATGACCGGAGATTTTCGTCCCCCGGCGTTTGATGGATTTGAGGTCCCACGGTTGCGCCGGTTTGTCGGAGAGGGACTGGAAATTGGCGATGAAGCGTCGACTGAAGTCGCCTCAGTCGTCGATGCAGTGTCGGGGTAGATGTCGCAGCCATTGCAGCGCGTTTTGCCCGAGGACAATGGGTAAGTACGCGGTCATCACGTCCTCGGACGCCCCGGCGGCCCGAGCAGCGATGGTGTAGACGGCTAGCCAGCCCCCTGGATCCTGCTTAGGTTCATATTTATCGACATTGGATACCTTGAAGTTAGGGGGCCATTGGATGGCCCTAAGGCGTGGAGTAAGAGCAGACACTCCACACGTGTCTTCCTGTCGTCGGGGATGATGTCTGCCCCGGGGAGGGGAGTAGTTGTTGTGGTTCCTCGACCGTTCCCGGGTAGTACCGCCAGTTGAGGCCGTTGTCGACTCAGTTCTGGTGGCCTGGCTCCGAGCTGGGATGCCATGATCCCTGTCGTACTCCTCTCGGCGGCGGATCTCATTTTCATGCCGTCATTCACGCGAAGCATTGATGGAGCTTCGCGCGTCCCGACGGCTGTTGATAGCGTGTCGTAGATCGTTCGGCGGGTGAGCAAGCGGTAGAAGGTGGTTGGCCGCCTGAGTGAACAGTCGTCGATAACCCTCGGCGTTAGGAGTCCGAGGGAGTCCATCAGCTATCCGAGCTAGTACTCCTCCAACTTCACTCGGCGTGTTCATGGCTCGGGCGAAGTCGGGATTCAGGTTGCGCCCGAAGAATGGATTCTCCCGGTGTTGCCTTGCATCTTGCTCGGCTTGCTCCTGGGCCCGGCGGCGATCACGTCGTCGAGAGTTCCTTCGTTCTCTGAAGACGCGTTCCTCCGGAGTTTCTCCTATCTCCGAGACCTCGTCCTGCGAAACAGGTTGCTCTGGATCCCGTTCTCCAGCCTCGTGGTGTCACCGAATGTTTCGGCGTCGGTTTCTCCGTCGGCGGGATTCCCGCTGAGGTGGTTCTTCTCCGGGCGCGGTCGGCTCGTCGTCGGAGACGGGGGGCGACTCCACTCTCCCGATGAAGAGGACGTCGGGGTAGAATGGTATGGCGGTCGTGACGATCTTTTTTCCGTTCTCCTTTGAGGGTGGAGGAACGGAAAGAACAGCTTGCTTTCTCCCGGCTTCTTTTTTCCTTGCAACCTGTGTCCATTCTTTCGTCGGGGAAGTAGACAGTGGAGTTCTCCGGGTCAGCGGGCCCTCGGCCCCTGACTTTCTGAAGGCGATCTTTTTTCGGAAAGCTAGAGGTTGCGCTTCTCCGGTATTTTCGAAGTTTGTTGGAGGAGACTTCTTTTTCGGCGGATCTGCAATGCGGTGTAGAGTTCCCTCTTCATCTGCTATGGATGATATTGTTCCGAAGCAGAATACGGATCTGGGATGGAGGGTGATCTTGCTGTGGAAGGTGACAGTCATTGAGCTAGCTTGGATCGTCGACACACCCCCTACCTGGCGCGCCAGCTGTCGGTGTTTTGGGTCCGACCGCACACCCGGGGTTGCCCCTCAAGGTGTTTTAGGAGTAGGACGGTGTCGCCGACTGTAGCAAAATGGTTCGTGCCAGATGCACGAGGGACAATGGACAGTGTTTACAGGTTCGGGCCGCTTAGAGATGCGTAACACCCTACGTCCTGGTGAGTATGCTTTGTGTAATGGGTTACAAGGTAGTTCTCTAAAGCGAGAACGTGGAGAGTTGAGGTGGATGGCTGAATGATGGGATCGATCCTTTTGAAGGGGTGCCCCCTAGGCCTTATATATTCGACCGTGGGGCAATACACGTGGATATGATAACAATGTGCACCTAAAAGATAGTGAACTGTTTGAGTCTATCTTCCTATGATTCTGCCGACCTATCCTCGCCTGGTTTCGTTGCATGGGGCTCCAGCGCGGGAAAGTCGGATCCTTGTTGTGGTCGCTTGCTCAACGCTGTGGGTCGTCCGGGCTTGCCCCAATCCGGCCTTACGTCAACCTGCTTTACTGATTGTCCCTTCCCAGGCCCACGAAGGAATGGCCTTACGATTTATTGGGCCCTTGGGCCTCTCGTGAGGTCTTTTACCCTTCCAGTGGACCCGGGGGATATCTGTCCCCCACAGTCCCATTCCACCCTTGTGGTCGTTCCATGTTCCATTTAACATAATAATCTTATCTTGAACAATAATTAAACCAACAATATTAATGGAACATGATCATAATTCAATATAATATTAATCCAAAAACCAGGTAGAACAATACCGAGCCTACCCAATAGTTCATTTGTTTGCAGGTGTGGGGTTAACAAAACTAGGGAAACCTATTAGGTCCCATCAAATTAACCTGAGCATGTCCAGGGACTCTTAAGCAAAATTGTTATGGCAACCTATGTAATCAGCTCTGGGTCGTCCGATCGTTGAGCCATAGCCTAGATCTGACTAATGAACTGTTACTTTAAAGATTTAATCACAGCCATCAGCGGTCAGATCCATGGTTCTGATTTAAAAACTGAAGATGTATCCATAATCTAATCTACATCGTTCGTTATGATCAAAAGGCACATGTGTGCCTTCCCACTCCACGGCTAGGGACGACTGCGCGCTCACCAGCCGCGGCGGTGATCCCACCGGCACCCAACACCCCCTCGGCCACTGATGCTTCGAATCACCAACAAGTTAGAGGCTACACACTAAAGAGAACAAGGCGAACCTGAAGGTAGGGTCTCTCCTGTGCTAGAGGCGATGACGGGCCCTAGCCACGACACGCTATATGGTGGAGGAGGAAGGACACCGGTGAGAAATTCTGCTAGCCCCAAGCGCATGCGCTTCCTCCAACTTGAACTCCTAGGTTCTACGCCTCCTGGCGAACCTCTCTCTCTAGCTTCAGAGCTCTCAACGTCGACTCTCTAGGCAATACATACCACATATGTACAACTCCCATCATGTGCACCTCGAATCCAACTAGAGGAGCATACCAATGCCTCCACCATAGAAGGGCTTAGAGAGTACGATAATCATCTAGAGTTTGACCACTAGCGCTAAAAGTAGACTCAGAAGACACAGAGGTAGCTGGAACAGTTAAGAACTTCTTTGCCATCCTCGACACCACTGGAAATCTATGTGAGTTCACCTTCCACCAGTTAAGCAAATCAAACTCCTTGTCAGCTAAACTCACATTTGTTTCATCCAAATAGATGAGCAACTCACTCTTTGATGGTTTCGCTTCAGTAGATGATAAGTATGACTAAAACTCACATGAAGCAGAAGGCAAACTGCATGATCTATCTATGGTCAACGATGAAGATGCACTAGGCTTGCTTTGAGCAGCTTTTCTCTCTCTATGTTGCATCTCATTGTCTTCAAACAACTTTTCTAATTCACCTCTAACTTCTTCTATCTCAATACCAACTTGGTATGTATCAAAAATCTTACCAAAGCACCACTCAATATATCTCATCTTATACCTTGGATCTAGGATAGTAGTAATGACCATAACATTGTTCTTTTCTTCCCAATACTTATTGAATTTCTCCATCATTGCATTACCCATTTTTCTCATATTTAAATTAGTAGAACCCATTGCTGATCTCAATGCAATTTTGACATCCACAATGTGAGGATAGAATAGGTTTGCAGTGGGGTAAGAAGAAGCTGACAATGCAGTGGTTACTTTAGCTAGAGAGGCTAGAATTAGCTCAATTGCAACAAACAAATCCCATTCTTCAGTTGTAGGTTCCCACTTATAGTTCAAATCTGAATCAGCATATGTCTTAATAGCTTCTTTGAAAGCTATACTAGTGTGCAACATCTTGTATGTTGAACCCCACCTAGTTGACACATCAAGTCTCATCCCTTCTCCAATTTGCAATGCAAGAGATCTACATATCTCTACAAATTTATGCATGCGAGATGGAGACTTCTTAAGGTACTTGACTGTTAACCTTAAGTTTTCTATCAAAGAAGCTAATGCAGTTATTCCATCATTGACAACCAAATTGATGATATGTGCACAACAACGGACATGAAAGTATTTTGCAATGAAAGCATTCCCCTGTCTAGCTACAAATCTAGCCCTCAAACCCCGTATAGCACTATCATTGTTTGCAGCATTATCTAGAGTGAAGGAAACAATCTTATCTTCTATTTTCCATGCAGTAACACATTCATAAGCAGCCTGTCCTATCACATATCCTTTGTGTGGAGGGTCTAACTCAAAAAAGTTCAGCACACGATATTGCATTTTCCAATCTTTATCAATGTAATGTGCAACCAAACACATATAGGACAATGTTTGATTAGATGTCCACAAATCAGTGGTTAAGGAAATGAAATCCACACCTTTAAGGACCTTTGCTAATGATTCCTTTTCAGACTCATAAATCTTTAAACATTCAGCTCTTATGGTCTTCCTACCAACAAATTCATACAATAGATTCATATACTTCATGAGAATATTAAACTATGTGTGCTCAACCATTCTAAATGGGTACTCATGAACTATGATCATTTTGGTAATTAGTTTTTTTACTCGCTCATGATTATAATCTTTAGGTGATGAGATAGTAGGGAGACCAGATCCAGATTCACCTATCGTTGAAGGAGCAAAGTTCAATAGAGACTGATCAAGCTTTTGTTCGATATGCTTTTGATACTTGTCACAGTTCTTCATATGCCTCGATAATGTCGTTGTTGTTGACCCTTGTGCATAACTATAAAGCTTTTTACAATATTTGCACTTTGCCTTTAGTAATGGATTCTCCTTATCAACCGGGTTTGGCAAATTCACCTTATCAAAAACCTCCCAAACCTTGGATTTGCCTTTGCTGCCCCCCTCAACCTTAACTGGTTTATTCACCCCTTTACGCCTTTTCTTGACTCTATTCACATCTCCCCCACCATCAGATTCATCAACTCTAACAACATCGACATCTTTCCCACCTAGCTCCGTCATCTCATCCTCAGACATTTCATCATTCTTGTCAAAGGAGTTGCTCTCTGAATCAGCCTCATCTCTTTCACTCCTCCCTTTCCCTTCCGCAGTTGAATGGAATGTTAAGGATTCCATCACTTAACAATCTGCAAACAATACCAAGAAAGTGAATAACAAATGTGTCACTTAGCAATGACAGTGAATAACAGTGAATTACAAAGTGTCGCTTTTGAATAACAGTGAATAACAGTGAACACAGCTGGCCTGGCTCGTAGCAGAAGCAGACTAGTAGGGCAGTAGGCTACCAGACTTCGCAGGCTTGAGTGCTTGACCGGACTTGGAAGCATGAGTGCTTACACAACGAATGGAAGGAAGTAGAAGTCCGGCGGGCGGCGGCTGGCCTGCTATGCGGTGTCGCGGTGGGCGGTCCGGCGGTGGCACCAAAGGCAAATTCAAGGCGGTGCAGTGCAGGTCTGCTACGATTCTACGAACAAAAGTACAGAACTACGGAAGGAAGTAGAACCTGGCTTGGCGCTTGGGCTTGTCTGTCGGCGACTCGGGGCGGCGCTTGGCGATTTCCGACGGTGACTCGGCGAGCGGCTAGCGCTCGGCGCTTGGGAGTTGGGCTTGGCCGTCGGGCTCGGGCATTTGGCGTTGGCGACGATGGTGACTCGGCGAGCGGGCGAGGGGCCGATAGCCGAGGGCGACTGGGCGCGCGAGACGATCGACGACGTGAGATGGTTGTGCGACTGCGAGGGCTGTGTGCATGTGTCCAAAGTCCAAACCCTAGCAGGGGCTGCCGGGCTGTGTCGTGGTGGCCTGGACGCCTGGTGCCCTGGTGAACTGGTCTGTCTGGTGGCTGGTCCGCCGGGGGTTCAAGACGTCATGGGCTCATGGCCCATCTGCGCCGATCTGCCCTGAGCCTCAGCTCGCGAGCCAGACGAGCTAGCTCGGCTCGGCTCGACGCTCCAACGAGCTTGCAGAACAGGCTCGGCTCGGCTCGGTCTGAGCTCGAGAGCCACTGCGAGCCGAGCCGAGCCGCGATGAGCTCGAGCTGGCTCGCGAGCCACGAGCTAATTTTTCAGCCCTATTTTGGCCACGCGGGTCCCGGCCAAGGTAAGGTAAGGTGAGTTTCTTTTTTTTGTTTTGTTTTTCCTTTTTCTTTGTTTTCTGTATTCATTTTCCAGATTTTCAAATCAGATTAAATTTAAATTTTATAATTACATTTAAATAGAGTCCAAACTTCTAGTTCGTTTAAATGCACAAACAAAATCTCAGTATAGATGCAAAGTTTAGTTTTAATTATCTATTTATTACCTTAGCTAAGCGAAGGCTTTTAAATATGCAAGTTATACAAAAAAAATGTTACTTTAAGAACAATAAATCCTAGAGTATAACTTTTATTAAGAGATGTTTTTTAACTTAAACAAAATATATGGTTAAACAAAAGGGGTGACCAAATCCATGTAGGGATTCGTTTATTTAATTCTCGTTAGAGAACATATTTATTCTAGGTGATGTAACCTTAAAGGTAAGTAAAATCTTTATTGAAAGATATTCTAATGCAAAACTTTTGGAGAATTCTACCAATTCCCAGAATAAGATTTTGAGGTGTTATAAATTCTACCTCTCTTAAAAATAATCTTGTCCTCGAGATTAGTAAGAAAAGGGATGTGTAAGGTTTTTATATTGAACAACTAAATAATTAATTTTAGAGAAGCCACGACACGTGAGAATGACTAACCGATATCACATTTATATTGAGAAAGTATTAATTCAAAAATCATTTGAGTTGGCATTAATCATATTAACGCGTATTTATAAAAGCGTGAATTAAAATTGAACACATTTTCTTGCTTTGGTTGTGTTGTCACCAATCACCCAAAAGGGGGAGATTGTAAGTGATAGTCGCCTAGAGGGGGGGTGAATAGGGCGAAACTGAAATTTACAAATATAAACACAACTACAAGTCGGGTTAGCGTTAGAAATAAAAACGAGTCCGCAAGAGAGGGTGCAAAACAAATCGCAAGCGAATAATGAAGTGAGACACACGGATTTGTTTTACCGAGGTTCGGTTCTCTCAAACCTACTCCCCGTTGAGGAGGCCACAAAGGTCGGGTCTCTTTCAACCCTTACCCTCTCTCAAACGGTCCCTCGGACCGAGTGAGCTTTCTCTTCTCAAATCAACCGGGAGCAAAACCTCCCCGCAAGGACCACCACACAATTGGTGTCTCTTGCCTCGGTTACAAGTGAGTATTGAACACAAGAAAGAATGAAGGAGAGAAAGCAATCCAAGCGCAAGAGCTCAAATGAACACGGCAAATCACTCTCACTAGTCACTAAGGCTTTGTGTGGAATTGGAGAGGATTTGATCACTTTGGGTGTGTCTAGAATTGAATGCCTAGCTCTTGTAAGTGGTTGAGAAGTGGAAAACTTGGATGCAATGAATGGTGGGGTGGTTGGGGTATTTATAGCCCCAACCACCAACTTGACTGTTGGTGGAGGCCGTCTGTTCGATGGCGCACCGGACAGTCCGGTGCACACCGGACATGTCCGGTGCCCCCGCCACGTCATCAGTGCCGTTGGAAATTGACCGTTGGAGTTCTGACTTCTGGGCCCGCCTCGATGTCCGGTGGCGCACCGGACATGCACTGTTCACTGTCCGGTGCGCCGGCATGGGCGACTCAGACTTCTGCGCGCGCTGCGCGCGCATTAAATGCCGTCGCAGGTAGCCGTTGGCGCGAAGTAGTCGTTGCTCCGAGAACGCACCGGACAGTCAGGTGCACACCGGACATGTCCGGTGAATTATAGCGGAGCAGCCTTCGCGAATTCCCGAGACTGGCGAGTTCCGGAGCCGTGCCTTCTTCGGAGCACCGGACACTGTCCGGTGTACAAAGGACAGTCCGGTGAAGTATAGCGTGCCGGCTCCAGGAAAATCCCGAGGCTGAGGAGTTCAGCGCGAGTCCTCCTGGTGCACCGGACCCTGTCCGGTGCGCCACCGGACAGTCCGGTGCGCCAGACCAGGGAGTCTTCCGGGATGCCTTTAGCTCTTTATTTGAACCCAACTTTGGTCTTTTTAATTGGCTTGTTGTGAACCTTTGACACCTGTATAACTTATACACTAGAGCAAACTAGTTAGTCCAAAGATTTGTGTTGGGCAATTCAACCACCAAAATTATATAGGAACTAGGTGTAAGCCTAATTCCCTTTCAATCTCCCCCTTTTTGGTGATTGATGCCAACACAAACCAAAGCAAATATAGAAGTGCATAATTGAACTAGTTTGCATAATGTAAGTGCAAAGGTTGCTTGGAATTGAGCCAATATAAATACTTACAAGATATGCATGGATTGTTTCTTCATTTTTAACATTTTGGACCACGCTTGCACCACATGTTTTGTTTTTGCAAAATCTTTTGTAAATCTTTTCAAAGTTCTTTTGCAAATAGTCAAAGGTAAATGAATAAGAGTTTGCAAAGCATTTTCAAGTTTTGAAATTTTCTCCCCCTGTTTCAAATGCTTTTCCTTTGACTAAACAAAACTCCCCCTAAATGAAATCCTCCTCTTAGTGTTCAAGAGGGTTTTAAGATATTGATTTTTGAAATACTACTTATGCCCTCTTTTGAACACAAGAAGATACCAAATTGACAATTGAAAATTATATTTTAAAATTAGGTGGTGGTGCGGTCCTTTTGCTTTGGGCTCATACTTTCTCCCCCTTTGGCATGAATCGCCAAAAACGGGATCATTAGAGCCCTTAGAATTCATTTCTCCTCCTTTGGGCATAAATAAATGAGTGAAGATTATACCAAAGTAGGAGTCCTTTTGTTTTGCTCTCTCCCCCAAAGATAGAGAGCGGCTCGGAGTGTCGGCGAAGGATGAGTTACGGAGTGGAAGCCTTTGTCTTCGCCGAAGACTCCAATTCCCTTTCAATACACCTATGACTTGGTTTGAAATAGACTTGAAAGCACATTAGTCATAGCATATGAAAGAGACATGATCAAAGGTATTTTCATGAGCTATGTGCAAAGTTAGCAAAAGAAATTTCTAGAATCAAGAATATTGAGCTCATGCCTAAGTTTGGTAAAAGTTTGTTCATCAAGTGGTTTGGTAAAGATATCGGCTAATTGATCTTTAGTATTAATGTATGCAATCTCGATATCCCCCTTTTGTTGGTGATCCCTAAGAAAATGATACCGAATGGCTATGTGTTTAGTGCGGCTATGCTCGACGGGATTGTCGGCCATTTTGATTGCACTCTCATTATCACATAGCAAAGGGACTTTGGTTAATTTGTAACCGTAGTCCCGCAGGGTTTGCCTCATCCAAAGCAATTGTGCGCAACAATGACCTGCGGCAATGTACTCGGCTTCGGCGGTTGAAAGAGCGACCGAATTTTGCTTCTTTGAAGCCCAAGACACCAAGGATCTTCCCAAGAACTGGCAAGTCCCGGATGTGCTCTTTCTATTAATCTTACACCCCGCCCAATCGGCATCCGAATAACCAATCAAATCAAATGTGGATCCCCGAGGGTACCAAAGCCCAAACTTAGGAGTATAAGCCAAATATCTCAAGATTCGTTTTACGGCCGTAAGGTGGGATTCCTTAGGGTCGGATTGGAATCTTGCACACATGCATACGGAAAGCATAATATCCGGTCGAGATGCACATAAATAGAGTAAAGAACCTATCATTGACCGGTATACCTTTTGATCCACGGACTTACCTCCCGTGTCGAGGTCGAGATGCCCATTGGTTCCCATGGGTGTCTTGATGGGCTTGGCATCCTTCATCCCAAACTTGCTTAGAATATCTTGAGTATACTTCGTTTGGCTTAGGAAGGTGCCCTCTTGGAGTTGCTTCACTTGAAATCCTAAGAAGTACTTCAACTCCCCCATCATAGACATCTCGAACTTTTGTGTCATGATCCTACTAAATTCTTCACATGTAGACTCGTTAGTAGACCCAAATATGATATCATCGACATAAATTTGGCATACAAACAAGTCATTTTCAAGAGTTTTAGTGAATAAAGTAGGATCGGCCTTTCCGACTTTGAAGCCATTAGCAATAAGGAAATCTCTAAGGCATTCATACCATGCTCTTGGGGCTTGCTTAAGCCCATAAAGCGCCTTAGAGAGTTTATAGACATGGTTAGGGTACTCACTATCTTCAAAGCCGGGAGGTTGCTCAACATAGACCTCTTCCTTGATTGGTCCATTGAGGAAGGCACTTTTCACGTCCATTTGATAAAGCTTAAAGCCATGGTAAGTAGCATAGGCCAATAATATGCGAATTGACTCAAGCCTAGCTACGGGTGCATAGGTTTCACCGAAATCCAAACCTTCGACTTGGGAGTATCCCTTGGCCACAAGTCGAGCTTTGTTCCTTGTCACCACACCATGCTCGTCTTGCTTGTTGCGGAAGACCCATTTGGTTCCTACAACATTTTGGTTAGGACGTGGAACTAAATGCCATACCTCATTCCTAGTGAAGTTGTTGAGCTCCTCTTGCATCGCCACCACCCAATCTGAATCTTGAAGTGCTTCCTCTACCCTGTGTGGCTCAATAGAGGAAACAAAGGAGTAATGCTCACAAAAATGTGCAACACGAGATCTAGTGGTTACCCCCTTATGAATGTCGCCGAGGATGGTGTCGACGGGGTGATCTCGTTGAATTGCTTGGTGGACTCTTGGGTGTGGCGGCCTTGGTTCTTGCTCATCCTCCTTTTCTTGATCATTTGCATCTCCCCCTTGATCATTGCCATTATCTTGAGGTGGCTCATCTTCTTGATCTTGCCCTTCATCAACTTGAGCCTCATCCTCATTTTGAGTTGGTGGAGATGCTTGCGTGGAGGAGGATGGTTGATCTTGTGCTTTTGGAGGCTCTTCGGATTCCTTAGGACACACATTCCCGATGGACATGTTCCTTAGCGCGATGCACGGAGCCTCTTCATCACCTATCTCATCAAGATCAACTTGCTCTACTTGAGAGCCGTTAGTCTCATCAAACACAACGTCACATGAGACTTCAACTAGTCCAGTGGACTTGTTAAAGACCCTATATGCCCTTGTGTTTGAGTCATAACCAAGTAAAAAGCCTTCTACAGTTTTAGGAGCAAATTTAGATTTTTTACCTCTTTTAACAAGAATAAAGCATTTGCTACCAAAAACTCTAAAATATGAAATGTTGGGCTTTTTACCGGTTAGGAGTTCATAGGATGTCTTCTTGAGGATTCGGTGTAGATATAACCGGTTGATGGCGTAGCAGGCGGTGTTGATCGCCTCGGCCCAAAACCGATCCGAAGTCTTGTACTCATCAAGCATGGTTCTTGCCATGTCCAATAGAGTTCGATTCTTCCTCTCAACTACACCATTTTGTTGTGGCGTGTAGGGAGAAGAGAACTCATGCTTGATGCCCTCCTCCTCAAGGAAACCTTCAATTTGTGAGTTCTTGAACTCCGTCCCGTTGTCGCTTCTAATTTTCTTGATCCTTAAGCCGAACTCATTTTGAGCCCGTCTCAAGAATCCCTTTAAGGTCTCTTGGGTTTGAGATTTTTCCTGTAAAAAGAATACCCAAGTGAAGCGAGAATAATCATCCACTATTACAAGACAATACTTACTCCCGCCGATGCTTATGTAAGCAATCGGGCCGAATAGATCCATGTGGAGTAGCTCAAGCGGCCTGTCGGTCGTCATGATGTTCTTGTGTGGATGATGGGCACCAACTTGCTTCCCTGCTAGGCATGCGCTACAAATCCTGTCTTTCTCAAAATGAACATTTGTTAATCCTAAAATGTGCTCTCCCTTTAGAAGCTTATGAAGATTCTTCATCCCAACATGGGCTAGTCGGCGGTGCCAGAGCCAACCCATGTTAGTCTTAGCAATTAAGCATGTGTCGAGTTCAGCTCTATCAAAATCTACTAAGTATAGCTGACTCTCTAACACACCCTTAAATGCTATTGAATCATCACTTCTTCTAAAGACAGTGACACCTACATCAGTAAAGAGACAGTTGTAGCCCATTTTGCATAATTGAGATACGGAAAGCAAATTGTAGTCTAATGAATTTACAAGAAAAACATTTGAAATAGAATGGTCAGGAGATATAGCAATTTTACCAAGAACTTTGACCAAACCTTGATTTCCATCCCCGAATGTGATCGCTCTTTGGGGATATTGGTTTTTCTCAAATGAGGAGAACATCTTTTTCTCCCCTGTCATGTGGTTTGTGCACCCGCTGTCGAGTATCCAACTTGAGCCCCCGGATGCATAAACCTACAAAACAAATTTAGTTCTTGACTTTAGGTACCCAAACGGTTTTGGGTCCTTTGGCATTAGAAACAAGAACTTTGGGTACCCAAACACAAGTCTTGGAACCCTTGTGTTTGCCCCCAACAAACTTGGCAACTACTTTGCCGGATTTGTTAGTCAACACATAAGATGCATCAAAAGTTTTAAATGAAATGCTATGATCATTTGAAGCAATAGGAGTTTTCTTTCTAGGCAACTTGGCACGGGTTGGTTGCCTAGAGCTAGATGTCTCACCCTTATACATAAAAGCATGGTTAGGGCCAGAGTGAGACTTCCTAGAATGAGTTCTCCTAATTTTGCTCTCGGGATAACCGGCAGGGTATAAAATGTAACCCTCGTTATCCTGAGGCATGGGAGCCTTGCCCTTAACAAAGTTGGACAATCTTTTAGGAGGGGCACTAAGTTTGACATTGTCTCCCCTTTGGAAGCCAATGCCATCCTTGATGCCCGGGCGTCTCCCATTATAGAGCATACTTCTAGCAAATTTAAACTTTTCATTTTCTAAGTTATGCTCGGCAATTTTAGCATCTAATTTTGCTATATGATCATTTTGTTGTTTAATTAAAGCCATGTGATCATGAATAGCATTAATATCAACATCTCTACATCTAGTACAAATAGGAGTGTGCTCAACGGTAGATGTAGAGGGTTTGCATAAATTAAGTTCAACAATCTTAGCACGCAAGATATCATTATTATCTCTAAGATCGGAAATTGTAACATTGCAAACATCTAGTTCTTTAGCCTTAGCAATTAAATTTTCATTTTCTACTCTAAGGCTAGCAAGAGAAATGTTCAATTCTTCAATCCTAGCAAGCAAATCATCATTATTATTTCTAGGATTGGGAATTGAAACATTACAAACATGTGAATCAACCTTAGCATTTAAACTAGCATTTTCATTCCTAAGGTTGTCAATCATCTCACGGCAAGTGCTTAGCTCACTAGATAGTTTTTGACATTTTTCTACTTCTAGAGCATAAGCATTTTTAACCTTAACATGTTTTTTTATTTTCCTTGATTAGGAAGTCCTCTTGGGAGTCCAAGAGATCATCCTTCTCATGGATGGCACTAATTAGTTCATTTAATTTGGAACAATTGGATCTATACCATTAAAAGATCCAAATTTTAGATATATACCATAGACCCCACATGTCATTGACTCATGTGGACCCACATGTAAGTGAGATAGCAATGGTATGGATCCAAAGTGGTGATCTTTTAATGGTATGGATCCAAATTTCCCTTTAATTTTTCCTTTTGTTCCATGTTAAGGTTGGCAAAAAGGGTACGCAAATTATCTTCCTCATCACTAGCATTATCCTCATCACTAGAGGTTTCATATTTAGTGGAGGATCTTGATTTTACCTTCTTTTTGCCGTCCTTTGCCATGAGGCATTTGTGGCCGACATTGGGGAAGAGGAGTCCCTTGGTGACGGCGATGTTGGCGGCGTCCTCATCGTCGGAGGAGTCGCTAGAGCTTTCGTCGGAGTCCCACTCCCGACAAACATGGGCATCGCCGCCCCTTTTCTTGTAGTACTTCTTCTTTTCTCTCCTCTTGCCCTTCTTGTCGTTATCCCTGTCACTGTCACTTGATAATGGACATTTAGCAATAAAGTGACCGGGCTTACCACACTTGTAGCAAACCTTCTTGGAGCGGGACTTGTAGTCTTTCCCTCTCCTTTGCTTGAGGATTTGGCGAAAGCTCTTGATGATGAGCGCCATTTCCTCATTGTCGAGCTTGGAGGTGTCTATTGGTTGTCGACTTGGTGTAGATTCCTCCTTCTTTTCCTCCGTCGCCTTGAATGCGACGGGTTGAGCTTCGGATGTGGAGGGATCATCAAGCTCGTTGATCTTCCTCGAGCCTTCGATCATGCACTCAAAACTTACAAAATTCCCGATAACTTCCTCGGGGGTCATTTTAGTATATCTAGGATTACCACGAATTAATTGAACTTGAGTGGGGTTAAGGAAAATGAGAGATCTTAGAATAACCTTAACCATTTCATGGTCGTCCCACTTCTTGCTCCCGAGGTTGCACACTTGGTTTACCAAGGTCTTGAGCCGGTTGTACATGTGTTGTGGCTCTTCCCCTTTGCGAAGCCGGAACCGACCGAGCTCCCCCTCGATCGTTTCCCGCTTGGTGATCTTTGTGAGCTCATCTCCCTCGTGCGCGGTTTTGAGTACATCCCAAACCTCCTTGGCGCTCTTCAACCCTTGAACTTTGTTATACTCCTCTCTACTTAAAGAGGCGAGGAGTATTGTTGTTGCTTGTGAGTTGAAGTGCTCGATTTGGGCCACCTCATCCTCATCATAGTCTTCATCCCCTACGGACGGTACCTGTGTACCAAACTCAACAACATCCCATATACTTTTGTGGAGCGAGGTTAGATGAAATCGCATTAAGTCACTCCACCTAGCGTAATCCTCACCATCAAAAGTTGGTGGTTTGCCTAATGGGACGAAAAGTAAAGGTGTATGTTTAGAAATGCGAGGGTAACGTAGGGGAATCTTACTATACTTCTTGCGCTCTTGGCGCTTAGAAGTGACGGATGCCGCGTCGGAGCCGGAGGTGGATGCCGATGAAGAATCGGTCTCGTAGTAGACCACCTTCCTCATCCTTTTCTTCTTGTCCCCACTCCGATGCGGCTTGTGGGAAGAAGATTTTTCCTTCTTCTCTTTGTGATGAGAAGAAGATTTCTTCTCCTTCCCTTTGTTGGAGGAGCTCTTCTTCTTCTCCTTCCTCTTGGTGCGGGACTCTTCCGATGAAGTGCTCCCGTGGCTTGTAGTGGGCTTTTCGCCGGTCTCCATCTCCTTCTTGGCGTGTTCTCCCGACATCACTTCGAGCGGTTAGGCTCTAATGAAGCACCGGGCTCTGATACCAATTGATAGTCGCCTAGAGGGGGGGTGAATAGGGCGAAACTGAAATTTACAAATATAAACACAACTACAAGCCGGGTTAGCGTTAGAAATAAAAACGAGTCCGCAAGAGAGGGTGCAAAACAAATCGCAAGCGAATAATGAAGTGAGACACACGGATTTGTTTTACCGAGGTTCGGTTCTCTCAAACCTACTCCCCGTTGAGGAGGCCACAAAGGCCGGGTCTCTTTCAACCCTTACCCTCTCTCAAACGGTCCCTCGGACCGAGTGAGCTTTCTCTTCTCAAATCAACCGGGAGCAAAACCTCCCCGCAAGGACCACCACACAATTGGTGTCTCTTGCCTCGGTTACAAGTGAGTATTGAACACAAGAAAGAATGAAGGAGAGAAAGCAATCCAAGCGCAAGAGCTCAAATGAACACGGCAAATCACTCTCACTAGTCACTAAGGCTTTGTGTGGAATTGGAGAGGATTTGATCACTTTGGGTGTGTCTAGAATTGAATGCCTAGCTCTTGTAAGTGGTTGAGAAGTGGAAAACTTGGATGCAATGAATGGTGGGGTGGTTGGGGTATTTATAGCCCCAACCACCAACTTGACCGTTGGTGGAGGCCGTCTGTTCGATGGCGCACCGGACATGTCCGGTGCCCCCTCCACGTCATCAGTGCCGTTGGAAATTGACCGTTGGAGTTCTGACTTCTGGGCCCGCCTCGATGTCCGGTGGCGCACCGGACATGCACTGTTCACTGTCCGGTGCGCCGGCATGGGCGACTCAGACTTCTGCGCGCGCTGCGCGCGCATTAAATGCCGTCGCAGGTAGCCGTTGGCGCGAAGTAGCCGTTGCTCCGAGAACGCACCGGACATGTCCGGTGAATTATAGCGGAGCAGCCTTCGCGAATTCCCGAGACTGGCGAGTTCCGGAGCCGTGCCTTCTTCGGAGCACCGGACACTGTCCGGTGTACACCGGACAGTCCGGTGAATTATAGCGTGCCGGCTCCAGGAAAATCCCGAGGCTGAGGAGTTCAGCGCGAGTCCTCCTGGTGCACCGGACCCTGTCCGGTGCGCCACTGGACAGTCCGGTGCGCCAGACCAGGGAGTCTTCCGGGATGCCTTTAGCTCTTTATTTGAACCCAACTTTGGTCTTTTTAATTGGCTTGTTGTGAACCTTTGACACTTGTATAACTTATACACTAGAGCAAACTAGTTAGTCCAAAGATTTGTGTTGGGCAATTCAACCACCAAAATTATATAGGAACTAGGTGTAAGCCTAATTCCCTTTCAGTAAGCAAAATAGACCCCGATCCATTTGGCTAAGTGATTTTAGTGTTTGATGAACAACATAACCAGTGAACTAATGTTTTCCAAGTATTTGTGTTTTGTAGTTCACAGGATGCAGAGTCGATTGGACTGAGACTCTAAGGATGCAACACATGAAAAGAAGACCTAAAGACACCTAGAAGACCTTTAATGAAGATCTACAAGTATCAAGCAAAGTCCAAGATGCAAAGAAGAACTGGCCATGGGTGGATGATCTGCCCTCCCTGGGCGGACGGTCCGGAGGGTCAACAGAAGATCCGGTGCACACCACGAATGATCCGGTGCACCAACAGCTAGTCTCCAACGACTAGTACACATGACGACTCAGAGAGTCAGATACAGATGATCCAGTGCTAGGACCGGATGGTCCGATGTACCTAGCTGCAGCGCTCGAACGACTAGTTCAACGGCTAGTTTGTATGGACGGTCTGGTGTGCCGCAGAAGGCTACAGTTAGTTCTCCAACGACTATTTCAGTTTGGGGTCCTATATATACTCCACCCTACCAGCCATTTGAGAGTGTGGGAGCCCAAGCAACATACCAACACATGTGATACACATATCCAAGGCTTCAAACACCCAAGTGCTTAATAGAATCACTCAGTGATTGGCGTAGGTGCTTTGCGAAGTGCTTAGGTTAGTTGTACTGCTTATGCGCTTACTCTAGGTTGTTCCTAGTTAGTTGAGTGAGTTTAGAAAGACCCACAAAACCCTCGTCTATTGCACGCGCCATTGTAATTTTACCGAGTGGGACGAGTCTTGCAAGACCGCATCAACCGCATTTGTGCCACCGTCGTTTACTAGAGGGAATGAGGCTCGTGGTGATTCAACTAGAAGATCGATGTGGAGACGGTGGGGAGCGTCCGAGATGAGCCAGAAGCGGAGAACCACTTGCGCATGGAAAAGGCTCGCGGCTCTCTATGGAGTTACTTGTCCATGGTGCTGGGCCCTCGTGTGGGGCTACCCTTTGCGTAGGGGCACCAACGAGGATTAGTCGGGACCTTGAGTGATTCCGGATACCTCAGTAAAAATATCGGCGTCGTCCACGAGAGTTTGCATCTCTACCTTTGTCTTTAGCTTCCGCATTTACACTCTGTACTTAAGTTTTAATTTTTACTATTCTTAGTTTATAATATATAGGATTGTAAATTAGGTTGCATAACTCCTTTTGTAGTATAGATAGCAACACTTAGAGAAAACCTAGCTTGCACATTATTGCTCAGTTATTAGCGTAGGTTTTGGTTAAGAAAATTACTTGTGGCCTAGTTTAGCGCGAGATTTTAGAAGTCCTAATTCACCCCTCTTAGTTAGGCATATGTGTGCCTTTTGAAAGGGAAATGTGCCCTTGGGCAATTTCTATAAGTATTTTGGTGATTAGATGTCCAACACATTATTTGAGTACTTATGTGCTAAATATGTGAAAGGTGCAAATCAAAGTAAAAGGTACATTTCTAGACTTAGTACATTGTTTTTGTGAACTAACATTGTGTGTCTAAGTGCTAGAAACAGTGTCGAAAAGAGAGGAATCAGATTGCAAAAGACTTGGCTGTGAGCAGCCAAACTTCAGCTTAGTCTAGCACACCGGACTGTGTCCAGTGGTGCACCGGACAATGTCTGGTGCGCCAGGCTGGTCCGCAGTGAACTTGCCGCTCTCGGGATTCGACGGCGGCATACGACTATAATTCACCGGACTGTCCGGTGAGCCAACGGTCGTCAGCGCAACGGTCGGCCGCGCAATCCGCTGGCGACACATGGCTGCTCCAACAGTCAGATGGGTGCACCGGACAGTGTCCGGTGCGCCATCTGGCCCAAAGGAGCAACAGTCGACTCTGCCCGAATTGGAACGAAATCGTGCACCGGACAAGCTACAGTGGTTGTCCGGTGGCGCACTGGACTGTCCGGTGTGTCACTCGACAGAAGGCAAGGATAGCCTTCCTTGTTGGCCTCTAACGGCTCCTAGCTGCCTTGGGGCTATAAAAGGGACCCCTAGGCATATGGAGGAGTTACCCAAGCATTCACTAAGCATTCTAAAACTCTCACACTCCGCCTCTGCGCATTTGATCAATTGTGTTAGTGATTTGAGCTTCGTTCGAGTTGTGAACTCTCTGTGCTACGTTTCGAGCTCAAGTCTTGGCTTGTGTGCGTGTGTGTGATGCATATTTGTGTGTTGTGTGTGTTGCTCTCCTAGCCTTACTCTTGTACCTTCTTTGTGATCTTTATTGTAAGGGCGAGAGGCTCCAACTTGTGGAGATTCCTCACAAACGGGAGAAAGACTATAAGTAAGAAAGCCATGGTATTCAAGTTGACCATTGGATCGCTTGAAAGGGGTTGAGTGCAATCCTCGTCCATTAGGACGCCACAATGTGGAAGTAGGCAAGTGTTACTTGGCCGAACCACGGGATAAAAATCGTGTGTCTCTTGTGTTGCTCCTCTCTGTGATTATTTGTGTTCGCACGAGCTCGCCTCATAGACTTGATTAACTTGCGCTAATATCTCTTTAATCAAGCTTGTTGGAATTTAGTGTTGAATTTTACAGGATCACCTATTCACCCCCCCCCCTCTAGGTGCTCTCAATTGGTATCGGAGTCGTTCTCTTCATCTAAGGGACTAATCGCCCGAAGAGATGGATCCTAAGGGAAATGGGATGGTGGTCAACGACAAGGAGGAGTCCATCTTCAACGAGCCAAGAGATGACAAGCCCACCGACTCAGGCTCGAGTCAAAAGAAGAAGGACGGGAAGAAGAAGAGGCGCATCAAGAAGATCATCTACTACGATAGCGATGCATCTTCTTCTTCACCAAGAGACGACGACGATGATGATTCTTTGTCAAAGAAAAAGACGGTTAATCAAAACTATTCCTTTGATTATTCTCGTATTCCGTACAATTCAAATGCCCATTTACTATCTATTCCTCTTGGAAAACCCCCACACTTTGATGGAGAGGATTACTCATTTTGGAGTCATAAAATGCGTAGTCATCTATTTTCTCTCCATCCTAGGATTTGGGAAATTGTGGAAAATGGAATGCACTTTGATAGTACGGATAACCCTGTGATGATAAATGAACAAATTCATAAAAATGCCCAAGCTACTACTGTCTTGCTAGCTTCACTTTGCAGGGATGAGTATAACAAAGTAAGTGGCTTGGACAACGCCAAGCAAATCTGGGACACCCTCAAGATATCTCATGAGGGAAACGACACCACTATGATTACCAAAATGGAGTTGGTGGAAGGCGAGCTGGGGAGATTCTCCATGATCAGGGGAGAAGAGCCAACACAAACCTACAACAGGCTCAAGACCCTGGTCAACAAGATTCGAAGCTATGGAAGCACAAGATGAACGGACCATGACGTCGTCTGACTCATGCTCAGGTCATTTACCATAATTGACCCCCATCTTGTCAATCTTATTCGTGAAAACCCCAGGTACACCAAGATGACGCCCGAGGAGATACTCAGAAAATTTGTGAGCGGGCGCATGATGGTAAAGGAGGCACGATACGTGGATGATGCCTTGAACGGTCCACTACCCATCTACGAGCCGCAGCACGTTGCTCTCAAAGCAACAAGCAGCAAGGAGGCGCTACCAAGCAAGGTAGCTCAAGTGGAGGCTACCAAACTCAATGAAGACGAGATGGCGCTTATCATCAAGTGTTTCAAGACCGCACTCAAAGGACGCAAAGAGTACCCCCAACAGAAATAAAACAAAAGGAAAACGCTCATGCTTCAAATGCGGTAAGACTAGTCACTTTATTGCAAATTGTCCCGATAATGATAGTGACCAGGGACAAGGGAAGAGCGGGAAGAAGGAGAAAAAGAAGAACTATAGGAAGGCAAAGGGTGAGGCGCACCTTGGAAAGGAATGGGACTCGGACTGCTCCTCTTCCGACTCCGACGACGAAGGACTTGCTGCCTCGGCCTTCAACAAATCCTCACTCTTCCCCAACGAATGCCATACATGTCTTATGGCCAAGGAGAAAAAGGTACGTGTTCGGGACACACCCAAGTACACTTCATCTAGTGATGAAGAATCCTCCGATGATGAAGTAGATTACTCTAGTTTATTTAAAGGTTTATATAGAGCCAAAGTAGAGAAAATTAATGAATTGATTGATGCCCTAAATGAAAAGGATAGACTTTTAGAAAAGCAAGAGGATATTTTATATGAAGAACATGACAAATTTATTAGTGTTCAAAAATCTCTTGCTCTAGAAATTAAAAGAAATGAAATGCTATCCTCTGAGTTGTCTGCTTGCCATGAATCTATTTCTAGTTTAAGGAGTTTAAATGATGAATTAAATGCTAAGCTAGAGAAAGTTAATAAATCTAGTTCATGTGTAGAGCATGTTGTTATTTGTAATACATGTAAAGTGAAAGTCGCCTAGAGGGGGGTGAATAGGCAAATCTGAAATTTATAAACTTTAAGCACAACTACAAGCCGGGGTTAGTGTTAGAAATATAATCGAGTCCAAAAGAGAGGGCGAAAACAAATCACAAGCGAATAAGAGCGGATGACACAGTGATTTGTTTTACCGAGGTTCGGTTCTTGCAAACCTACTCCCCGTTGAGGTGGTCACAAAGACCGGGTCTCTTTCAACCCTTTCCCTGTCTCAAACGGTCACCTAGACCAAGTGAGCTTCTCTTCTCAATCAAATGGGACACTTAGTCCACTACAAGGACCACCACAACTTGGTGTCTCTTGCTTTGATTACAATGATCTTGGGAACAAGAAATGGGGAAGAATAAAGCCAACCAAGCAACAAGAACAACAAATGAACACAAGTCGATCTTCTCACAAGTCCTAAAAACTAGAGTTGAATTGTGGACTTTGATTTGATCGGAGGCTTTGATTTGTGTCTTGGAGTGTTGTGTATTGCTATTGTATTGAATGAGGAGTAGTGAATGCTTGGATGCCTTGAAGAGTGGTGGTTGGGGGGTATTTATAGCCCCAACCACCAAAACAGTCGTTGGGGAACTCTGCTGTCGAAGGGCGCACCGGATAGTCAGGTGCGCCACCGGACACTGTCCGGTGCGCCAGCCACGTCACCCAACCGTTGGGTTCCGACCGTTGGAGCTTCTGACATCTAGGCCACTGGACAGTCCGGTGGTGCACCAGACAGGCAATGTTCACTGTCCGGTGCGCCATCTGACGCCTGCTCTGACTCTGCGCGCAGTCGGCACTGTTCACTGTAGCCGTTGCAGACGATCGTTGGCGCGAGGAGCCGTTGCTCCGCTTGGCACACCGGACAGTCCGGTGAATTATAGCGGAGTGGCTCCCAGAATTCCCGAAGGTGGCAAGTTTGGAGTTGAACTCCCTGGTGCACCGGACACTGTCCGGTGGCACACCGGACTGTCCGGTGCACCAGACCAAGGCTGCCTTTCGGTTGTCTTTTGCTCTTTTTATTTGAACCCTTTCCTGGACTTTTTATTGGTTTGTGTTGAACCTTTGGCACCTGTAGAACTTATAATCTAGAGCAAACTAGTTAGTCCAATTATTTGTGTTGGGCAATTCAACCACCAAAATAATTTGGGAAAAGGTGTAAGCCTATTTCCCTTTCAATCTCCCCCTTTTTGGTGATTGATGCCAACACAAACCAAAGCAAATAAATAAGTGCAGAATTGAACTAGTTTGCATAATGTAAGTGCAAAGGTTACTTGGAATTAAACCAATATACATTTCATAAGATATGCATGGATGCTTTCTTCATAGTTAACATTTTGGACCACGCTTGCACCACTTGTTTTGTTTTTGCAAACTCTTTTTTTTTGAAATTATTTTCAAAGTCTTTTGCAAATAGTCAAAGGTAAATGAATAAGATTTCGAGAAGCATTTTTAAGATTTGAAATTTTCTCCCTTTGTTTCAAATGCTTTTCCTTTGACTAAACAAAACTCCCCCTCAATGAAATTCTCCTCTTAGTGTTCAAGAGGGTTTTAGATATTAATTTTGAAAGGGGTTATACCAATTTGAAAATTATATCAAGAATAGGATACTAATTGAAAAACCTTCTTTTAATACCAATTTGAAAGACTACATTTTTGAAATTGGTGGTGGTGCGGTCCTTTTTGCTTTGGGCTAATACTTTCTCCCCCTTTGGCATGAATCACCAAAAACAGATACTTGTGAGTGAAATATAAGCCCCTTTGACTTTCTCTCCCCCTTTGGCAAATAATATATGAGTGAAGATTATACCAAATTGGAGAGCGATGCGGAGTGACGGCGAAGGATGAATAATTCGATGGAGTGGAGTGGAAGCTTTGTCTTCATCGAAGACTCCATTTCCTTTTCAATCTATGTCTTATTATGAAATACACTTGAAAACCATATTAGTCATAGCACATGAAAGAGATATGAGCGAAGGTATATTAATAAGATATGTATGCAAGGAATCAATCAAACTTCCTAGAATCAAGGATGTTTAGCTCATGCCTAAGTTTGGTAAAAGTTTTCTCATCTAATGGCTTGGTAAAGATATCGGCTAATTGTTCTTTGGTGCTAACATATGCAATCTCGATATCCCCCCGTTGTTGGTGATCCCTCAAAAAGTGATACTGAATGGCTATGTGCTTAGTGCGGCTGTGCTCAACGGGATTATCCGTCATGCGGATTGCACTCTCATTATCACATAGGAGAGGAACTTTGGTTAATTTGTAACCATAGTCCCTAAGGGTTTGCCTCATCCAAAGAAATTGTGCGCAACAATGGCCAGCGGCATTGTACTCGGCTTCGGTGGTAGAAAGAGCTACAGAATTTTGTTTCTTAGAAGCCCAAGACACCAGAGATCTTCCCAAGAACTGGCAAGTCCCTGATGTGCTCTTTCTATCAATCTTACACCCTGCCCAATCAACATCTGAATAACCAATTAAATCAAAAGTGGATCCCCTGGGGTACCAAAGGCCAAACTTAGGAGTATAAACTAAATATCTCAAGATTCGTTTCACGACCCTAAGGTGAACTTCCTTAGGATCGGCTTGGAATCTTGCACACATGCATACGAAAAGCATTATATCCGGTTGAGATGCACATAAATAGAGTAGAGATCCTATCATCGACTGGTATACCTTTTGATCTACGGATTTACCTCCCGTGTCGAGGTCGAGATGCCCATTAGTTCCCATGGGTGTCTTGATGGGCTTGGCTTCCTTCATCCCAAACTTGGTGAGTATGTCTTGAATGTACTTCGTTGGGCTGATGAACGTGCCCTCTTGAAGTTGTTTGACTTGAAATCCTAAGAAATATTTCAACTCCCCCATCATAGACATCTCGAATTTTTGAACCATAATCCTACTAAACTCTTCACAAGTAGATTTGTTAGTAGACCCAAATATGATATCATCAACATAAATTTGTCATACAAACAAATCATTTGCAATAGTTTTAGTAAAGAGAGTAGGATCGGCTTTTCTGACTTTGAAGCCATTAGCGATAAGAAAATCTCTTAGGCATTCATACCATGCTCTTGGGGCTTGCTTGAGCCCATAAAGCGCCTTAGAGAGTTTATAGACATGGTTAGGATACTCACTATCTTCAAAGCCGGGAGGTTGCTCAACATAGACCTCTTCCTTGATTGGTCCATTGAGGAAGGCACTTTTCACGTCCATTTGGTAAAGCTTAAAGCCATGGTAAGTAGCATAGGCAAGTAATATGCGAATTGACTCAAGCCTAGCTACGGGCGCATAGGTTTCACCGAAATCCAAACCTTCGACTTGTGAATATCCCTTGGCCACAAGTCGGGCTTTGTTCCTTGTCACCACACCATGCTCATCTTGCTTGTTGCAGAAAACCCACTTGGTTCCTACAACATTTTGGTTAGGACGTGGAACAAGATGCCATACCTCATTCCTCGTGAAGTTGTTGAGCTCCTCTTGCATCGCCAACACCTAATCCGAATCCCTTAATGCATCTTCTACCCTGTATGGCTCAATAGAAGACACAAAGGAGTAATGTTCACAAAAATGAGCAACACGAGATCGAGTAGTTACCCCCTTATGAATATCGCCGAGGATGGAGTTCACGGGGTGATCTCTTTGTATTGCTTGGTGGACTCTTGGGTGTGGCGGTCTTGGACCGTCATCATCTTCCTTGTCTTGATCATGGGCATCTCCCCCTTGATCATTGTCCCCTTCTTGAGGTGGCTCATCTTCTTGATCTTCATTTTCATCCTCTTGAGCTTGATCCTCATCTTGAGTTGGTGGAGATGCTTGCATGGAGGAAGATGGTTGATCTTGTGCTTGTGGAGGCTCTTCAGATTCCTTAGGACATACATCCCCAATGGACATGTTCCTTAGCGCGACGCACGGAGCCTCTTCATCATCTAGCTCATCAAGATCAACTTGCTCTATTTGAGAGCCGTTAGTCTCATCAAACACAATGTCACAAGAAACTTCAACTAGTCCAGTGGACTTGTTAAAGACCCTATATGCCCTTGTGTTTGAGTCATAACGAAGTAAAAAGCCTTCTACAGCCTTAGGAGCAAATTTAGATTTTCTACCTCTTTTAACAAGAATAAAGCATTTGCTACCAAAGACTCTAAAATATGAAACATTAGGCTTTTTACCAGTTAGGAGTTCATATGATGTCTTCTTGAGGATTCGGTGAAGGTAGAGATGGTTGATGGCGTAGCAAGCGGTGTTGATTGCTTCCGCCCAAAACCGGTCTGAAGTCTTGTACTCATCAAGCATGGTCCTCGCCATGTCAAGTAGACTTCTATTCTTCCTTTCCACTACACCATTTTGTTGTGGCATGTAGGGAGAAGAGAACTCATGCTTGATGCCCTCATCCTCAAGAAAGCCTTCTATTTGTGAGTTCTTGAACTCCGTTCTGTTGTCGCTTCTAATCTTCTTGATCCTTAAGCCGAACTCATTTTAAGCTCGTCTCAAGAATCCCTTTAAGGTCTCTTGGGTTTGTGATTTTCCTGCAAAAAGAATACCCAAGTGAAGCGAGAATAATCATCCACAATAACTAGACAGTACTTACTCCCGCCGATGCTTATGTAAGCGATCGTGCCGAATAGGTCCATGTGGAGTAGCTCTAGCGTCCTGTCAGTCGTCATGATGTTCTTGTGTGGATGATGAACACCAATTTGCTTCCCTGCTTGACATGCGCTACAAATCCTGTCTTTCTCAAAATGAACATTTGTTAGTCCTAAAATGTGCTCTCCCTTTAGAAGCTTATGAAGATTCTTCATCCCAACGTGGGCTAGTCGACGATGCTAGAGCCAACCCATGTTAGTCTTAGCAATTAAGAAAGTGTTGAGTTCAGCTCTATTAAAATCAACTAAGTATAGCTGACCCTCTAACACTCCCTTAAATGCTACTGAATCATCACTTCTTCTAAAGACAGTAACACCTATATCCGTAAAAAGACAATTGTAGCCCATTTTACATAATTGAGAAACAGAAAGCAAATTGTAATATAAAGAATCTACAAGAAAAACATTGGAAATAGAATGGTCAGGTGATATAGCAATTTTACCAAGTCCTTTGACCAAACCTTGATTTCCATCCCTGAATGTGATAGCTCTTTGGGGATCATAATTTTTCTCATAGGAGGAGAACATCCTTTTCTCCCCAGTCATGTGGTTTGTGCACCCGCTATCAATTATCCAACTTGAGCCCCCGGATGCATAAACCTGCAAAACAAATTTAGGCCTTCTTCTTAGGTACCCAAACGGTCTTGGGTCCTTTGACATTAGAAACAAGCACCTTGGGTACCCAAACACAAGTCTTTGAGCCCTTGTGTTTGGCCCCAACATATTTGGCAACTACTTTGCCTGATTTGTTAGTTAAAACATATGAAGCATCAAAAGTCTTAAATGAGATGATAGGCTCATTTGATGCAATAGGAGTTTTCTTTTTAGGCAATTTATCATGGGTTGATTGCCTAGAGCTAGATGCCTCACTCTTATACATAAAAGCATGATAAGAGCCAGAGTGAGACTTCCTAGAATGAATTCTCCTAATTTTGTGTTCGGGATAACCAGCAGGGTATAAAATGTAACCCTCGTTATCCTAAACCATGGGAGCCTTACCATTAACAAAATTAGACAATTTCTTAGGGGCATTAAGCTTGACATTGTCTCCCTTTTGGAAGCCAATGCCATCCTTAATCCCAGGGCGTCTCCCACTATAGAGCATGCTTCTAGCAAATTTAAATTTTTCATTTTCTAAGTCATGCTAATTTATCTTAGCACTAAGTTGAGCTATGTGATCATTTTGTCGTTTAATTAAAGCTAGGTGATCATGGATAGCATCAACATTAATATCTCTACATCTAGTGCAAATAGCAACATGCTCAACGGTAGATGTAGAGGGTTTGCAAGTATTTAATTCAACAATCTTAGCATGTAAAATAGCATTCTCATCTCTAAGATTGGAAATAGAAACATTGCAAACATTTAAATCATTAGCCTTAGCAATTAATTTTTCATTCTCAATTTTAAGGCTAGAGAGAGATGCATTCAATTTGTCAATCTTAGCAATCAAGTTAGCATTATCATTTCTAAGGTTGACAAGAGAATCATCACTATCATTTAATTTCTCAACCTTAGCAATCAATTTATCATTTTCAAATTTAAGGTTGGAAATAGTGTCATGGCAAGTGCTTAGCTCACTAGTTAATTTTTCACATTTTGCTATCTCTTGAGCATAAGCATTTTTAACTTTAACATGCTTTTTATTTTCCTTAATAAGGAAGTCCTCTTGGGTATCCAAAAGTTCATCCTTGTCATGAATAGCACTAATCAATTCATTTAATTTTTCCTTTTGTTGCATGTTTAAGTTGGCAAAAAGGGTGAGCAAATCATCCTCATCATCACTAGAGCTAGCCTCATCACTAGAAGTTGCATACTTAGTGGAAGCTCTAGATTTTACCTTCTTCCTTTTGCCGTCCTTTGCCATGAGGCACTTGTGGCCGACGTTGGGGAAGAGAAGACCTTTGGTGACGGTGATGTTTGCTGCATCCTCGTCGGAGGAGGAGACGATGGAGCTCTCGTCGGAGTCCCACTCCCGGCAAACATGGGCATCGCCGCCCTTCTTCTTGTAGTACCTCTTCTTTTCTCTTCTCTTTCCCTTCTTGTCGTCGCCCCTGTCACTATCACTAGATAATGGACATTTAGCAATGAAATGACCGGGCTTACCACACTTGTAGCACACCTTCTTGGAACGGGGCTTGTAATCTTTCCCCTTCCTTTGCTTGAGGATTTGGCGAAAGCTTTTGATGATTAAAGTCATCTCCTCATTGTCGAGCTTGGAGGCGTCGATGGGGAGCCTACTTGATGTAGACTCTTCCTTTTTCTCCTCCGTCGCTTTGAAGGCAATGGGTTGCACCTCGGGTGTGGAGGTGGCGCCTCGCTCAATGATTTGTTTGGAGCCTTTGATCATTAGTTCAAAGCTCACGAACTTTCCTATCACTTCCTCAGGAGACATTAGTTGATATCTTGGATCACCACGAATTAATTGTACTTGTGTAGGGTTAAGAAAAATGAGTGATCTAAGAATAACCTTGACCATTTCATGGTCATCCCATTTGGTGCTCCCGAGGTTGCGCACTTGGTTCACCAAGGTTTTGAGGCGGTTGTACATGGCTTGTGGCTCCTCTCCTTGGTGAAGCATGAAGCGACTGAGCCCCCCCCCCCTTGATCGTTTCCCTCTTGGTGATCTTGGTCACCTCATCTCCTTCGTGCGCGGTCTTGAGCACGTCCCAAATCTCCTTTGCACTCTTCAACCCTTGCACCTTATTATACTCCTCTCGACTTAGAGAGGCGAGGAGTATAGTAGTGGCTTGGGAGTTGAAGTGTTGGATTTGTTCGACCTCCTCCGAATCATAATCCTTGTCCCCTTTCTTTGGTACATGCGCTCCATACTCAACAATATCCCATATGCTTTTGTGGTGTGAGGTTAGGTGATGCCTCATTTTATCACTCCACATAGAATAATCTTCACCATCAAACATAGGTGGTTTGCCTAATGGGACAGAAAGTAATGGAGTGCGTTTTGAAATACGAGGATAGCGAAGGGGCATCTTACTATACTTCTTGCGCTCATGGCGTTTAGAAGTGGCGGATGCCGATTCCGAGCCGGAGGTGGAGGGTGACGAAAAGTCGGTCTCGTAGTAGACCACTTTCTTAATCTTCTTCTTCTTGTCACCCTTCCGTTGGGACTTGATGGAGGAAAAAGATTCCTCCTTGTGCTTGTGGGCAGACTCCCTTGAATGTGTTCTCCCCGAGCTTGCAGACTTATCGCCAGTCCCGATCTCCCTCATGGCGGATGCTCCCGACATTACTTTGAGCGGTTAGGCTCTAATGAAGAACCATGCTCTGATACCAATTGAAAGTCGCCTAGAGAGGGGGTGAATAGGCAAATCTGAAATTTATAAACTTTAAGCACAACTACAAGTCGGGGTTAGTGTTAGAAATATAATCGAGTCCGAAAGAGAGGGCGAAAACAAATCACAAGCGAATAAGAGCGGATGACACAGTGATTTGTTTTACCGAGGTTTGGTTCTTGCAAACCTACTCCCAGTTGAGGTGGTCACAAAGACCGGGTCTCTTTTAACCCTTTCCCTCTCTCAAACGGTCACCTAGACCGAGTGAGCTTCTCTTCTCAATCAAATGGGACACTTAGTCCACTACAAGGACCACCACAACTGGGTGTCTCTTGCTTTGATTACAATGATCTTGGGAACAAGAAATGGGGAAGAAGAAAGCCAACCAAGCAACAAGAACAACAAAACAACACAAGTCGATCTTCTCACAAGTCCTAAAAACTAGAGTTGAATTGTGGACTTTGATTCGATCGGAGGCTTTGATTTGTGTCTTGGAGTGTTGTGTATTGCTCTTGTATTGAATGAGGAGTAGTGAATGCTTGGATGCCTTGAAGAGTGGTGGTTGGGGGGTATTTATAGCCCCAACCACCAAAACAGCCGTTGGGGAACTCTGCTGTCGAAGGGCGCATCGAACAGTCCGGTGCGCCACCGGACACTGTCCGGTGCGCCAGCCACGTCACCCAACCGTTGGGTTCCGACCATTGGAGCTTCTGACATCTGGGCCACCGGATAGTCCGGTGGTGCACCGGACAAGCACTGTTCACTGTCCGGTGCGCCATATGACGCCTGCTCTGACTCTGCGCGTGCAGTCGGCACTGTTCACTATTCACTGTAGCTGTTGCAGACGACCGTTGGCGCGAGGAGCCGTTGCTCCGCTTGGCACACCGGACAGTCCGGTGAATTATAGCGAAGTGGCTCCCAGAATTCCCGAAGGTGGCAAGTTTGGAGTTGATCTCCCTGGTGAACCGGACACTGTCCGGTGGTGCACTGGACACTGTCCGGTGTGCCAGACCAGGGCTGCCTTTCAGTTGTCTTTTGCTCTTTTTATTTGAACCCTTTCCTGGACTTTTTATTGGTTTGTGTTGAACCTTTGGCATCTATAGAACTTATAATCTAGAGCAAACTAGTTAGTCCAATTATTTGTGTTGGGCAATTCAACCACCAAAATAATTTGGGAAAAGGTGTAAGCCTATTTCCCTTTCATAAAGACTTAGATGTTGATGCATGTGATGAACATCTTATTGCTATTACTAAATTGAATGATGAGGTGGCAAGTCTTAATGCTCAACTTAAGACTTACAAAAGTGATTTTGATAAATTAAAGTTTGCTAGGGATGCCTACACTATTGGTAGACACCCCTCAATTAAGGATGGACTTGGGTTTCGAAAGGAAACCAAGAACTTAACAAGCCAAAAGGCTCTCATTCTCAACAAGGAGAAATGTAAGGCCCCTATGGCTAGTAGTGCTCAAAGGAACCATGCTTTTATTTATGATAGAAAAATTGCTAGTCATTTCAATTATAATAAGAGTTATGTTCATGCTGCTTATTATGATTCAAATGCTATGTTTGCCTCTAGCTCCACTCATGATTATGGTAGAAGTAGGCCTAGGAAAAATCATGTTGTGCATCATGTGCCTAGGAAAATGTGTAATAAACCTACTACTATTTTTCATGCTTGCAACACTTCATTTGTACTTTCATGTAAGAATGAAAAAGTAGTTGCTAGGAAATTGGGATCCAAATGCAAGGGAGACAAGACTTGTATTTGGGTTCCAAAAATTATTGTGACTAACCTTATAGGACCCAACAAGAGTTGGGTACCTAAAACCCAAGCTTAAATTACTTGCAGGTTTATGCATCCAGGGGCTCAAGCTGGATTATCGACAGCGGATGCACAAACCACATGACGGGGGAGAAGAAGATGTTCATCTCCTACGTCAAGAACAAGGATTCCCAGGATACGATCATCTTTGGAGATGGGAACCAAGGCAAGGTCAAAGGCTTGGGCAAGATAGCCATCACCAACGAGCACTCCATATCGAATGTATT